>NC_142699.1:31125088-31432328 GCF_029339155.1 Prunus mume | reverse complement strand
AGGGACTGTATATATATATATATATATATAAGAAATCCATTGCCCTTTAAAATTGCACTTCTCTACAAGTCCTGTACCTTTTCCACCAATGCTCAATATAAAGTTTGCTTGGAGCTGAGAATGAGTTCCTCTATTTCAAATGGAGTGATGATTTTAAATAAATTGCATTAAAAAAAAAATTATTTTCTGGTCATGTGTGATGGCATTATTTGAGGATTTTCATCAGCCTAACCTTCATCTTCAACAATCAACATTGAAGAATTATATATTTTCATAATTTTTTTAATTATTTTAAATGGTATTAATTATTATTGTTTGAAGTCAAATATTGTTAATGTATGGTTTTTACTATTTTCTTTTGGCTTCCCTTGACAACTTTGTAATAGGATGTGTAATGTAATTTATCAAGCTCAAGTCTAGATTAGGGAAAACTTTTATTGGTGCTCTTCTCTAATCTCTGCTCTATGGTGGCTCAAGCAATTTGACAAAGGTTTTGAGCATTGCATATCATTACATTAAATCTTCATAAAATGATGACTAGTCATCCGTTTCTCAGATGACTAGTCATCCTTGTTTCCAATGGATAACAAACTGTTTGTCCTATTCTTCTTTCTCTCTCTCTGCTGCCAAGTGGTTTTCCTGACCTAACGATTTTGTGGGTCCAGATAGCCCACGAGATTTCTCATTTGGTGGTGTCTCTTTTCGGGCAGAAGTTTTGGAAAGTTTGGCTTGCCTTCTTTCGCTTCTCCTTCCACGAGAGAACCATGATTTCATCTATGAGTTTTTCCAATTGATTTCTTTTTGAAAAACTGCATTTGAAACACAAATCTGCATCTAGCTATTTGAATCATTCTATCATTTATATCTAGGTCGGATTCAAGATTGATTTCTTCAAGAGTATGGTTTCTTGAAGAAATTGGTCTTTCTCCTTTGAATCCAAATTGGTTTCGGTTTGTGTTGGAGCTTGCAAGCTAGTGCCATGGAATGAACGAGCCGGAGAAGGAGCTGCCATTGCCATGAAGGACTGAGCTTCAAGCTTTGCTAAGTTGGAGAAGATTGCACAAAGGAGGTATTGCTCATATTCCTAAATAGACCTAGGTGCTTCTTGAGCTTGGTTGTGTTTCCTTTGTAGAATCTTTTTCTACTTAGTGGAATGCCAGTCGGTTGATGACTCCCAGTTTTTCCCAATGGTGGGTTTCGGGTGAACAAAATTTGTTTTGCATATCTGTAATTTTTCTGGGTTTGTGTTCTTGGTGGTTGACTAGTCATCTGTATCTGCTGTTTGATGATTACATGATAATGATGATTTCACACACTTTCACCATAGTTGTTGCTAGCACAGGGGATGCCTAGATTGACGGGTCCTTCTGAGTGCCTAGGTTGTCACTAGTAATCTTCTAGGACTGCAGGTACATTGTGGCATGCTCTGTGCATTCTATTGGTTGCGATTGTTTCTTGACTAGTAGTTGACTAGTCATATGCGTAGTTGGTCTAGGTTTAAAGTGTGTGAAGCTTGCTGTGTTGTTGTGTCTTGTTTGTGTGATTAAGTTTACCCCTTGTCACCTAAGTACCATTTTCAATTGGTATCAGAGCTTCAGCTCTTAACAAAAATAGAGAGATCCTAGGATTTGTTTTGGTGTTTAGGTGTGCTCACTATGGAAAGGGATCGAGTTGCTGGATCTTGCAACTCCCCTCCCTATTTTGACGGCAATAACTATGCTGCATGGAGAGAAAAATTTGAGATATTCCTTGATGCTCTTGATGAGTATGCAAGTGGATATCTCACAAAAGAGTGGGCTGCTCCAGTCAAGACTGTTGAGGGTGAGCTTGTGTCCAAGCCTAGGTCAGAATGGACTGAAGCTGAGGTGTTTGCTGCATATTCGAACAAGAAGGCCAGAAATGCCTTAGTTACAGCTTTGTCTAGCACACAATTTGCACATATACAACACATCCCTAATGCTAAACAAGCTTGGGATAAACTAAGGGTAGTTCATGAAGGGGATGACCAAGTTAGAACCCTAAAACTTCAGATGGTGCTTGCACAATTTGAAGAACTTAGGATGTCTGAATCTGAGTCTATTTCTGAGTTCTATGGAAGAGTTGAGATGATCACAAATGAAGCCATGAGTCTAGGTCAACCCATTGAAGAGCTTCTTGTTGTTCAGAAAATTCTTCGTGTTCTACCATCTAGGTTTAGAGCAAAGAAAACCGCAATCATGGAGGTCCAAAATTTAAATGAAATTAAGCTTGGCAAGCTTGTAGGAAAATTGAAAACCTATGAGATGGAATTGAATATGGAAGAAAATGACTCCAAAAAATCAAAAAATGTTGCACTTCAAGGAGTGCATGTTTCCTCTCCGAAAGGTGGTGATAAATCCTCAGGTTTTGAGGATGAGATGGCCTTGTTTGTCAAAAAATTTAGGAGAATTCTTAAGGATAAGGGAAAGTTTGCTAGAGAGGGCAGCTCTGGTAGTGAGAAAAATTTTAGACCATCAACTGATCGGTTTAATGAGAGGAATAAGGATGTCAAACCTTTCACGAAAGATTTTAGAAAATCTGTCAAGTGCTTCACATGTGGAGGCATAGGACACTATGCTGCTGACTTGTGCAAACAATCAGAAAAAATACTCAAAAGGAAAGGACAAGGCCATGAAAGTGAGCTGGAGTGAGAGTGAAATTGAAGGCTCTCAAGATGATTCATCTTCCTCTGATGATGATGACCAACATGTTGCCTTTGTTGCCTCTGTACAGCCCATGTCCGATGAATCTGATTCTGAGTCAGATGACCTGTCATACGAGTCATTAGGAAGAAAATATGATTGTTTGTTTAAAGAGACCCTGTCCTTGAAAGAAGAGAGCCTCAAACTTGAGGCAAATAAACAAGATCTTCAACATGAAATTCTCATCTTAAAAGAAACCAAAAAGGAGTTGAGTGACAAATTTGAGTCTCTAGAAAAAGAAATTGATGCTCTTGTGTCAATTAGGAGTAACCTCGAGAACCAAGTTAATGTGCTCAAGGAAAGTAACATTGGTTTCCAGAACTCAAACAAACAGCTCCTAGGTGAATTGAATGAAGCAAATAGGAAGATTATATCTATGACCATTGGTGCATCAAAAATTGACAAAATGTTGAATATGGGAAAACTTCATGGGGACAAAGGTGGTCTTGGATTTAATCACTTTGGTTCTAGTTTGTCTAGTTCTACCACTAAGTTTGTCAAATCCGAAAATCCAGTCACGATTCCTCTTGATGTTCAGCAGGTTGTCAAGAAACCTAAGTTTGTTCCAACTTGTCACAGGTGTGGGTTGACTGGTCATATTCGACCAGTCTGTCATATGTATAGCAAAGATAAGACCAGAAAATTGTCTCAAAAATCTAAAAGGAATCCCAGATCTTTGCAAGATCAAGTTGATCATTTGCTGAATGAGGTCACTAAGATAGCCAAACTTGTCTCCCTCAAAATGAGTTCTCCTATTGTGCCTAAGTCTACTTGGATTGCAAGAGGTCATACAAAATCTCTTGTTGTGCTAAATGCTTTTGCTGCTTCAAATATCAACTCTTGGTATTTTGATAGTGGTTGTTCCAAACATATGTCTGGAGATAAAAATGTTTTCTCATCTCTCAGCCCCTTTGATGGAGGCACTGTGACTTTTGGTGGAGGTCATAGATCTCAAGTTGTTGGAAAAGGTACTGTTTGTATCCCTGGTCTGCCTGAGCTTAAGAATGTTAGATTTGTTGAGGGTCTCACATCCAATCTCATTAGTGTGAGTCAGCTGTGTGATGATGGAATAGTAGAAGTCAGATTCTCCAAGCATGGCTGCAAAATCATTGGAAAAGGTGGAAATGAGATTGTGAGCGTGGCAAGGTCTAGGGACAATTGCTTCTGCATTGATGGTGTCAACGATGCAAAAGAAATTGTTTGCAACAAGGTTGTAAATGAAACAAGTATTTTGTGGCATCAAAGGCTTGGACATGTTAATTTTAGAGACTTACATAAATTGTCCAGGAGAGAGCTAGTAAGTGGCTTACCAAAGCTGGAAAAATCTGATGAGCATGTTTGTGAAGGATGTCAATTAGGCAAACAAGTCAGAGTGTCACACAAAAAGGTCAAACACATTCAAACAAATGTAATTCTAGAACTTGTTCACATGGATCTTGTTGGTCCTATTCAAACCGTGTCCCTTGGTGGAAAGAAATATATTCTTGTCATGGTGGATGATTTCTCTAGGTTTACTTGGGTCTCATTTCTACGTGAGAAATCTGAAACTTTTCAAAGGTTTAGGTCTGTTTGTCATCTTTTGCAAAAAGAGAAGATGACCAGTCATCTGCCTCTTGTTAGAATTAGAACAGACCATGGCTCAATTCGAGAATTCTCAGTTTCTGAAATTTTGCGAAGAGATGGGAATTAAACATGAGTTCTCTGCACCTATTACACCTCAGCAAAATGGTGTTGTGGAGAGAAAGAATAGAGTGCTTGTAGAGATGGCAAGGGTGATGCTAAATAGCAAAAATCTTGCTAAACACTTTTGGGCTGAAGCTGTCAATACAGCTTGTTACATCTCAAACAGGGTATTTGTGAGGTCTGGTACCAAACAAACTCCCTATGAGATTTGGAAAGGAAAGAAGCCTAATGTGTCATATTTTAAGGTCTTTGGTAGCACATGCTATATTTTGAGAGATAGGGAGCATCTTGCTAAGTTTGATTCTAAGTGTGATAAGGGAATCTTTCTAGGGTATTCCACTTCTAGCCGAGCCTATAGAGTGTACAATTGTAGGTCCAGAACCATCATTGAATCCATAAATGTCACTATTGATGATTTTGCTGCCTCTATAGAGATGGCATTAGATGAGGATGGTCTTTTTCCTCCTCCTCCACTTGTGCAAGAATCTCCAGGTCTGGATCTTGTGGTTGACCTGTCAACTTTTGAAAATTCTGTCTCCGGTTGACTGTCAACCCCTTCCACTTCTAGTTCCATCCCTCTGTCCAGGTGACAGCTCTCATACTGATCATAGTTCTCTCACTCCATCTGCGAGTGTCATTATTGGCCCTCTTAATCAAGGAGTGAGAACTAGGAAACAACTTGCTCAAGAAATTAGCCATGTGTGTTATGTTTCCAAGGAAGAGCCTAGAAATGTGAAAGAAGCCTTGCACCATGGTGAATGGTTTCTTGCAATGCAGGAAGAATTAAATCAATTTGTGAGAAATGATGTTTGGTACCTTGTTCCAAGACCAGTCCACACAAATGTCATAGGCACTAAGTGGATTTTCAAGAATAAAACCGATGAACAAGGTAATGTGGTGAGAAATAAGGCTAGATTGGTTGCTCAAGGATACACTCAAATGGAAGGCATTGACTTTGATGAAACTTTTGCCCCTGTTGCACGTTTAGAATCAGTTAGATTGCTTCTTGCCATTGCTTGTCATTTGAAATTTAAACTTTATCAAATGGATGTCAAAACTGCCTTTTTGAATGGTGTCCTAAATGAAGAGGTCTATGTTGAGCAGCCAAAGGGTTTTGAAGATCCACATCATCCAAATGATGTGTTTCGTTTAAAAAAGGCTCTCTATGGTTTGAAACAAGCTCCTAGAGCATGGTATGAGAGGTTATCCTCTCATCTTCTAGGAAATGGGTATGTTCGAGGGTCCGTTGATAAAACATTGTTTGTGAAAAGGTTTAAAAAGGATGTCTTAATTGCTCAAGTGTATGTTGATGATATTGTGGTTGGTTCTACCTCTGATTTGCATGTTCAAGATTTTATTCATGTCATGACTAGTGAATTTGAAATGAGTCTTGTCGGTGAGCTTAATTATTTCTTAGGTCTCCAAATTAAACAGAGCCATGATGGGATCTTTGTATCCCAATCTAAATATGCAAAGAATCTTGTGACAAAATTTGGTTTGGAAGGTGCCAAATCTGCAAGAACTCCGATGAGCACTAGTGCTAAGATTCATAGAGACTTGCATGGCAAAAGTGTGGATCAAACTCTCTATAGAAGCATGATAGGAAGTCTTCTCTACTTGACTGCTAGTAGACCTGACATTTCTTTTAGTGTTGGTGTATGTGCTCGGTTTCAAAGTGACCCAAAAGAGTCTCACTTGTTTGCTGTTAAGAGAATTATAAAATATGTGAGTGGGACTAGTGAGTTTGGGTTGTGGTATACCTATGACACTTGTGTCAATCTTGTTGGGTATAGTGATGCCGATTGGGCAGGTTGTAGTGATGATAGGAAAAGCACTTCCGGGGTTTTCTATGTAGGCAACAATCTTGTTGCTTGGCATAGCAAAAACAGAATCTGTCTCCTTATCCACTCTGAAGCAGAGTATGTTGCTGCTGGGAGTTGTTGTACTCAACTCCTTTGGATGCGACAAATGTTGGAAGACTATGGTCTTGCTCAATCATGTTTTCTAATCTATTGTGACAACATGAGTGCCATAGATATTTCAAAAAATCCTGTTCAACACTCTAGGACTAAGCATATCGACATTCGGCACCATTTTATTAGAGATCTTGTGGAAGACAAAATTTTATCTTTGGAATTTGTTCCCTCGGAAAAACAGCTAGCAGATATACTCACCAAGGCCTTGGACTTTCAGAAACATGGAACACTGAGGCAATCCATTGGCCTTTGTTCCATTGATTGATTAGCTAGTCTGCTCCTTGTCTTCAGCACGCTCCAAACAGTTGACTAGTCATCTTGCTTGTCAGTTGCCTAGTCTAGTATGTCACTGTTCATATCACTCATCTCTGCTGGTATGCATGCTGAATGTTTTTGTGCTTTGTTTGACTTGTGCATAATCCCTTTTTCTTGTTTTTGAGCTGTTTGTTGAGACCAAAATCTTGCTATCTTGTCCTCTTGGTGAGCCATGTATCTCGGCTTCATTTTGGACTGTTCTTGTTATTCTCTCTTAGCTGGTCTCACTCTCTTAGCCAATCTATTTCAAATTTAAATAAAAACAAAAAAAAAAAAAAAAAAGGGAAGTGTGACCAATGTAGTCACGGCTCTAGGAAGGTATAAGGTGTTTTGATTGAAGAATCTAGAGCAAAGAGCCGTAAAATTGGGCCATTCAAAGCACTTATGTTCGGGATGTGCAAGTACCACAAAATCAATCATCAAATATTTTGTCCATAGAGAGTGCTGATTTTTTGCTGTGAGCCCATACTATGATCATGTCTTAAGAATGCAGTGTGTACGTGTCTCTCCAAGAGAGATTAGATATCATCTCTTGTGTCCCTTGGCTCTAAACCTCCTTCTTTCCTAAATATGCCTTGTCTCTGAGCATGAATTGCATCTCATTGCGTGTCTCTCAGAGTTGATTGTCTATGTACACTGCATATGTTTTTAAACTATTCCTCTTTTTCATCTCTTTTTCTTCATGTGTTGAAGACTTGGTTTAGATTATTGTGCTAATGCCTCCTTGGTCACTTGATATATGTGCTGGTTCATGCTTATAATTTCATAATAATCAATTTTAAAAATAAAATTAAAAAAAAAAAAAAAAAAAGAGAACCAAAATCATGTCTTTCACAGGGTCGATATTATTTGGTGTTTGTCATAATGCTGGTTTAGTTGCCTAGTCATCTATGCTTATAGTTGCCTAGTCATCTATGCTTATGGTTGCCTAGTCATCTGGATGGTTTGCCTTGCTGTTCTTTCTCATATTGCATTAGTTGACTGGTCATCATATTGTGGTTGACTAGTCATCATACTTGTGATTGTCTAGTCATCCGGCTCTGCCTGTGCAAAGTTTGCCTGGGTTGACTAGTCATCTTGCTTGTGGTTGACTAGTCATCTGATTTGATCCCTAACCGATGCGTCTTTTTTCATTTTTCGTTTTGGCGGTTTTTTTAATTTTGGTTACGAGCGGTTCTTTTTTAGGTCGTGTCGTTTGCGCTTTTTCCTTTTTAGGTTTTTTATTTTCCTTCTTC
Organism: Prunus mume; assembly: GCF_029339155.1. Taxonomy (NCBI): domain Eukaryota; kingdom Viridiplantae; phylum Streptophyta; class Magnoliopsida; order Rosales; family Rosaceae; genus Prunus; species Prunus mume. The sequence goes on along the minus strand of NC_142699.1, from coordinate 31,424,399 downwards.
GCAGCGTTTGCCTCCTATCTCTCTCTCTGTTCTTCGCTCTCGAAACTTCGCCTCCATTTCAGATTTTTCTCTCCCTCTCTCCTTGTTCTGCTCCTTCGTCCCTTCTTCTTGCTGACCATGTCTTCCTCCAAGCCTCTCCACACTTACCACCGTCCGCTCCAAATCAAAATCTCCTAACAGGTGGATTTCATTCAGTCAATTCCTAGGTTCCTCGAACCCGTTCTTCTTCCTCTGCTGTTGAAGGTTCCTCTTCTTTTGTGTCCTCTGAGGCTGCCTCCTTCTTTGATAAGGTTATCTCAAAGAGGAAATTCATTCCTGAGAGGACTTATCAATTTGATGTTCCTTGGCGGCTCAGAGTCTGCAAATCAGATTTTGGAGCACTACCACCTTCAAGCCCTAAATTCTCTGTCTAGTAAGTTTAACATCCCTGTTGTTCAAGAATTTTACTCTAACTTTCCTACTGACCCTAAGGAGTCCAAGTTTCAGATTTTGGTTAGGTCAGTACCCATTACTCTGAAACCATCTGTTATCAATCGGGTCTTAGGTTTTCGATCATGCCCTGGTTTTGATTTTGCAAAATTTGCTCTTGCTTCTGCTGAATACTCTGTTGATCTTTTTAAATCCATGGCATACACTGATCAATCCTTGCCTTTGACCTCTAAAGGTCTGCCTATCAAGTCTTACCTGTCCCCTTTTTATAAATTTTTGTGGGATTTTATCCGTCATAATGTTCTCCCCACTGGGAACAATTCTAATCCCACTCTTGCTGCCTGCCAACTCATGATATCCATGGTGAATCATGATAAAATTCCCCTTGGTGATATCCTATATAATGCCATTCTTGGGAAAACCATTGGTCATGGTACCAAGCACAAGGGGACTCTTGTGTTTCCCTGTCTGATTCAGCGCCTTTGTGAGAAAAATGGGGTGGCATTTCTTGATTCCGATCAGTGGCATCCCCATTGCTCCTTATGGCAAGGCCTCTGCTGCCCTTAGCCGAGAGTTTCCAGGACCTTTCTCACTGTCGTCTTCCTCCGAGAATGCCTCTCTCGAGCTCACCGGCTGCCAAGGAGGAGTATATCCAACATCTTTTGACCCTCATTCCATCCACTTCGATTCCACTGCTGCTGCTGCTGTCGCTGCAGATCTCACCGCTTCCGCCACCGATGAGGACTCGGATGACTCTGTGGATTCTGGTGGCTCTTTGATCTTTTAGCTTGGTGCTGCTCTCGGCTGTGTCCTAGATAGGAAGATTACATCTAGATAGGTTGTGCATTTTGAAAAGGGGAGGTGTTTTGTAATCCCATTGTGAGTAGTCTGTGCATTTTGCTAGGGGGGTTTGTTTTTGTAAACACATTGTGGGTACTCTATGCATTGTGATAGGGGGAGTTGTTCTGTCCTATTTTGAACAACTGATATTTGACTAGTCATAACTCTATGTTCTGTACTGCTTTTAGACTATTGTTGGTTGACTAGTCATCCATCTATGAACATTTGCTGTTAATCTTGTTCCTAATTGCCTATCACTTTGTGGTTAATCTTTTTTATCTGGTGTTTCTATCTCTCTGCCTTTTTGCACTTTCCTTATCAACAAGGGGGAGAACACTCTCAACCCCACATTGCATAGTGTTTTAAAAATTTCTGTGATAATATGCTTGTTTTTGTGCTGGGAAGATTGGTTGTTCTTGCAGGTACCCTCACTTCATCATCTCCTTAGTCTCGGTTTTGGGTTGAGTGTTCTTAGAGAGTGTGTTGTCAAGGAAAGCCAAAAAGGGGGAGATTGTTAATGTATGGTTTTACTATTTTCTTTTGGCTTCCTTGACAACTTTGTAATAGGATGTGTAATGTAATTTATCAAGCTCAAGTCTAGATTAGGGAAAACTTTTATTGGTGCTCTTCTCTAATCTCTGCTCTATGGTGGCTCAAGCAATTTGACAAAGGTTTTGAGCATTGCATATCATTACATTAAACAGTCTTCATAAAATGATGACTAGTCATCCGTTTCTCAGATGACTAGTCATCCTTGTTTCCAGCTGGATAACAAACTGTTTTGTCCTATTCTTCTTTCTCTCTCTCTGCTGCCAAGTGGTTTCCGACCTAACGATTTTGTGGTCTGTATAGCCCACGAGATTTCTCATTTGGTGGTGTCTCTTTTCGGGCAGAAGTTTTGGAAAGTTTGGCTTGCCTTCTTTCGCTTCTCCTTCCACGAGAGAACCATGATTTCATCTATGAGTTTTTCCAATTGATTTCTTTTTGAAAAACTGCATTTGAAACACAAATCTGCATCTAGCTATTTGAATCATTCTATCATTTATATCTAGGTCGGATTCAAGATTGATTTCTTCAAGAGTATGGTTTCTTGAAGAAATTGGTCTTTCTCCTTTGAATCCAAATTGGTTTGGTTTGTGTTGGAGCTTGCAAGCTAGTGCCATGGAATGAGCTGGAGAAGGAGCTGCCATTGCCATGAAGGTGAGCTTCAAGCTTTGCTAAGTTGGAGAAGAAGATTGCACAAAGGAGGTATTGCTCATATTCCTAAATAGACCTAGGTGCTTCTTGAGCTTGGTTGTGTTTCCTTTGTAAGAATCTTTTTCTACTTAGTGGAATGCCTGGTCGGTTGATGACTCCCAGTTTTTCCCAATGGTGGGTTTCTGGGTGAACAAAATTTGTTTTGCATATCTGTAATTTTTCTGGGTTTGTGTTCTTGGTGGTTGACTAGTCATCTGTATCTGCTGTTTGATGATTACATGATAATGATGATTTCACACACTTTCACCATAGTTGTTGCTAGCACAGGGGATGCCTAGATTGACGGGTCCTTCTGAGTGCCTAGGTTGTCACTAGTAATCTTCTAGGACTGCAGGTACATTGTGGCATGCTCTGTGCATTCTATTGGTTGCGATTGTTTCTTGACTAGTAGTTGACTAGTCATATGCGTATTTGGTCTAGGTTTAAAGTGTGTGAAGCTTGCTGTGTTGTTGTGTCTTGTTTGTGTGATTAAGTTTACCCCTTGTCACCTAAGTACCATTTTCAAATATACATTAATTGATTTGAAGTGTGCTGGGGCACAAAATATTAAAGTAGCAAACAAGGCTTTATAAATTGCTATATAGGTCAACAAACTTCAATTTGAAGCGTTTGATTTGCGACTGCTGTTGGAGATGTTGTCATTCTTTTTAGTTGCTAGAGTTCAAGTGCTAAACCCATTGTGATAGTTAAAACATAGTGAACATTTGAATGCAAATCTGCAAGCTTTCTATCTCTTATTCAAGTTAGGTTTTTGGTTTAATTTTCGGTCTACTATTTCTGTATTTAGTTATTGATTTTACATAAATTTTTTGCATTTTTATTTGTCATAATATTATTTTCTGATTTTTCTCAAATAAATTCCACATTGCGAAATAAAACTTTCAGCAAAAGGTTAGAGAATCCACAATGGGCTCCCTAAACCATCTCCTTAGATAAATTTTAGGAGAATTTGGAAAAATACAACTCCAACTATGCTCCATATCCACCTCATAAAATAGAGAGACCTCTACGAGCTCTTAAATCTGAGGAGAGAGAAAAGACTCTTAGTGGCTCACTATAATTTAATGTTGCTTTATTTAATAATTAAGTATTTCAAACCTTTAATTAATGTTAATTATTTTTATATTATTTTTAATAGAGATGGACCAATTAAAAAAGAGTTATAGTATTTATGACTCTCTAAACTAGAGAGCATGATTGAAGTTTAAATTTTATAGAGAGCTCACAAAATAACTTTTATATGTTTTTAGATAAAATTTAACTAAAGAATAGAGAGCATGATTGCGGATGCTCTTAAAAGATATCATTTACCTCTTTACCCATGAGTCCATGACCATTTGGTTTTTGATTGAACATTTTAATTCTAACATGGTATCAGAGTGTTTTCGTCATTTTCTTTCAAATTGTATGCGTTCGATCCCCACTTCTACCTATATGTTTGTCAATCTACCCCGAACACACATAATGCCGCGTGTTCCTTCATGTGAATATTATTATTTTAAAGTAAAAAGGGAAAAGGTATAAGAAAATATGGTAGTATGAATAGTGGATCATTATTATTATTATTTTTTATCATTCATGTCCAATTTTGAAGAAGTTGAGTAAACCACATGTACGTGGTTCTTTTAATTTCGTGGCGGGGGGAGAAAATTAGGCCAAAAATAAGTGCAAAGTGAAATATTACTTTGTGGACCATCAATATGTAATTGTAATTATATCGTTCAACAAAAAAGTACAACACCTCCAAATAAACCACAAAGAAAAGCAAAAAACTGTTAAGATTGCATCCTATCACTCTCTAGTACTTGCTCCAGCCAAGTGGGGGCAATATCTTCCAAAAAAACCGCAAACCTTTCTCCAATCCAAATTGGGCCATTGCATGTGCAGTCCCATTGCCAACACGAGGTTGAAACACCACGTCAACCACCTCTCGATCCACCATAAATATCTTCTAATATCCTCATCACATTGGCATAAAGCCACCCACCCTATAGCCAGTTTTAACTAAGTACTTACCATTTTTTTCTGAAGTACCAGTACTGGCTGTCACCCAATAGTGCCACTGACCCTAGGGCTATGCTAACTATTGCCTCTTTATCCTCCCCACTGACTTGTTTTTATCGTTCTACCATCTAGAGCTTGTTTGGTTAACTTTGGCCACAATTAATAGACCCAATTAATTTTTTAAGCATATATAATTATCCTCCCAGTTTGTATAATATCCAAACCACCACATATTCTTCGATCCCATGCTCTTTCGTCTGCCCTAAAAGAGTTATTTTTGTTCTTCAGTGAGACGTGAAATTGTGAGGCAATTGTGGGTGTTCACTATTTTGCTGTTGGTTGCCATAAACTTGTGTTGTAATTTGGTTCATGGGGAACCACAAGTTCCTTGTTACTTTGTCTTTGGAGACTCAATCTCCGATACTGGAAACAACAATGGCCTCTTGACATTGGCCAGAGTGAATTATCCACCCTATGGCATTGATTTTCCAAGGGGTCCAACAGGAAGGTTTTCCAATGGACGTAATTTAGTTGATGTCATTGGTCAGTCTTCTGGTTTTTTTCTTCTAAAATTCAAGTACATTATTATGTTAATCTGTGAATCGCCCTTTATTTTACTCTAGGTTAAATGCATTATCTTATCTCTGTGTATTGCTCGGGTTTGAATTCTTCTTTAAATTTTTTATTTGATCAATTTAGTCCATGTATTTTTCTTTTCAACCAAAAGATAGAGAATGAGAAATGAGAGAGAACAAAGTAGAAGCAGAGATATAATTCGAGGGAGAAGGAGGAAATAGATATAGAATGAAAAATTAAAAACTAGAGGCAAACTTTAAAGAATTTTCTTTTTTAAGTTTTAATTCCATGTATTTCTCTCTCTCTCTCTCTCTCTCTCTCTCTCTAAACTAGTGCAGAGGCTCATGTGGGCTGTTGCACCACAAAAGCACAAAAGAAACTAATACGTTGAATATTTCCTTATTACAGCTGAATTATTAGGGTTTAGTCATTACATTCCACCTTTTGCTACTGCAAGAGGACGGAAAATACTCGAAGGCGTGAATTATGCATCTGGTGCAGCTGGTATTCGTGACGAATCTGGACGGAACCAGGTAATTTGACCCATGCACTCCAAATTTTTATTTATTTATTTTTTCTGGTTCCAAAATATGATGCAGTTACAGAATTGCACTCTTCTACTTCATCCGCATGGTTGTTAGCAATAAATCACACTTTTTCTAAAATCCATGAAGAAAATTTTCCTGCAATCGTTGTGCATATATTTTCCAAAAAGTCGAAAGTTGTAAGGGCAACTCCTACCCCATATGTAATATGATCCCCATGTTTTATTTTGCAGTTAATCAGAATAAGCTTCAATCAGCAGTTGCTGAATCACCAAATCACAATAAATCGGATTGAATCCCTTATGAGAAATAATCGTCCATCAGCTGTGCAGTACCTGGGCAAGTGCATATATACAGTTGGAATTGGCAGCAATGACTACATTAATAACTACTTCATGCCAAGGTTATACTCAACTAGCCGCAAATATACCCCAGACCAATATGCAGGAGTTCTTATTCAGGAGTTTTCTGAGCAACTAAGAGTTAGTAGTAACTTTCACTACCATCACCAATATTAATTAATATTCTTCTTAGTGACAGATAATTTGGCATGTTACGTTGTCAAACTGTTAATCACCAATATTAATTAATATTCTTCTTAGTGACAGATAATTTGGCATGGTACGTTGCAAACTATTAATTTGAAATGCTAATGTTAATGTATGGTTTTTACTATTTTCTTTTGGCTTCCCTTGACAACTTTGTAATAGGATGTGTGTTGTTATTTATCAAGCTCAAGTTTAGATTAAGGAAAACCTTTCTTGGTGCTCCTCTCTAACTTCTGTTGTATGGAGGTTCAAGCAATTTGATAAAGGTATTGTGCATTACATATCATTTCATAAAACAGTCTTCATAAAAATGATGACTAGTCATCCGTTTCTCAGATGACTAGTCATCCTTGCTCTGTAGAATTTCCAGCTGGATAACAAACTGTTTTGTCCTATTCCTCTTTCTCTCTCTCTGCTGCCATCTGTTTTTCTGACCTAAGGAATTTTTTGGCTGTAAAGGCTCGTTTTTGGTCATTTGGTGGTTGTCTCTTTTGAGTGGAAGTTTTGGAAAGTTTGGCTTGTCATCTTTCGCTTCTTCTTCCTCGAGAGAACTATCTTATTTCATCTATAAGTTTTTCTAATTGATTTCTTTTGAAAAACTGATTTGAAACACAAATCTGATCTAGCTACTTAAATCATTCTATCATTTATATCTAGGTCAGATGAAGATTGATTTCTTCAAGAGTATGGTTTCTTGAAGAAATTGGTCATTCTTCTTTGAATCCAAATTGGTTTCGGTTTGTGTTGGAGCTTGCAAGCTAGTGTCATGGGATGAACGAGCTGGAGATGGAGCTGCCATTGCCATGAAGAACTGAGCTTCAAGCTTTACTAAGTTGGAGAAGAAGATTGCACAAAGGAGGTATAGCTCATCTTCCTAAATAGATCTAGGTTTTTCTTGAGCTTGCTTGTGTTCCTTTGTAAGAATCTTTTTCTACTTAGTGGATTGCTTGGTCGGTTGATGACCCCCAGTTTTTCCCAATGGTGGGTTTCTGGGTAAACAGTTTCTGGTTTCCAACTCTGTAAATTTTCTGGGTTTGTGTTCTTGACAGTTGACTAGTCATCTGGGTTTGTGCAGTTGACTAGTCATCTTTTTGCTGTTTGGTGTTTGCTTGATTATGCTGTCTTCACACACTTTCACTATAGTTGTTGCTAGCACATGGGATGCCTAGATTGACGGATCATTCTGAGTGCCTAGGTTGTCACTAGTAATTCTCTAGGCTTGCAGGTACATATTTGTATGCTCTGTGTATGTTATTGTTTGGTATAATTCATATATGACAGTTGACTAGTCATAAGAGTATTTGGTCAAGGTCTAGAGTGTGAAGTTTGCTGCGTTCTTGGTTGAATATCTTTTAAATTTACCCCTCGTCACTTAAGTACCATTTTCAGCTAACCGCCATGTAACAGAAAAGTCACGTTTTTGTTCAACAAAGCAATCTCCTTCACATTTGAGGTCCACAAAAGAGAGCATATAGCCCTGCTGAGCAAGAGACGTGTGCTATACTTTGCCTTGTTTTAGCAACTTTATGGACCATTCATGATAAAAACCCTGATTCTAATTGACTGTATTGTTATTACTTTGCTACAAACTTAGTGAACAAAGCTTACTGAGCTTTCTGATGATGCTAGAGGTTGTACAAAACTGGGGCAAGAAAGATAGCCTTATTTGGGATAGGTGCGATTGGGTCTACACCCTTTGAAGTGGCTATGTGCGGTGGCACAAACATCAGCTCCTTATTATGCTCTGCTAAAATCAACAATGCAGTCCAACTTTTCAACGAAGGGCTTAAATCACTTCTCACTGACCTTAACACCAACCTGATCGATGCCAAGTTCACTTTCATAGACTATTTTGGGATTGGATTATCCAGTGCTGCTGCATCTGTTGGTATGTATAGTTTTCAACAAATTAAACTAACAATGGACAGTCAAGAATATATCAACCCCCTCTTGTATTTCAGGTTCTGTGGTTTCAGATGCCCCATGCTGTGAGGCGGAAACTGAGACCGGCCTATGTGTCCCCCTCAGTACCCCATGCCAAAACAGGACCCAATATTCATTTTGGGATGCTTTCCATCCAACTGAGATTTCGAATGTTGTTGTAGGACGAAGAGCATACAAAGCTACACTTCCTACTGATGCTGTCCCATATGATATCAGCCACTTGGCACAAGTGTAACTGTGCAATCAGTTAAAAAGAAATAAAGTTCCTAACAGCTGCTTGTGGAATATATATAAAAGAAACAAAGGTAGATCCTGTAATCAAGCGCAAATTTTAAGGTTTCACTGTCATTTCTAGAAATGGCATGCTTTGTATTGGCATGAATGCAGCTTAATTCTATATAAATGGTTGCTTAGAATGCTGTAGTTACTATGATACTCAAACAATTCATACATAAGATAGTATTATAAACTTAATCTTACGTTTGGGAGTGATTCTTATAAAGGGCTAAAAGTGCTTTCTGACAACAAAAAAACGCTTCTGACAGCGTTTAAAAAAGTTTAGAAATGCTTATAGGCTATAGAAGCGCTTTATGGAGAAGCACTTGACATGTGCTTCTTCAGAAGCATTGACATGTGCTTCTTCAGAAGCACTCCAAGTGTTTTCTAGGAAGTAATTCGATTTCTTATGAAAATTTTAACATCTTTATAATAAAAGCGCTTTTACTAGAAAAGATTATGAGCAGAAGTGCTTCCTAGAGAAGCATCTCTAACGAGCCCTCACATTGGTTGGATTGTTTGGGGCCTGCTTCTAGAATGACTAAAGAGTTTTCTAACAATAAAAAACGACATAACACATCATGGCAGAAAAACTTAAAAGTACTTTTGGGTCATAAAATATTCTATGGAGAATCACGTGCTTCTTTAGGAATCACTTCGTGCTTCTTTAGGAATCACAAGCACGTGGATTTTTAATCAAAAATTCAACGTGCATCTAACAAAAGCTCATATGATCAAAATGTAAAGCACTCCAAAATGAACAACAATATACATTGCACCCTAGTTGCACATCAATCACATGATCAATTTAGAATTACAAGCGGTTCAGTTTTGTGTAGTTTTAGATCTTAATTCCCAAACCCAATTATGCAAACTTTATCTATAAAGGTGTCTGTATATTAGTAAAGAATCCTTATTTATACAGAAAATACGTATTTTTGTAATTAAAATTTCAAATAATTAACGGTAATTAATTAATTTAAAATTTAAAATGATAGAATTTAGTTATATAACTACCTTATTAATTTGCGCAGATTGTCTAGAGACGCACTGCCTGTATTTTTGGTTTATATATAATGCATGTAAAATTTGCAAATGCTAAATTGTGTAGGTTCTATCAATAAAAAAAGAGTTATGTAGGGTTCTAACCTGATGTACTGAATATTTTTTTAATAAGATGTAAGGTATTCTTGCATTGCTAAGATAACTTTCTCGATCATGATAACTATGAAACGTCAATTATACCATACCCTTATTTATTCCTTGGATTGGACAGTTTTCATAAGGATCATTTTTTCTCACCATTTTAACTCAAAATATACCCCACCACTATTCTCAATATTTGACACGTGTTCATATGCATAACCATAGATCCATAAATACAAAGAGCAATGAGTTTACTATGGTTATGTCAACAAATTAGGTAACCACATCCCATTCAAAGGGGTGAGAATAGCGGTAAGAGTACATCTTAGGTTAAAGTTGTGAGAAAAATTATTTCTTTTTCATAAGGGGTATTTTTGGCAATGGAGCCACTCCTAGGCCTAGAGTGGCCCTGACCTTAACACCAACCTGATCGATGCCAAGTTCACTTTCATAGACTATTTTGGGATTGGATTATCCAGTGCTGCTGCATCTGTTGGTATGTATAGTTTTCAACAAATTAAACTAACAATGGACAGTCAAGAATATATCAACCCTCTTGTATTTCAGGTTCTGTGGTTTCAGATGCCCCATGCTGTGAGGCGGAAACTGAGACCGGCCTATGTGTCCCCCTCAGTACCCCATGCCAAAACAGGACCCAATATTCATTTTGGGATGCTTTCCATCCAACTGAGATTTCGAATGTTGTTGTAGGACGAAGAGCATACAAAGCTACACTTCCTACTGATGCTGTCCCATATGATATCAGCCACTTGGCACAAGTGTAACTGTGCAATCAGTTAAAAAGAAATAAAGTTCCTAACAGCTGCTTGTGGAATATATATAAAAGAAACAAAGGTAGATCCTGTAATCAAGCGCAAATTTTAAGGTTTCACTGTCATTTCTAGAAATGGCATGCTTTGTATTGGCATGAATGCAGCTTAATTCTATATAAATGGTTGCTTAGAATGCTGTAGTTACTATGATACTCAAACAATTCATACATAAGATAGTATTATAAACTTAATCTTACGTTTGGGAGTGATTCTTATAAAGGGCTAAAAGTGCTTTCTGACAACAAAAAAACGCTTCTGACAACGCGTTCGCAAAAAAGTTTAGAAATGCTTATAGGCTATAGAAGCGCTTTATGGAGAAGCACTTGACATGTGCTTCTTCAGGAAGCACTTGACATGTGCTTCTTCAGAAGCACTCCCAAGTGTTTTTCTAGGAAGTAATTCGATTTCTTATGAAAATTTTAACATCTTTATAATAAAAGCGCTTTTACTAGAAAAGATTATGAGCAGAAGTGCTTCCTAGAGAAGCATCTCTAACGAGCCCTCACATTGGTTGGATTGTTTGGGGCCTGCTTCTAGAATGACTAAAAGAGTTTTCTAACAATAAAAAACGCTTATGAACACATCATGGCAGAAAAACTTAAAAGTACTTTTGGGTCATAAAAATATTCTATGGAGAATCACGTGCTTCTTTAGGAATCACTTCCAGTGCTTCTTTAGGAATCACAAGCACGTGGATTTTTAATCAAAAATTCAACGTGCATCTAACAAAAGCTCATATGATCAAAAATGTAAAGCACTCCAAAATGAACAACAATATACATTGCACCCTAGTTGCACATCAATCACATGATCAATTTAGAATTACAAACGGTTCAGTTTTGTGTAGTTTTAGATCTTAATTCCCAAACCCAATTATGCAAACTTTATCTATAAAAGGTGTCTGTATATTAGTAAAGAATCCTTATTTATACAGAAAAATACGTATTTTTGTAATTAAAATTTCAAATAATTAACGGTAATTAATTAATTTAAAATTTAAAATGATAGAATTTAGTTATATAACTACCTTATTAATTTGCGCAGATTGTCTAGAGACGCACTGCCTGTATTTTTGGTTTATATATAATGCATGTAAAATTTGCAAATGCTAAATTGTGTAGGGTTCTATCCAATAAAAAAAGAGTTATGTAGGGTTCTAACCTGATGTACTGAATATTTTTTTAATAAGATGTAAGGTATTCTTGCATTGCTAAGATAACTTTCTCGATCATGATAACTATGAAACGTCAATTATACCATACCCTTATTTATTCCCTTGGATTGGACAGTTTTCATAAGGGGATCATTTTTTCTCACCATTTTAACTCAAAATATACCCCCACCACTATTCTCAATATTTGACACGTGTTCATATGCATAACCATAGATCCATAAATACAAAGAGCAATGAGTTTACTATGGTTATGTCAACAAATTAGGTAACCACATCCCATTCAAAGGGGTGAGAATAGCGGTAAGAGTACATCTTAGGTTAAAGTTGTGAGAAAAAATTATTTCTTTTTCATAAGGGGTATTTTTGGCAATGGAGCCACTCCTAGGCCTAGAGTGGCCTTCCCCCAATATTTTGATCTCTCATCTATTATATTATATAAAACAAATAGAATTTGTAATAAACAACTTATAATTTAAGTTATAGTTTCCTCTAAAATAAATTAGACATGATTAAATTATAAATATTTAACTTTAAACGTGTAATTATTGAATACTTGAGTGTTTTATATACTTGTATTTTCTACTTCGGCCCCCTAACTTTATAATTATAGCTCCATCTCTAAGCATTTTAGAATAGGCGCCCCATTAGAGCCAATGCCGCACCTTGAAGTTATGGCAACAAAGACCACCTTTTGAGGGCAAAGCTCGATTTGCATACAATTGAATTCAAATTATTCCTTGAACAGAATTGAGTGCAATGCCAAAGAGACGACCTTTTCTGCACCAAATTATATGTCGTACGTGTGTACCACACTATACGTTATTTACAAAGACTATTGTTGGGCTCACTCGTCTATTTACAAAAAATTTGGTTTAGTTTTTTTTTTTCCAACATGATTCTTTAAATATAAAAAACCTAAAAACTGAACGCTTCGAACTATTATTCTGAGACTTAGATCCCACATGGCATTTTCCAGTTTCTTATTAAGAGGGATCCTTTTTCTTTTCTTTTGTTTGTTGAGATTTTCGAAGGTTTTCGTTCTTATAGAAGTCCTATATGAATGAATGTTAAAAAATATAAGTCTCACATCAAAATTTTGACTAAATGAAACACAATATATAATGAATGGCACAACTCCTAAAGAAAAGCAACATATCACTTTCCTAGAAGTTCTAGGAACCTTATGATCTAGATAGTGGGAGATTTTTTAAAATGAGATGAGAACAAATATAAAATTGAGCACAAGATAACAAATTTAATATAGATTTAATAGGTGGAAAGTCAAATACGACTCTGAGGGGACTAAAGCAGGGACCAGCACCACCACTCTACTTAATTAAGTAAATATGGCCTAAAACAATCCTTTTGTGTGGCCTATTTTTTTTAATTTATATAAGCGATGTTAAGGGAGGGGGAATCGAACCTAAGACCTAGGATGTAATCGTACGTGGCATTGAAGTCAAGAGGACTTGAATTACTAACAATACGTGTGTGGATTGCACCCAAATTCTATCATAAGAATTGGACGTATACCTAATTATTTATTAATATTTTGGTGTACCACTAAGCTTGGGTTAATCACTGAGTAATATGGCCTAAAGCAATGCTTTTGTGTAGCCTATTTATGCAATCCTTCCAGTATAAGTATGTGCACTATCCAGACTACCACATTCGTTCCAAATCTCTATATTGCTATTTCACTTCCTTTGTGTTTTGTTGTTTGTTGGTTTTGTAATCCTTTGTGTCTTTGTTATTTATAATTTGTTCTTTCAAATGGCACGTGAGATTGTGAAGCCCTTGTGGACCTTGTTTTCTGCAATTTTTTTAATTTATTTGGTTAATGGGGCAGCACAACCACAAGTTCCTTGCTACTTCATATTTGGAGACTCATTATCCGACAATGGAAACAACAATCCCCTCATCACTTCGGCCAAAGCCAATTTTCCACCCTATGGTATTGATTTTCCAAGGGGTCCAACTGGAAGGTTTTCCAATGGACGTAATTTGGTCGATGTGGTTGGTCAGTTTTCTTGTCTTTCTGCAAAATTTCAAATAACATATTATGTAAATTCACAGTCATAATTATAGTGTGATACTGAAGTACGACCACATCAACATTTCCCCTTTTTCCCACTGTAATATAAAACTCATGCAAGTTTTTAGCACGAAAATAACTGATTATTATGTCCTCATTTCAGCTGAACTACTAGGTTTGGATGATTACATTCCACCTTTTGCAACTGCAAGAGGATTGGAAATACTCAAAGGCGTCAATTATGCATCTGGCTCAGCTGGTATCCGCAACGAAACTGGAAGACACACGGTAATTTATTATTTGATGCAGGGACATTATTCTATTTTCTTCAGTACATGACTATAGGACCCTTTTAGATGCTCTAAATTTCACATTGATTTAAAGTGATCCACGACGAAAAATTATCGATACCCAACCAGTACTAGTACAATGTCAAAATTTATCGAAGAATTATTTTAACCCCCTCTCCTCGATTTTGAAGGGACAGATAATAAGCATGGATATGCAGTTGCAAAATCATCAAAGCATAGTGAAACAGATAGCTTCTTTAAGGGGAAATAATGACTTGTCAGCTGAGGAGTACTTAGGCAAATGCATATATACAGTTGGAATGGGCACCAATGATTACATTCTCAACTACTTTGTTTCCCTGTCCAGCACTAGCCGCCAATACACACCAGATCAATATGCAACAGTACTCATTGAACAATATTCTCAGCAATTAAGAGTTAGTAAAACAATTTCTTATATATTAACTAGGCTTATTCTTTATTTAAAAATTTCATTTTAGGTCGTCAGTGAGGTATATAGCTTAGTTGGTTGAGCTCTTCCACCGCTACTCATGTGGGCAGAGGTTTAAAACCCCAATGCTCTCAATGAATATTTATGAAATTAATTGAAACTTTTATATAACTGAAGCTTTTCTGATTATGCTAGACGTTGTACAACTTTGGGGCAAGAAAGATAGTTCTCTTCGGGCTAGGTCCTTTAGGCTCCATACCTTATGAAGTGGCTGCGTGTGGCACAAAAGGCTCTTCTTGCGTTTCTTATATCAACAATGCAGTTCAAATTTTCAACTGGAGGCTTAAATCACTTGTCCAAGAACTCAACAGCAATCTAAGAAATGCCAAGTTTATTTACATAGACTATTATGGGATTGGATCATCATATGCTTTATCTCAGGGTAATTTTTAATATCTCTAAATTTTACTTTTTATTTCTTTTTTATACAAATGATAGTGGGGAAGTGGAATTGAAATCTAGGTACACAGTAAATATGTTGAAGAATATAAGTCTCACATTAAAAACTTGATTAAATAAAATACAATATATAATTAATGATTTCACTATTAATATCGCCGAGACCTTTTGTGATTAAATAACATTCTTGATAATATATTTCGGCCAAAAAACAGATAAAAGTTCAAATTTTTGCACAAACATGTTAATTGACTAATATTGGCTCTTCTATATTTCAGGTTCTCTGATTTCTAACGTCTCATGTTGTGAAGTGATAGAGGGCGCATGCATTCCTTTTCAAATCCCATGCAGGAACAGAACCCAGTACATCTTTTGGGATGGTGTACATCCTACAGAGGCAACAAATGTTGTTATAGCAGCAAGAGCATACAAAGCTAAGTTTCTGACTGATGCTTTTCCCTACGATATCAACCGCTTAGCTCAACCATCCTAATTGTGCGTTCCATATTCATATCAACCACTTATATGGTTCAAGTGATTATGAAGGAAATAAAGTTATCAGCTGCGTTTGGGAATTATATATGTACGGAGATTTATGAGTTTATGAAGGTTTATACATGACCTTGACATAATCTTCATTACACATGTCATAATCGTAATCGTTCATTTCCTAAAACTCAATTAAATTGGATATCATTTAGTAACCTATATGCCTTATGTATCAAACAAATCGAACTAATATTCTTGTAAAGAATAGATCATGTTGAAATAAAAAAATTCATACCTATCAGATTAATTTGGATAGGCATTTGGGCTGTAACAAATCAATTCTAAATCAAGTGAGACCCAAATGAAGAACTCAACAACAAAATGACGTGCCCAGAGATAAAATCCCATATATTTATCTCTAAGAAAAGTCCCATTACAGCCCCACTCTCAAAAGAAATTAAAAGAAATAAAGAAGAATGTCAAGGTAAGATCGTGCATGGAGCAGGTTATCTTCCACCACTCCACTTATCAAAACGATGGCACAATCTGGGAAGAAACAGTCTCCTTCAACTGCCACTCACCTGTTTGCCTATAAAAAGGCATGAACCAAAGGAAAAAAGGAAGGGCAGAAAAAAAAGAGAGGAGGTGCTGCAGGAGAGAAAACGCAGAGAGGAACCAAGGGCTGCAAAGAAGGGAGGAGCCGAGAAGCAAGAAAGTGCTTCAGAAATTAATACTGACGCGTGAAGAAACGATACCCAAGGTCCTGCAGAAAGTTTCAAATAACAGAAAATCAAGGAAGAAACAAAAGGGCAGGAGCAATCAGAGAAGAAAGGCAAGGTATAAAGTTCATTCTTTGCTGTAAAACTTCAGGGTGTCTCTCAGCACAGGTTATTCCTTTGCGGTTCAAAAACATCCGATGCAAAGTTCAATCCAACAAGCCTCTGCAAATGGTAGATCATGAGTTCTACGTGGATGCCGACATCTTGAAAACACATTTCTCTATGAAAGCAACAAATAGCTCTCATATCAAGTTCTCTGGAATTGAATCAGCAAAGTCCCCTTCCATTGTTGTCTGCCATAATGGCTTTGAGAATGTGCTGCGAAATTCCTCCATGTCTTTGTTGTCAAAGAAGTCTCATGAGACTACTGTAGGCAAAAGAAATTCATCATTCTCGGAAAATAATTGAAGAAACCATGTCTCTGCTGTTAGAGAAATTTCAAGAAATCACACAAGAGGGAGCTCTCGCAAGGACCTCCTTATTGTGAAAATATGCAGATGGGCTTCTGCCAGAACCCCTCTGTATTAAGTGCTATGAGCACCTTGCAGGTGTTCATAGGCACACTTGATGAAAATCTTGCAGGTTTTCATAGGCAACAAACACAGACACAAACCAAAGAAAGAGATAGAAGGCAATATGAGACAAACAGGAGAACAAATAAAAAACTAATCTGATGAAGAAGAAAGACAGCTCCCATATTTCCAATGGGTTATGTGGTCTAAGTCTGCCTTTAAGTTCCCAATACTTCCAATTAATATTTTAATGGTTTATGTGGTCTAACTCTGACAGAAGAAAGCAAAGGAAAGGACCAACCTTGTTTTGACTTCTCTTTGGTTTTAGCTTCTCGAAATCAAAGCTCTGTATCGGTTTTGGTTTCAATTGGCAGCTGGCTCTCAGACGTGGACTCTTTGTTTATGGGCAAACAAATGGAAATATCAAGGCCCGGAAACAAATTGATTAGTTGACAAAACAAATTACCCATTAAACACTCAAAAGCTCAAAATATTTCATGGGTGGTCCAAATAAATTATGTGGTTAATGGATTAATTTTTTAAATCTTCAAAACCATATGTGAGTAAATTAATGGGCTCATTAAAATACCTTTCAATTTTCTTTGGACATTAACAATAAAAAATGGTACAAAACCATGCAAATTTCAATGAAATCAAATTCAAATCTCTTAAACATACAAATTCTTTCGAAGGGTCATTTATTCTTTGAAAGTCCAACCAAATTATCAAGGAACTACATCTGGTTTGATTCCGCCAAGGATACGTAGGCAATTTGGAAACTCAATCCAAATATAACTTCAAGCCCAAACAGAATCCCTGGTGTCCTTAACCAAATTCACCCCAAACACTTTTCCAACTACAAAATCAAATTGAATCCCTGGTCCAACCACATTCATCCAAATTCCATAAAAATATTTCTCATATCATGGAACTATGTCCAGTTTGATTCCACCAAGGATACGTAGGCAATTTGAAAATTCAATCCAAATACAACCGCAAGTCCAAACAGAATCTCTGGTGTACCTTAACTAAATTCGCCCCAAACATTTTTTTCCAACTACAAAATCAAATTGAATCCCTAATCCAATCACATTCATCCAAATTCCATAAAATATTTATCATATCAAGGAACTACGACTAGTTTGATTCCGCCAAGGATACGTAGGCAATTTGGAAATTCAATCCAAATACAACCGCAAGTCCAAACAGAATCCCTAGTGTACCTTAACCAAATTCGCCCCAAACACTTTTCCAACCACAAAATCAAATTGAATCCCTGGTCCAACCACATTCATCCAAATTCCATAAAATATTTTCTCACACCACAAATTCTTTCAAGAGGTCATTCATTCCTTGAAAGTCCAATCAAATTCTCTCGAGAACTACAAAAGGCTTGATCCCCAAAATGAGGTATGTAGGCAGTCTAAGGTTCACTGGATGCAGCCGTAACATCAAATCAAATTTTCATTATTTATTTCGTTCTTCATATTGGAATCAAATCTCTTTCCAAAGAGATTATAATTAAGAGATATTTTTATCTTGAATGGGTCGTACTCAATTAAAAAATAAAAACTCTTATTTGTAAATAAGAGTGAGATTATATTGGGTGAATTTTTAATTTCCTTATTACATTTTTTATCTAACAGATGATATAAGTTCTAACCCACACACTTGACAAATTAATATAAATTATTTTGAACATGTGTTCTTATCTTATTTGGCACGCTTAGTGGTGTTGAAGAATATAAAGTCCCACATTAGAAACTTGACTTAATAAACTACAACTTATAATAAGTGGTTCCTCTCCTAATAAGACCACGGCCTTTTGTGATACAATTCCACACCTACTAGGCTTTGTAGGTGATTAAGTTGGGGACAATATTGGTGTTCCCAGTAATGGGCCGCTGACCGTCTCTCTTAGATTTAATTAACATGGTATTAGAGCCAGGTTCTCTTGTGATATGTGCTTGCGTTCTCCTTGCAATTTAAGTGCTCACCTCCCTTCCTTTTAAGGGGGGAGGAATAGTGAAAATGATATGTTTCTCTTTCTCATGAAAATATTGCATATTTCTTGACTTCAACGACCCTTCTCTTCAGGGGGAGAAGGCAAACATTAAAACTGGTAACAAAAATTCTAACTAAAAATGGAACCAAAATCCTAACTAAGTAAGGTGTAACACCCCAAAAAACTCAAGGTGGATTCTCATATTTTAGTGAAAAAGAATATTATGGTGGAGAATGATTATGGGTATTTTATCAAGTGATTTTGGATGGAGATTATTAAATTAAGTGTTTTTAGTTTCAAGCTTGACAAAATGACCAAAATACCTCTATGTGTGAAAGATTACCAAAATAC
The DNA here is from genome assembly GCF_029339155.1 of Prunus mume. NCBI lineage: Eukaryota > Viridiplantae > Streptophyta > Magnoliopsida > Rosales > Rosaceae > Prunus > Prunus mume. Next base: position 31,405,456 of record NC_142699.1, on the reverse strand, counting down.
CCTTGTAGGCCAAAAAAAGAAGAAGAAAAAGAAACATGTAGGGCATCAAACCACCCTCCTCCCATGCTTCCCCTGTTGCCTCAAGCTTCCAAATTTGCAATTATGAAAGTGGTGAGTCACCTATTCTAAATTGATGACTCACCTAGCCTAAGATACCTTAATTAATCATGAATGTATTCTCTTCCTCCCCATTCATTGTATTATCACTCTAAATTGATGACTCACCTCTAAGAATCTTCAATCATGAAATTATTCTTATCCTCATCATTCATTGTATCATCCCTTTCTTCCTCATTCACATGTTTTCATCCTCATTCTTCTTTTGTTCTTCTTCAAAAATTCAAAAATTCGTCACTTCCTTGGAGCAGCCGAGAACTCAAATTTAGAGAGCTCAAATGAGAAAACTTCCTTCATAAAAGTTGTTCTTTACGTGATTCCTATTACATACTCCATTTTCACCTCAATCCGATTAGTATTGACTCCGAAAACTTGGTATGATCACAGTATGTTTACCATTTTTGGATTTCACAGTAGTATGATCAGTTTCAGAATATTTCTACGATTTCTTGTACTCAAATGACTTGGTTCCTTCATCAAAGTTGTTCGAAATTCTGTCTACTATAACATATCAAAAATTTAGGTTGATTAGACTTCTATAGCCACCTTGGGAAAGTTTAGAATGGAACTTGTTCATTGATTATATTGAATTTCTTGTTATAGATGTGTACTTTCTCTCAAATAGTTTGTTACTTGTCATTCAATTGATCAAATTAGCCACTATCATCTCAAGTAAATGATTCTTTGAATGCATGAAGCTCATCTTTCTATTGTCTCTTTGAGTACTAGTTATAAATCAAGTGTTGGTTAGAATACCTCAATGACATATATCCCTTTTAAAGTGTGTTTCTGTGAAGTTCTAGATTATTTCGATGTGATTTTGTACCAATTTTATTCTGGGATTTTGTTACATCAAAATTGATATCTCAAGGGTCATTTCAAAGTTGGTTTTGTGCCATTTGAATTTAAATTGAGTTTTTTTGTGCAATTTCAAACTAGAGACTATGTTGTTGGAATTGTTCTGATTCTACCACATGCTATGTTTTGTATACGTGTTTGAAAACTTCCTGAAGTTGAATTTTCATGAAATTTTAATATGTTTTACTTTCACGTATTTTCTTCAAATGTAGAAAGTTTTATCCATTTTGGTTGTAAATTGAAATTTTGGTGAGTTTTCAAAATAAAGTGTACAAACCTGAAAAAAAGAACATTTTGCAGCCTAGTTTGTTTTGGTTCTACTTTGACATTCTTCCTTAACCCTAATTTCCATCAAATTCTGACATTTTTAATTTTTCTATGTGTTTAGTTGTGATCTGAAATTTTTTACATTATTTTGATTTAAAATCAATATTTAGTGAATTTTCAAAGTTAACGTGTTCTAACCTAAATGTTTAGCAAAACTGAAGTTTTTGTTTTAAATTGATGTTTTAAATTTTCTTTATGAGTCTAGAGCCAAACCACCTGATTTTAAACATCCCAAAGAGTAGAACAATTATAGCAGGGGAATAGATTGGTTTTCCTTGAAACTTGGTTCTAATGTTTGTTTGAATGTGAGGTTAAGGGAGTAATGATCCGGTCAAACAACTTGTCAAGTGTTTTTTTTTGGGCTTTAGGTCTACGTACTTTCGAGGATGAACCTGCACAAGGTTAAGCTAGCTAGATATGAGGTAGGGTTTCCTGATTTCCCAATGATTGGGTTATGTCACTTTTAATCTTGGTGCTTATATATAGTACTATAAATATGAATATTATTGTTGCTTTACTCGGTGAATATTATTTGATATTATGTGAAAATTATTATTGATGTTTTTCTGTGGATATTGTGTAATGTTGAGTGAATATTATTATTCATATGATTAAATCTGAAATATTATTGTTATTATATGTATTATTATTCAGCAGGGATATATGATGTTGCGTTGCATTACATATGCATCATAAATACAGTCGTGTTGGGTCAGTGTATAGTTTAAGGTATATCTAAGGGGTAGGAGAAGGCTTTAGATATATCTGAGTAAAAAAAAAAGTAAAATATATTCAAGTGACGGGAGCAGAGCTTGAATCTAATGAAGTGATGTGAGTAGGCCTCTAATGAAAAGTGAAAATTGAGAAATTTGTAACAAAAGAAAACTGAGTTAAGGGATGGACAAGTGCTAGTTCATATTTTAGGGTATTCGAAGTCACAATGGTAAAATGCATAGTATGAGACATGTAGGCTTGTTGCCCTAAGGTATGAATTAGTGGGATTAGAAGGGAGTGAGTTCATGGCATCACTGCATATACAAGTTTATTTATTTGGTATGATTGCATAATTTATGTATCGTGTGTTGTTTGATGCATGACACTTTGATTAACTATAATAGTTGATCTTGAGGGGTTTGACGGTACTCTACTGGGCATTAGAATGCTCATACCTAGAGCTGGGCATTTGGACCCGAAACCCGGCCAACCCGCCCAAACCAAACCGATGGGTTGGGTTGGTTTGATTTTTTTTCAATTTTTTTTTTTGGTCATCGGTTTGAACCCAAACCAAACCGAAATATATGGTTCGTGTACGGTTTACAATATTCAAAACCACGGTTTAACCAAACCAAACCGAAGATATTAAAAAAATATTATATATAATATTATTATAAAAAATATATATAATACATAGTTTCAATCTTTTCTTTTTCTTCTCTCTCAATCTCTTCGTTTTTCTTGTCTTTATCAGTCCCTCTCTCTCTATTTTTATTTTATCATTCTTCTTATATATGTCTTCACACCCTCTCCCCGTCTCCTTTTTCTTCTTCTTCTTCTTCTTTTTCTCTCCCTTTCTTTTTCTTCTTCTTCTCCTCTCCATTGCTTTTATTTCCTCTCTCTCTCTCTCTCTCTCTCTCTCTCTCTCTCTCTCTCTCTAAGAAAGCCAAAAAACTGAAACCGAACCAAACCAAACCACCAAGTCCGATTAACCGAAGTGGTCGGTTTTCATCAATTATGGTTTGGTTTTGGTTTTCAAAATAACCAAATCGAAGTCTACGGTTCGGTGTCGGGTTGAGCCCAAAACCGAACCAACCCAAACCGAGCCCAGCCATACTCATACCTTAATATATTGTGCAGGATTCAAGGCGAAGTTTGAGGAAGCGGGTTTCAATCAAGTTACTAGGCTTTTGTTGTTGATTTGTGTAATTAACATTTGTAAGTAGTCAACCGTTTGATAAAGATCTTCGTGTGTATTTAACTACGAGCTACTGTGACTTTGATTCTGTGTTGTTAAGTAAATTTGTATTTATTTGTGACTCTTTTTCTCATCATATCATGGTTGTAGGATTTTATTCTTATGACTGTGGTATGACTCACACCCTGATTAGGAAATATTCCTTATTTTGAATCGGGGAGTGACATAAGGACTCGTCAACACTCCTCCTCATGTGGGACCATCATATAGTTGCCACACGTAAAGCCAAGTCCACATCAGAATCAAACATTCAAGCCTAACACATGAACACCACATATTGGATAAGGGTAAATATTTAAGCCCAACATGTGAACACTACATGTTTAGTAAGATGTAAGGGATAAGGCTAAAGGCCCAGTCAATCAACTAGATCTGATACCATGTTAAATTTCAGAGAGACGGGCGAACGGCTCACTACTAACAATACTGATATTGTCCTCAACTTAACCACCTACAAAGCCCAATAGGTGTAGGGTTTTATCACAAAAGACTTCGATATTATTAGGAGTGGAACACATGGGACCTCTTCTCCTCTCAAATATTTCTCCAAGTACTTACGTGCTTCATTCTGAGCAATAGCGTCAATAAAGACTCAATTTCTTATTTCTAGTTACTTATGGGCTTTAGCCAATTATAAACCATGGTTTGGAATCCTTATCCATTGATCCCATCAGATTGACGACATGGTCTGGAAACTGATTTGGAGTCTAAACGTTATCCCAAAAGTGAAGAATTTTATGTGGCGGCCTCACAAATTCTATACTAACTATTTGCAATTTGTATAAAAGGAAAATTGCTAGAAGTCCTCTCTGCAAATTTTGTGATCTTCATGAAGAATCTCTTGAGCATATTCTCCTATTATCTCTTTGGGTCCAATGTCTCTGGATGGGTTCTGCTCGAAACCCCCAAAGAATTAACACTAGATACTTGGCTTCTGAGTATTGGTGAGTCAGTTGCTAGAGACAAACACAAAGCTAAGCTTCTTGGAGTAGTTGGAACCATGTGGTGCGAAATTTGGAAGGAGAGGTGCTCTGCTCACTTTGAAAATCGCAGACCTAATCCCATTAGTGTTATTCGCATATGCGAAAATAGCTTAACCGAAATGGGTTCCCTGAGTAGATTACAGGTTCTTGTTGGTAACTCTAGTAATGGTCATCTATCTTGGACGCCTCTTGAGAGAGGTTGCCATTAGTGTGGATGAAACATGACACTACTACAAAAAGTGACAAAGACGACCAGAAAAAAACGACGGTCTAAGTGAAAACCGTCGTTGTTTTTTAAAAGACGACGGTTCTATAAAACCGCCGTGTAATAACACCTTAGACACCTAAAAAATGGAGATTCAAATGGTTGTTCATAAACAACGACGTACCTAATTAAAAAACCGACGTCTATTTGAAACAGGATTTCCGCAGTGTAAAATCAAAGCAAATAAAGAACGGCAATCGACCGACGTTGAAAGTAAAGACGACGATTTCAAAAAAAGCCGCCGTTTTTACGCAGAAAATAACACGACCAAGTTTTCGTATAAGGCGCCATATAATTACAAATAAATCCACGGCGGTAAAATACAAAATATTGCCGTATTAAATTAATGTACAACGACGGAAAATAAAAATATATCGACGTCTTTCTTGTATAGTTCTACGACGGTATCTTTAAATCTCACCACGTTTGTTTTTCATTTAACGACGTATTATAAAATTTAACGTCGTATTTATTCCCTTTATACGTCATACCTTATATTTAAACCGTCGTCTTAATACGAATTTTTTTTATCAATTTATTTCTTTGATTTTGTTATCATACGTCATACTATATGTAAAGATGACGCTTTTTATAAAAATAAAAACGTCGTTTATTATATGTAAAGATGACAATTTTTATAAAAACCGTCGTCTATTATGTGTAAAGATGATGATTTTTATAAAAACCGTCGTCTATTATATGTAAAGATGACGATTTTATAAAACCGTCGTCTATTATATGTAAAGATGACGATTTTTTTAAAACCGTCGTCTATTATATGTAAAGACGACGATTTTTATTACAAACCGTCGTCTATTATATGTAAAGATGACGATTTTTATAAAAACCGTCGTCTATTATGTGTAAAGATGACGATTTTTTTAAAACCGTCGTCTATTATATGTAAAGATGACGATTTTATAAAACCGTCGTCTATTATATGTAAAGATGAAGCTTTTTATAAAAACCGAAAAAACCGTCGTCTATTGTATGTAAAGATGACGCTTTTTATAAAAACCGAAAAAACCGTCGTCTATTGTATGTAAAGATGACGCTTTTTATAAAAAAACCGTCGTCTATTATATGTAAAGATGACGCTTTTTATAAAAACCGTCGTCTATTATATATAAAGATGACAAATTTTTTAAAAGGGTCGTCTATTATATATAAAGATGACGTTTTTTTATAAAAAATGGTCGTCTATTATATGTAAAGATGATGGTTTGTTATAATAACCATTAAATCATGATTTTTCATTTATAACCGTCAAAATTTTTTGTCCCGTTACTTTATCTTTGAATGTTTATTTTTTTCGATTTTTGGTGTAGATGATCTCGAAGTATAAACAAACAAGTTTGACAGTTGGATCGTTGAAACTAGTTTCTTAGAATGCGTATGCCATCAAAACAATATATTCACTAACAATTAAGAGTTTATTTATACTTTCGTTAAAGATAACATAAGATTTTGTGGTATCCACTAGTGTAAATATTTTAAATTGAAGATCAAATTCAGTCATTGTATTCATATAGGGTCAAGGAGTGTAGCGGTAAAAAATCATCAAAATCGGAGTTAAAATAATCGTTAAATCATGATTTTTCATTTATAACCGTCGAAATTTTTTGTCCCGTTACTTTATCTCTGAATGTTTATTTTTTCCGATTTTTGGCGTATATGATCTCGAAGTATAAACAAACACGTTTGACGGTTGGATCATTGAAACTAGTTTCTTAGAATGCGTATGCCATCAAAACAATATATTCACTAACAATGAAGAGTTTATTTATACTTTCATTAAATATGACATAAGATTTTGTGGTATCCACTAGTGTAAATATTTTAAATTGAAGATCAAATTTAATCATTGTATTCATATTGGGTCAAGGAGTGTAGCGGTAAAAAATCATCAAAATCGGAGTTAAAATAACCGTTAAATCATCATTTTTCATTTATAACCGTTGAAATTTTTTGTCTCGTTACTTGATCTCTGAATGTTTATTTTTTCCGATTTTTGGCGTATATGATCTCGAAGCATAAACAAACATGTTTGACGGTTGGATCATTGAAACTAGTTTCTTAGAATGCGTATGCCATCAAAACAATATATTCACTAACAATTAAGAGTTTATTTATACTTTCGTTAAATATGACATAAGATTTTGTGGTATCCACTAGTGTAAATATTTTAAATTGAAGATCAAATTCAATCATTGTATTCATATTGGGTCAAGGAGTGTAGCGGTAAAAAATCATCAAAATCGGAGTTAAAATAACCGTTAAATCATGATTTTTCATTTATAACCGTCGAAATTTTTTGTCCCGTTACTTTATCTCTGAATGTTTATTTTTTTCGATTTTTAGTGTAGATGATCTCGAAGTATAAACAAACAAGTTTGATGGTTGGATCGTTGAAACTAGTTTCTTAAAATGCGTATGCCATAAAAAAAATATTCACTAACAATTAAGAGTTTATTTATACTTTCGTTAAATATAACATAAGATTTTGTGGTATCCACTAGTGTAAATATTTTAAATTGAAGATCAAATTCAGTCATTGTATTCATATAGGGTCAAGAAGTGTAGTGGAAAAAAACGTCTATTGTATGTAAAGATGACGTTTTTATAAAAACCGTCGTCTATTGTACATAAAGATGACGCTTTTTATAAAACTGTCGTCTATTGTACGTAAAGATGATGTTTTTATAAAAACCGTCGTCTATTGTATGTAAAGATGACGCTTTTTATAAAAACCGTCGTCTATTATATGTAAAGATGACGTTTTATAAAAACCGTCGTATATTATATGTAAAGATGACAAATTTTTTTAAAAAGCGTCGTCTTTTAAAACGCGCTAAAAAATGGCCGCTTAAGTGAATTCGCGCTCGATAAATTTTCAAATTTTCACCCGTCTTTGAAAATCTTATCTCTCATTAACAAGCGTCGTCTTTTAAAACACGCTAAAAAAAGTCTACTTAAGTGAATTCGCGCTTGTCAAATTTTCAGATTTTCCCCCGTCTCTGAAAACCTTATCTCTCCCTCCTTGAAACCCTCATGCACTCTCTAAAACACCCTCATAAAACTCTCTACAAAATCATCAAAAGATCGATATCAATGAAGGAGTTGAGAGATTGAGGTCTTAGCAAATCCATAAGATGTAGAGGGATGTTCTGTATTTGGGAATCAAAGCTGGTTGAAAGGTTGATTTGAAAGTCACCTAATCTCTTAATACCCTTCTATATCTTGCTAGTGAATTCTGGATTAGTCTCTTTGCGTTTTTGGTATGTTCTTTGTATCCCTAATTTCAGATTTTGTCTTTCTTGATTTGTCTGATTTGTTTACATATTTTTTTATTTCTGGTTTCTTTTTAGATTTTCTGATTTGGTTATCAGGAGATGAGGAGGAAGCTTGCAGATTTATAACTTTTTCTTTTGCAGGTTTTCTATGTGAGACGTATGTTTTTTTGTTGTTGAAAATTTGCAGGTTCTCGATGGTCTTTTTTATGCTCATTTTACAAGTTTTTATGGAAATATGGACCAATGGTAAAATTTCTCTTCCACCTAATTTTTTATGTTTATAATCTTAGCTTCTTTTTTTCTCTCTTTGTCATTTTGATTTATTTACAGGGATGATGGAGGAGACTTCAGTTGTGCATCATTTGTATGTTTGGATGAGGAATGCTTGGATTAGGAGTACGTAGGTCTTGTTATGAATTATGTTTGTTGTAGAATAAAGATTGGTTAACTATGTAATAACTATTGAATCTTCAAGTTTTATGAAAGAAACTATTTTTGATAAAGCATTATGGTTGGTTTTCTAGTTAAAATCGTTGTATAGCATCATAGGAAATCAAAAGCATTATTATGCGTAAAGATGACGCTTTTTATAAAAACCGTCGTCTATTGTACGTAAAGATGACGCTTTTTATAAAAACGTCGTCTATTATGCGTAAAGATGACGCTTTTTATAAAAAAGCGTCGTCTATTATGCGTAAAGATGACGCTTTTTATAAAAACCGTCGTCTATTGTAAGTAAAGATGACGCTTTTTATAAAAATCGTCGTCTATTGTGCGTAAAGATGACGCTTTTTATAAAAACCGTCGTCTATTGTATGTAAAGATGACGCTTTTTATAAAAAAAGGTCGTCTATTGTATGTAAAGATGACGTCTTTATAAACAATCCACGACGGTTTTCATAAAAAAATCGTCATCTTTACATACAATACACGACGGTTTTATTAAAAACAGTCGTCTTTCCTCCTATAATTAACGATCTTTACCTCTAAACAACGACGATTTTCTTTAAAAACCGTCATCTTTACTGATAAACAACGACGGTGAAAAGCCGTCGTAGTTTGAAACCCAAATAGACGGCAGTCGATTTCACGACCGGGCGAAAACCTTTTACACGACGGTGGTTTCCCGTCGTCTATTTCAATTTTTGTAGTAGTGTGAACTAAGTTCTTTATGCTGGGGTGGGCTACGTTGTTGGAAACCACTTGGGCGAGCTTCTGAGTGGAGAACAGTGGCGGACCTGTGTAGGCGCAAGGAGGTGAGCCTGCACCTCCGGCACGGAAATATCCATTACAGACGATGGAGTTGCACCTCTACTTCAGACCAGGGATGCAGATAAAGTGTTCAATGAAATGCGCACATTATGATACTTTACTTAGTATTAATACTATGTTTCATCCCGTGGTGAAGGTGCTTGAATGGATTGTTGATGATGTCAACCAAGATAATTTAGGTGAAGCAAATAGGTTATTCAAAGAAATACAAACTTTTGACTTTGTGTTTCACCTATATTTGATGAGATTTATATTGGGAATCACAAATGATTTGTCAAAGGCATTACAAAAGAAAGATCAAGATATTGTGAATGCAATGATGTTGGTCCAAAGATGTAAGCAAAAGCTACAACCCGTGAGGGATGATGACTTTGATGATCTGCTTGGCAAAGTATCAATATTTTGTGGCAACAATGATATTGATGTTCATAACATGGATGATTTATTTGTACCACAAGGGAGATCACGACGTAAAGCTCAGAAAATCACAAACCGCCATTATTATCGTGTGGACCTATTTCTTACTATCATTGATAAGCAACTAGTGGAATTGAATAATTGCTTCACTGAGGTAAATACTGAATTGCTTCTTTGTATGGCATGTTTGAGTCCGGCTTATAATTTTGTAGCTTTTGACAAACAAAAAATACTTCGTTTTGCTCAATTTTACCCTCAAGAATTTAATAACCGAGACCTTATGAAGCTTGAAGATCAACTTGGGCTTTATATGGTTGATATGCAGAGCAGCACTGAGTTTTCATCATTGAACGGAATTATTGATCTGGTAGAAAAATTGGTGAATACAGGAAGGAGTAGAATATACAACTATGTATATTTACTTCTTACATTGGCTTTAGTTTTACCCGTTGCAACAGCTTCAGTTGAGAGAGCTTTTTCAGTTATGAATATTGTGAAAACACCATTACGTAACAAAATAGTGAATCAATGGTTGAGTGATAGCTTGGTTGTTTACATTGAGAAATATGTTTTTTCTTGTATTAGTAATATAAATATAATGCGACGTTTTCAAGATATAAAACCTCGTCTGTAATGTTATTTTTTTAATTTATTTATTATGAATAACATTAGTGTTGTTTAAATTATAAGGATGTTTAGGTTTTTTATTTATTTATTTTTTTTTTTTGGGAGTTTTAGCTTTTGAAAATTGCACCTCTGCTGAAAAATTCATGAGTCTGCCGCTGGTGGAGAATGTGTCTTCATCCCTAGATCTACAGGTATTGAAGCGGAAGCGGAAGCAGTGCTATTTGGTCTTAAGCTTGGTGTTGAAATGGACCTTGAAAGAATTGTTATGTAGAGTGACTCTCAAGAGATGGTCAGTGCCTCAAAAGACCCATCCAAACCACCCTACTGAAAACGAACCCTAAGCCTTATAATCCAAGTACTTTTGTTTTTGCTATAATGGAAAATCATTGGCCTAACTTATCCCTAATTTATTTCCCCATCTACCTCACCATTTGGGCTACCCCACAGGGCTTATGATCAAAGTACTTCTAACTAGCACTTAAAAGCTATCTTTGTCTGTGGTCAACTAGGCTCATTAAATATTGTTTAAATGGTCCATAAAAATGGTGGCTAATATTGAAGTTGTGTGAGGCACTAGTTTTATCTTCGAACACGCGATCTATCTAAGCATAAGTAAAACGATTTTGTAATGATTCGTGGATATCGATCATCCTTGCAAGTACCTTTTTTTTTTTCTTTTTCTTTTTTAATACAAGTGATAGTCTAAACTATAAGGAGGTGAGAGGTTTCTAAATACACACACACTATCAAAGTATCATGAGAGTTTGGACTTGAAACCACTGGAATGCGAGTTAAGACGATTTTTCACTGTACTAGACCATGTTGGCTAAATACAATTTCTTTTTTAAAGAAGAAAGAATAGAAATTGAATGGAATGTTTGTGACTCGTTTTTAATCTTGGGGAAGAACTTAAGCCAAAATAGATTCTATAAAATAGCTGGAAAGTCAAAATTGTTCTGATTGTATCAAAAAGTTAGATAGAGGCTGACTAATTAGGTTGCATTTGGCATTGGAGCGGCCCTCTATATATGTATGTACTCTATTACTAATTAGTTTGAAATTGTTCTCATTGCAGCTGAACTACTAGGTTTTGATAGTTACCTCCCACCTTTTGCTACTGCAAGAGGATCGGAAATACTCAAAGGCTTGAATTATGCATCTGGGGCAGCTGTATCCCCAACGAAACTGGAAGACAAGTGGTAATTATTTTGGGTTTTCGACTGAAATGGTCCTTGTTTTTATTTTCTCTACTACATGATCATAAAGACGCTTTCGCCTCAGAAATTAACTTCCGTCCTTATTGACACCCGGCAAACAATTCTAAAATGCCAAAAAATTTCAAAGAAAGCATGTGATCCAATTTTTTTTTCCAGAAATTAATGGTTATGGTTTTATGTTATGGCACAAAAGAATTCTTGGAAAAATTGAGAGGTTTGAGAAACTAAACCATATGCAATTTAATCCCTCTTCTTGATTTTGTAGGGACAGATAATAAGCATGGATATGCAGTTGCAAAATCATCATAGCATAGTAAAAAAGATAGCTTCTTTTAGGGGAAATAATGCCCTCATCAGCGGCGGAGTACTTAGGCAGGTGCATATATACTGTTGGGATGGGCACCAATGATTACACTATCAACGACTTCGTTTCAATGTCCAACACTAGCTGCCAATACACAAAAGATCAATACGCAAGAGTTCTCATTCATCAGTATTCTCAGCAATTAAGAGTAGTATAACAATATCTTCCTTTTTAATTATATGATTATTATTTCATACAAGCGATAGTCTAAATTATTCTAAATTACAGAGAAAGGACTCGAACTTAGATGCAAAGGGAGCGGTCTCATTATCCTAGCCATCTGGTTTTAATAAATGTTGATTTTTTCGTATTGATCAGAAAATCAATTAGACTTATATATAATTGGCACTATGGGGCAAGAAAGATAGCCCTTTTTGGGCTAGGTCGTTTAGGTTCCACACCTTACGAAGTGGCCATGTGTGGCACAAAAGGCTCTTCATGCGTAGCTTATATCAACACTGCAGTCCAAATTTTCAATCGGAGGCTTAAATCTCTAGTCCAAGGGCTTAAATTTTCTATATTTCAGGTTCTTTGATTACCAATGCCTCATGTTTGTGAGGTGATAAAAGGTCAGATCACATGTATTACCATGCAAGAACAGGACGCAGTACGTATTTTGGGATGCCATCCATCCTACGGAAAGCTACAAATGTTGTCATAGCAAGAAGAGGATACAAAGCAAAGTTTCTTACTGATGCTTTTCCATATGATATTTACCATTTAGCTCAAGTTTGCTAGTGGTGCTTTAACGGTCGTCAGACTCATCTATAGCCTATAGTGGAAAGAAGTCAAACATATATCTGAGTCTAAAGTCAATTACATTATTTTCTTAACTTTGATTAAGTCAATGTCAAACATGCTCAAGCGCGTTTCTTTATTGTCCTGATTAATTAGTTTTTATTTCTCCCGAAACTGCTCACTATATATATACACATCCTCTATTTGTTTTTTTTTTTTTTACAAAAAACAAACAAAACAAAACAAAAGAAGAAGAAGAGGATGTGTATATATCAATCTCCTTTTACTGAGAGACACTCTTCTTATGAATTGTTTTTCAAGGATCGAAACGTCTATTTTTCAATTCTTTATTCATAAATCATAATTGCAAAAAATCAGGAAATTGAAAATAATTAAGGCATCTAGTTGAGACCAACAAAATAGACGAACACAATGATTCAAGAAAAGACTTTAATAACAACCATTAATTGAGTGGTCAAATAATTTCGGATTCAAGTAATTTTTTGCAGCGATGATCTTCAAGGGAATATCTAAAAGTTAAACCATTTAGATAATTGAAATACAATGTGTGGTGGACCATACAAAAGTGTCTCTCAAATAAACTATTTTAAGGGATTCCTCAACTGAAACTCTCTATATATGTATTATGTGACTCGACTGTTTGTGAAAATGATCTAAAATTAATAGTAATGTGTAATTCAAAGTCAGAGTCAAAGCATTATGTGACTCAACTGTTTGTGCAAATTACCTAAAATTAATAGTAATGTGTAATTCAAAGTCAGAGTCAAAGCCAACGACCGTCTTCCCCCAACACTGCTTTGAAAACAGATATGAATGCTACTTGGAAGCAGGCCATTGGAAAACAAACGTATATTTCACTTCTTGTTTCTCATTCTGTCATTAGAATTACTAGTAATGTGTAAATTTCTTAGTTCATTCATTTTTCTTTTCTTCAAAGCGCGTGCCGCGGGTTCTCACCAGAGCTTCAAGCTTACTTCATGGCAAGAGGGACTCATGACTTGCAGTTTAAGCTAATGGATGACTACTATTACTATATATATCTCATCTTTAAAGAAAAAACATTGGTATAAATATCTAGCCACGGGCGAGAGGTAGAGGTGGTAAGGCAACATAATAGAAACTAGAAGTGAAGTGGCCGCATCGCTCGATCTATGAAAGAGTAGTTGAGAGATGGGACTGATCTCATGCTTTTCGATCCGTCTTCTGACGCTGCTCGTATTGATCGTCTCTTCATTCTTGGTCATGCAATCACCTCATTACGTTCACGCAGGTAGCTTCATTTCTTCATTCTAATAATGCTTAGTATACACTATATCTTGATAATTAATTGACATCCATCCATTTTCATTTCTGATAGCGGCTAACTATAATTAAGAGTTTTGAATCATGGATCCTTCTCCATTACGGAGTTGAAGTATGCGAAATGATGTATGGGAATCCATTACGGATTTGTGTTTTGACCGTAGGATCTACGCCAATTGCCGTTTGTTTAAAATCTCACCCTCTTTTTAAAAAAATTCTATTTCCTCTTCTCTATCTTTTGTATTATTTTTCCTCGTTGTTCTCTCTTTCTTTATTATTTTTCCTCGTCTTTCTCTTTTTCTTTATTATTTTTCCTTCTCTCTCTCTTCTTTCTTCTCTCCTCCTTTGCTCAATATATATATCTCTCTCTCTCTCTCTCTCTCTCTCTCTCTCTCTCTTCTTCTTCTTCTTGGCTCCATAATGGATTCACACACTTCAACTCCGTAATGGAGAAGGACCCTTCAATCTTGACCGGTCTTGTGACCTAATTGTCTCTTCAAATATTTATGCATCGTATAATTTAGGGTTTTTTCACTAATAGACTCATTTTAACATGACATAATACATATTTACAAAAACTCCTATAGAACCTATTTAAAGAGAAATCCAAAATAGCAACCTGTCATTTTCTAATTAGTTCTAAGTGTGTTAAAATTTTCTAAAAACCGATTAGAAAATGACAAATGATATAAATTTTTGTTTAATATGCCATACTAAAATGAGTTTATTTGTAAAAGATTATATAATTTAACTTGTCATACAGGGCGCGGATTAAAAAGTCAAAAAAAAAAGTTACACATGAACATAATTTGATTGATGTTATTGATATTGAGTTGAGTTTATTAATTGCTGCAGATCAAAAACCGAGAAAATTAAGGGGCATGCCAACCCCACCTCCTCCTCCTACTGTAGCCAGACGTAGTGGAGATGGCTAATTTGGGATTGGGATATGCATCTTAGTCTGAAGCATGATTACGTTAAGTTTCTCCTCAGATTAAAAAGAAAAGATTACATTACTTTATATTGTCGCCCTACTCATTTTGTTTACCATTTTTGTTTAAGGGTTGTGATTACCAAACACGTTAATTGTATTAGTAAATTCTGCAAGCACATATCATGCTCTAGCCGTCTGAATTCATAAAAAGAAGAAGATGGCGTTCCCTGGAAAAACAATGAAAGGAAGAAAAAGATGTGAATCAAAGGAGGAGAAAGACACAAGTTCCCGAATCTCTTTGCTATATGATGAAATAAAAGTCTCTATGCTATATGATATCATAATAGCCAACTGATAACTTTTACCCTCTGTTTGGATGAAGGAATTGAAAATTGCAAAATTCTTAAATGATCGAATTTAGATCCTCATCATTTAAATTTGAGGATTTCATTAATAAACTCCATTTTAGCATGACATAATATACAAAAGTCTCTCTCTCTCTCTCCATTTGGAGATTTGGAGCTATCTCGCCTTGTCTCCTTCGATCTCCTCGTCACGCAGCCAAGATATCTCACCAAGCCTTGTAGCCCACTTGGCTCAAAAATCGAAACCAAACCATACAGAACCATTCATTCCTGTTAACCGAGGGACTAGGTTGTTGAGGGTGTTAGTTCGGCGTCCCTCATATTCACAAAAATTACACTAATATCATCCTCACTCAATGAAACCTCGAAACTCGTGATCGCAAAACCCTAACTCGCTCTGCACCACCAATGGAACTTCGGTCTCTCAAGAGAGTCGCTGGCCCTTCTACCCATCATTTTGTATCTATAGTTTGCCCTCTCAGAGTCTCATTGAATAGCACCACAAATCATCCATTTACATGCGAAGTCTACGAAAAAAATGATGTTTTCGGAATCTTGTGCAAAAATTTTTACTGTATTTTTGTTGAAATGTTCCAAAAAAAAAACATAGCTTAAATATACATTAAAACAAAATAAGTTTTTTTATAAAAAATACCACCTAAACCAAATTACATCACAAATTTTTTTTAGAGCCCCAACTATACAACACCCATTTTGTGGAAGATACCTTTATAACCCATAATATTTCACTGAAACTCTAAATGGAATTCTATCCACGATCAATTTGTTAGAGCCCTCTTTTAGGTACTATAATTGAGTATACCCTTATGACCCTTTTTTGATAGGACAAATGAGTAAGCAATACATGCCACATAAGTTGTTAAAGTACAATTTTACTTACTTCATTCGAATAATCCCTTGAAGATGCTTCTAGATGGTAAGAATTGAAATTCATGAACTTCCAAATAGTATAGTGAAATTTACCATTTTTTTATATCCATTTTTAAATATTATTTTTGCTAATCTGATCGGATGGTGTTGAGGGTTGGAGGAGTTGGTGGACAGGTGTCAACATCTCAAATAGGAGACGCAGGGGATTTTAGAGGAATTGGGGCGAGAAGATCTCAACTCCAACCAACGGCCGCAATTCTATTCTGCACTATGAAAAAAATAAAAACCTCTCTTAAACCCCATTAATTACATTTCGTCTCCAGAGCTCCTCTCTCACTCTAGGCCGGCACCAAAATGTTCCTCCACAGGCAGCGCCCCGCCGCACTAACCGAAGCCCTCCAGCTCCAAATCCGACGCTACGCCCAATCTGCCACAGCCGCTCTGCTCCACCAGGAATCGGAAGTCGAACCCGACTTTCAGTCCACCTTCCCGAGACCCGACCCGAAATACGCCGAGACCATCTTCGCCGTCCCACGCACCGCCTCCGGTAAGAGCATCTCCGCCAAAGAGCGCAAGGCGGGACGCGTCCCCAGCATCGTCTTCGAGCAAGAGGACGGCCAGCACGGCGGCAACAAGCGCCTCATCTCTGTACGGACCAACCAGATCCGAAAACTCGTCGGTCATCTCGGCCGCTCTTTCTTCCTCTCCAGGCTCTTCGACCTCGAGGTTCGCTCCGACTTCGACTCTGAAGACGACATCGTTGAGAGGGTCCGCGTTTTGCCTCGCATGGTATGGTCTGCTCTGCACTCTGTTTATCTTCAGAAGATTTGATTTTGTTTTTGGTGTGTTAGGGTTTATTTGATGTTGGGGTTTTGTTTGTTTGTTAGATTCATTTGCACTCGGCCACGGACGCACCGCTTAATGTGACCTTCATAAGGGCTCCTTCTCATGCTTTGTTGAAAGTCGACATTCCTCTTGTGTTTCGAGGGGATGATGTCTCTCCTGGATTGAAGAAAGGTATATTTGAATGCATACAGGGGTGTGACTGCCTTCAGATACAACATATTCTTAATTCCAACTAGACATCTTTGTATATTCTTGATAATATGGCTAAATTTGAATGGAGGTTGTTAGTTTTTCATCAAAAAGTTATAACATTAAATTATTGATAGATGAATTAGTTTCTCAAAAGAAATTTAGTTTTATCCGGTCCAACTCAACGTTAATGTATTACAGTAAAAGGATTCAATGTCTTTGATGTTGCTTTCTGCCTAAAGGTGTGCGTGTTGTTTTTGATATTCTGTTTTATGCAATTATGTATGCACTTGTGTGTGTTCTATTCTATGCTTTTGACATCAGACAATTAGAAAACTTTACCTCCTGGTTTTGACAAATCTAGGTTAATTTTGTTGTCTTGGTAAATTATATAGGATAACAAGAAAAATCTACCTGGTCATATGATTGTAATGCTGCTTTTTCCGCTGCAGAGATTATGTACATCATGTTTATGGTACACATTCCTTTCAACTCCTTGTTTTAATCCAACTCTTCATCTTGCCCTTGATCTTACATGATAGTGAAATAAAGTTGAAATCGGGGAAGAGTAATGCATATATGTTTCTTTTTCATAATTTCTGGATCAGTGTTTTAGAAATTCAAATAGTTATACTTTAATACCTTTGAGGCTGGCACCTAATGTTTATTTTGCATGAATTTTATGAACTAGGATTTCTAAGACACTGTATTTACTGGTTTTAATTTTCAACTTTATGCTCTAAGGAGAAGGATAATCACATAAGCAGCACTTATTTGGACATTTTATCTTCAGCCTAAGAATTAGATTCTAGGTACATGTTAGTATTCATGAGTTTTTATCGTTGTTCACTTCTTCAGTTTTGAACTATTCTACGATGATGTCTACTTGGATGATTTCGTAATTTGAATTAATCCATGATAAAATAAGGTGATAAAGTCGACTTTCTTGTGTTTCTTTAATCCAACTCTTCTTTTAATTTATGGCAGATTTATAAAGTTGAGACAGTTGCACAGAAATTTTCCTGACAGATTTTTATTATGATTCAATATTGATGAACGACTCATCTACAATTCATGAAATGACTTGAATTTTTTATATGTTGAACATACATGTGTCTTCTTATATACTGGAAATTTTCGTGATTATTGGATATTAATTTTAGTTATTGATGTTGCTTGGCAGGTGCTTACTTAAATACAATCAAGAGGACTGTAAAGTTTCTCTGCCCTGCAGATGTGATTCCTCCATATATTGATGTGGATCTGAGTGAGTTGGATGTTGGCCAAAAGATATTAATGGGAGATCTCAAAGTTCATCCGACTCTAAAGCTTATTCAGTCAAAAGATGAGCCTGTTTGTAAGATCATGGGAGCTAGAGTTTCTGAACAAAAGAAAACTAAATAACTGCTATGGTTGGATTTTGGCTGTGCTATCATGAAAATTTGATGGCATCATTACACCTTCTCAGCTAACATGTTTACGACCACGTATCTTTTGATTTGTAATGGCTGTGAAGGACAAGGCAATATAGTTTTCACCCTCTTTTTTTCCCTTTTTGGGTTTCTTTATCTTTTGACGAGGGAGCGTGGGGAGTGGCGGTCAAGGATGCTGTTAAAGAGAGGAAGAAACTGGGTCTGCATCGTATCTCTTGTGAATCTGATCTGAAATTCTATGGTAATAAGTATTTTAGTTCACAGATACTCAATGGACACACTTGGGCGGATGTCGCTTGCTCAGTTTCTATGTTTCTTTGTCAAATTCTTTCTTCCATAGGTTTATTTGTCAGTTTCTTTCTTATATCAGTGATATTCATTAGGAAATTCAAAATTAATGTAATCTATGGGGAGAGAGATACGAACTAGAGTGCAAGGGGCAGACTCACTGTCTTGACCAACTACTAACCAACTTCTGCAATATGCAAATAGTTAAAGGGACCTTGTTAATTTTGAGTAAATGTTCCCCCCTCCCACAATGAGAGGTGAATAACCTGAACTATATATATGTTAAGCTTTAACATGAATTTTGAATACTTAAGTATCTTTTATACTAGTATTTTATACACTAGCCCCCCAAACTTGCAATTATAGCTCCACCCTTGATTGTAGGAGAGATGTTATAATAGAAAAAGCAGGGTGTGGAAAAAAACAAGAGCAGGTGAATATCCATTTTCCTACTAACTAAGTGGAGTGACATGGTAAAGCATGTAAGTATATAGAAACACATATTTGTGTATGCATCTTTGTACAAGGTGCACATTGTATATATGAGAGGGGAGAGGAAAAGAATATCTTACGGCCAATCTCATGAGTGACATGAGCAAAAAGAAAGCTGCAATTTCCCGTTTAGAGTGTCAACCGAGCCAAGTCTACCAAAGTCAGAAAATGAGTTGACAGCGTCAAGAAAAACCCCTCGAGAGTAGAGGTTCTTCCCAGCAGAGTCTGAAGAAGCCTGGCTTATGATCCCATTGAAGAATTCTGGAGTTACTATATCAGCCACAGACGAACCAACATTGGTGCTTGGTGTGGTTGGTGTGCCGCCGCCGCCAGTACAAGGACCTTGTTGATAACCCTGGCTGCAGTAATCGTTGCTGGTGCCGCAATAGCCATATTGGCTACAACATAGTCCTGGGGCACAGCCACAATTTTGTGCTGTCACATTTTTTAGCAGTGCTCCAGCTACAAATACTATTGCAATGAGGCTTATTGTAAGGTATTTTGTTGTATTGTAGAAAGCCATTTTTGTGTAGGGAATGAGAATGAATGTTAAGAATTTTTTTGTGATCTTGTTGCACAGGATACTTTCCATGGTCAATAATCTTATTAATTTAGCTACTTAATTAGGTATTTAATCACTCTAGCCTGCTTACCTAGAAGAGATAGGATTTTATATGTTGAGGAGAAAAGTCTGGGAATATATCAGTGCTCACAGGGATACCACATTGTAATTATATGCACAATTAATCTCTTTAATCATTTGAAACCATTTACAGGGAAACACAGGCTGCCCATCGATTGACTGACAGAGTCTTCGGATTGTCTATCGTACAAACTATACGTCTAGAGAAATTCTTCGTGTGGGTGTTTATGCGAAATCTGTAATTTTCGAGAAGGGGTCCGAATTTGTTATGAACCAAATTGTGGCTTATATGACATGATTTGATCAAACAGAGCAACAGACTTAATGCAACTTCATAAAGCATGCAGCAACATTTTTGGCAGAAGTAGCTTTCGAATTCAAAATGATAAGTCAGCTGGACACCATATACAGTAAACTGTTTGCCTCAAGACAGAACCATGGATTACAGAAGAAAGTTGGTTCCCATTCCAGTGATGGACAGATCATGCCATGAAAGAGGTGCATGGAAAACTAGTGCCAATACAATCCACACTGAGGAGAAGCACCTGAGACCATGTGAAATGACAATAGGAACACTGGAACAACAAGTAAAAATACGCGGGCAATTTCTGACCATTGATCAAATTTCTGTCCCAATCTCTAATGTGACATTTTACAACTTGGCAGGTGCTTATTTAAATATAATCAAGAGGACTGTGAAGTTCCTCTGTCCTGCAGATGTGATCCCTCCATATATATATATATATATATGATGTGGATTTGAGTGAGTTTGGATGTCGGCCAAAAGATAGTAATGGGAGATCTCAACGTTCATCCGACTCTTCTTCATTCAAAAGATGAGCCTATTTGTAAGATCATGGGAGGCGAAGTTGCTGAACAAAAGAAATCTAATCACTTTGCTGGCACCATTATGCCTTCTCAGCTAACATGTTTACGTGTTAACTTCGACCACATATCTTTCGATTATGGATGTGAAGGACAAGGCAATGAAATGTCTGAGTTTTCACCCACGCGAGCCTAGGCAATTTCGCACCATCATTGTGGGATCCAAATTTGATCAATGAACTAACTGAGAATTTACAAGCAACCACAATTCACCTTCAATAAGATCAGGACCACCAAAATTGATCACATTCTAAGCACTGTGCACATATATATTAGACAATGAATGAAGATCAACACAGAACTTCAGCCTTTATTTATTGAATGGGTGGAGTACACAACAGGAGAGCTAGCCCTCTCTTCCATGGCTGGGAGGGAGCAACAAATCAGATTGCCCTTTTATTCATTATCTAAATAATTAATAAGCTTTGATCATGTCTAGAAAGAATATCTCTGCTTATTATAAACTCCGGTCTTCTAGCAATAGAGATTACCGCCAGGATTAACATTTAGTTGGGTGCAATAATCATTGTAATAGTTGATCCGGGCTTGAACTTTTCCAGGTTCTTTACCATCGCATTCCACAGCACCATTAATGGCTCGAATCGTGGCTCCAAATCCTTGGCTTACAACAGGACGAACATTGTTCATCCAATACCACAAGGCTGTCTTGAATGCAACAGCAGCGTCTGAGGCCACGGTTTCAGGAGAGTTTAGGCCGTCAAAGCCAATGCTGTTTCCAGCAGCTCCATAATTGTAGTTCCATGTTAGTTGGAGTGGTCCACGCCCGTAGTATTGTTTGTTGGGGTTGCATGGATAGTCTGTTCGGGTTGTGTCGCAGTAGGTTGCACGATTTATCTCTTCAATGTAGCAAAAATCTGATCCAAAAGAAAAAGTGTTTTTGTTAGGATCATCTGTGTTTTATTTCTGTTATCATGTAAGATAGAAAACGCAGGGTGTGGAAAAGAAAGCAGGTGAATATCCATTTTCCTACTAACTAAGAGGAGTGACATGGTAAAGCATGTAAATATATATAAACACATATTTGTGCATGTATCTTTGTACCAGGTGTACATTGTATATATGAGAAGGGAGGAACAGAATATCTTACGGCCAGTCTCATGAGTGACATGAGCAAAAAAAGCTGCAATTTCGCGTTTAGAGTCGTCAACCGAACCAAGTCTACCAAAGTCAGAATATGAGTTGACAGCGTCAAGAAAACCCCCTCGAGAGTAGAAGTTCTTCCCGGCACAGTCTGAAGAAGCCTGGCTTATGATCCCATTGAAGAATGCTGGAGTTACTATATCAGCCACTGACGAACCACTCGGTGTGGTTGGTGTGCCGCCGCTGCCAGTACAAGGACCTTGTTTACAACCCTGGCCGCAGTAATCGTCGCCGGTGCCGCAATAGCCATATTGGCTACAACATAGGTCTTGAGCACAGCCACAATCTTGTGCTGTCGCATTGTTTAGCAGTGCTCCAGCTACAAATACTAGTGCAATGACGCTTGTAAGGTATTTTGTTGTATTGTAGAAAGCCATTTTGGTGCAGGGAGATGAGAATGAATGTTAAGATTCGTTGTTCTTGTTGGCTATTTATAGAGAAACAGAGTTTGAAATGTTCATAAAACTTTCCCAGAAACTCGTTTCTAGAATGCATCTCTAGGAGACTTTTCATGGTCAATAATCTTATTAATGTAGATACTTAATTAGGTATTTAATCAATATAGCTTGCTTACCTGGAAGAGATATGATTTCATATGTTGAGGAGAAAAAGTCCGGCAGTATCAGCGGTCAATGAGTCAATATCTTATTCCCAGACCTCACTTGAGCTAAAAACCCAAATTTTCAGGCACCAAATTGTTCACGGGGGCCAATAGAGTCTGGTTATTGTCTTTGCTGGAGAAAGATGTAGAGAATGGATAGGAGTAGGTGTCTTTGTAATGCAGTGTAGTGGTACTCTTTTTCCCTTATCGATTTTTCTTCTCGGAATTTTTTATGACAAGATTTTAACGAGTCCACATTTTCAAACTGCACCTGAACCAGTAATTCTGGTTGTATGTTTTCTTCGCCTTTTGTGGAGTGAAAGTTTCTCATGTGATAAATAAAAAAAGATCTTTAATAATCTGAAACCTTTTACACGGCAAAGAATGAATGGATTAAGCTGAAATTAAAAGCTACTATTATTTAACAATAGTCAAAGGCAAACACGGGCTGCCCCATCGATTTACGAGCGAACATTACTCCATTGACTGACAAACTCAAAAGAAAAAACAAGGCAAAAAAAACAAAAAGAGTTCTGCCAACTTTTACCAAGTCCAAGCTTTTTAGGCTTTGGACCGCTGAAGATTTCTATTAAAGTCGTCCATCGTACAAAATATACTTGTAGAGAGGAACATAGAGTTTTGAAATGCTCATATATATAAATTCTTTGTGGACATGCATATCTTAGAGGATGTGTATGGTTTGAATATGGATGCCTTGACTTTGCAATAAGTAGGATGCACAAATTGGTTTCTTCCACAGGATTTTTAATGGCCAATATATGAACAAAATTGCGATATGATGATCTGATTAGACCAAACAAAGCAAACAGACTTAATCCAACTTCATAATTAAAGCAGCCATTTCATTCTTGGGAAAAGTAACATCGCTTCCATATACAGTAAACTGTTGCCTCAAGACAGAACCATGGATTACAAAAGAGTTGGTTCAGCGGTCCACAGACCATGCAATGAAAAAGGTGCATGGCAAACTAGTGCCAATACAATCCACAATGAGGACAAGCTGATACCATATGAACTGACAATAGGAACACTGGAACAACAAATGATCATGACTTCAAAGGAAAGACGAACATAAATAAGAACAGGAGCAATGTTCTGACATCAAATTTGCATCCTACAATAATGAATGGTAAAAAATAGCCTAATCTCGCGTTAGCATAGCTTTTATTTTTTGACTCGTTAGGATAATTATAGATTCCCATTCTCTTGAGAAGTTGGGAAGTTCTATCATCTGTGTAGTGTGATATGACTCTAGGAATATTGGCAATTCTTGTAAGAAATCTCAATATCTGAGCTCGGGAAGGTTAAGAATGAAAATGCTTTGTTTTAATACCTTAATTTACTTTCTCTATCTGTCTGCAGTTTGGGTTTCAATTTGATTCAAACAATTAGAAGTGAGACGGCCTAAATACTCATCCAATGTATCGTGATTTCATTAAAATCGTCGGCCAATCGCATCAAATCCTTCGTATCCCATGAATGCTTGTGTAGATCATATTTGGGTTTCATTTCAAACCTCCGAATGATGGCATCAATATGAAAACAATGGCATGAAGAACAAATCGTTGGCCTATTTTTCATCTATCACATGTTGCCACCTCCAAAAAGCAACTCTACTCACACTAAAGCAGCGGCCCACCTAGTAGTAGCTGGATGTATTTCAAAAACAATCTACCAGGCAATACAGACCAAGACATACATAAGATCGTTAGGTGATTCTGGGCCTCCTAACTGGACCATTCGACCCATACTTCGACCACCTCTTCCCCATTGTGCTATTTTTCACTCGAGTCACCTGCCTGTAATGCGCTTTACCTTTAGAGAACAAAGGTAATCCTAAGTTGTTCTAGTCTAACGCCTTCTCCACAGTCATAACACAAACCCCCAATGCTCACTAATAAACACTTATGAGTTTTACCCGACCTCCGGTGCTATAGTGGTATGGCCTTCACAGTAGAAAATTGTCTCTTCAATGTAGCACATGATCACTTCCCAAACCATCTTCCCTCATGGTTGTCCCTAATGCGCAACCTTCGGAGGTGAAGTACAATTGTCCAATGCCCACCCCTAAGTCGAATCCGGTTCCTTGTCAACCACCAACTTATTCAATAGTCTTCCACCGCCCATATCGTTCGGTTGTAATATCCTATTTCTGTTTCAACTCACAGCCTATATGGTCAATCTACTACAATACATAAGGCGGTCGTTCATAAGATCCTTTGTCGGTTCATCATGTGCTAGCGTAGTATGATGCCCAAACAATCCTCATTCAATCGCTCCACCATGGGATGGTAGTTGCAATGAGCTGAGTCAGGAACAATGGGGAAATACGCCTAACCCTTACCCAAAAGTTCTGGTATCCAAAGTAATTGTCAGCGGATCAACACAACCGTCTATTGCCTCAAGCAACTCTTATCAAAGTCCAAGGAGCTCAACGCTCTTCTACGATCAAGATTAGACTTGAAGGAGAACAAAAACCTCTTGGGTGCATCCAAGGACCGCAGACATCCTCCCATGTACGCGGATATTCTTCATAGTACTAAACAACGCCTCCTTATGGAAAGGCTTGGCTGTGAGTAAGCGCCCAACCAAAAGGAAACGATCAGCCTTCAATTTACTCAACTCCTCCACGCCTACAATCTCGAAAGCCTCTACCGGTTAGTGATAAATCTCCGAGCGTGGCCCATTGCCACCGTTGGTTAGCCCAATTTCCTGGTCCGTCTTGGTGCCGAATCTTTAAAACCCAAGACATTCTACCAAAATTTTGGCAACCCAAACCAACATTAAACAACACATAATTTACTTATATAACAAAGCATGCTTCACATCCAAAAAAATGGCCTCCGGCCTCAAGTTAGCCTAACATGGGCGAATGAGCGTGAATTTGTTTACAACAAACAAGAGAAAGAATTTATCACCTAACAACTGACAAGCTTGAGCTCGTGACTTGCTCGAATGCCTCCAAAAGCAACTCTGTCTGAAAACAGAAATATGTGAGTGGACGAAATAAAGTTTCACTTTAAATCAACATAGTAACCCCACCATGTAAAAATAATGCTCTAGCATGAGTCACAATTCAGAAACCAAAACTCAAACACAAAATCCCAAAGTCCAAAACATCTCCACATCTCAAGTCACAACTCATTTCCCAATGATATATAACTCTCATTAACCCGTACCCATATATAAATATATATATATATAGCTAGGACTTTAATATAATATATACTCCTCTCATACTAATGTACCGGAGACAATCCAGCAGGGTATGCGAGGAAGGGAAAGAACTCTTCTGCGCCGGCGCCGCAGCGACGTGTACTCACAAATGTCCTACGCTCGCAGACATATCATCACCCCAAACGACGCGGCGCGTGTGTGATGATACTCAAGCAATATACTTAGCGTGCGCACAACGCTCACACATGCAAGCCGCCAGCGACATGTGAGACCTGTAATCTCATGGCCTTCCCACCCCACCCTAACGCTGCCTAGACAGGGAATGGTACTCACCTACCATACTCATACATCTCACAACCATCCCTCAATTTCACATCTTTCCACAATCTCACCACAACAACCTCTCATACTCTATACATAGACAATATAGATAGCCATCCCAAAATCCATATCAACATATTCATCATACTCAAATATATATGTCTATACTCAAAATATATAGCCAAACATATTCAAATTCATCAATCAAATGCTTATTAAATCAAATCACCATTTAAAAGATATGCACAGCATATGCTTAAAAACAAAGTCCACTCACAAGTAATCCCAAGCTAGGGTCCCGCTCATATCAGCCAAGTACCTACCTTCCAAGATACAATTCCTTGATTAACCATACTTCCAAAACGGAAATTCACTTAAATCCCCAAAAAAGGAATAAAGGTCCGATTCTGAAAATCGACAATCGCGATTTCTATTCAAATCTTCCATTCACGATCCGCGAATTCCTATAGGGAGTACTAGATCAACATTTAATGGTCCAGCGGTCGAGAACAATAACGCAATGAACATTCGATAAAGCGATTCAAATTGAGATCGCAATCCCGCTTCGTGATAAGGATCTCATCGATCTACGCCGCCATTGCGGTGTGTAGTAGAAGTAGACCCTTCCAACCTCCTAAACAAAGAATGGAGCAAAACTCGGCGGACGTGGCGAACTTGAAAACCGGCCAAAACCTAATCCAACTTCATAATTAGCTAGAGCACAGGAAATGGAGAAGAAACCTCACTGGTTCACCGTGAAAATTCGACTTGAACCGAATAGTTTTCGGTCGGGATAACTGGGTATAAACCAGAGAAGAGAGAGAGAGAGAGAGAGAGGGAGTAGAGAGAGTGACATTCCCCAATCTTACTTCGAAATAATTACGGTTCTGCCAGAAAAGTTTTGATCGCTTCGTTAAATCGAATTCAAAAAGATAAATCTTCCCGAATAAGAAATTGACCAAAATGGTAAATTAATATTTTCCATATACAGTCGGGGTGTTACAACCGTCGTCAGTTATGGACAGGGAAAGAGCTCTCCACAGCAAGACATGAGCTTAGTTGCCAGACTTAGGTCGCGACAAAACACTAATCGTATAGGAAGGGACCAGTATTAATCTTTCTTGATACCATACATTACTTTAAAAAACAATGATAATGATAGTCATTTCTTCCACATGACTTTTAGTGGTCATATATGAACAAAATTGATTATCATAAGAGAATATCTTATAATAACATTCTTGGCAGAAGTAGCTTTCGAATTCAAAAGGATAAATAAGTTGGATTCCATATACAGTACACTGTTGCCTCAAGAAGAACCATGGATTACAGAAGAGAGTTGGTTCCCGTTCGAGTGATCCACAGACCATGCAAAGAAAAAGGTGCATGGCAAACTAGTACCAATACAATCCACAATGAGGAGAAGCTTATACCATATGAACTGACAATAGGAACATTGGAACAACACATGATCATGACTTCGAAGGAAATACGAACAAATAAGAACAAGGGAGCAATTTGTGACCATTAATCAAATTTGTGTCCCAATAATGAATGGTAAAATGGCCTAATCTCGCACATGACTGACTGTAGTATAGCTATTTCTTTTTTGACTCGTTAGAATAATTCTAGATTCCCTTTCTTTTGAGTTGGGAAGTTCTGTCATTTGTATAGTGATATGACTCCAGGAATATTGGCAATTCTTGTAAGAAATCTCAATATCTGAGGTCGGGAAGGTTATGAATGAAAATGCTTTGTTTTAATACCAATTTACTTTCTCTGCCTGCAATTCAATTTGATTGAAACAATTAGAAGTGAGACGGAAAGAAAGTTGGGAACTTTGTAGCACGATTGAGAAATGAGAGGATTTAGGTTCAATTGCCGAAAAGTCCGGATCAACAGAAAATGATGAGAAGTGGGCCAGACAGAAAGAGCTATGTGAAAAATACCAAGATTCTAGACAGTACAGTGATGTGGATGTTCGTGCTAAAATAATATGCACTTTTGTTCATGTTTGGGCCCAATTTTTCTTGAGTCAAATTGTGGTTATGTGGCCTTATTTGTTTCTAGGGTTTCTAGCTCACGAAACAGGTAATTCCCAGCCCTGTTGGATTTGTAGGGGATCACCCATCCTGTGATCTAGATTGATCTAGCCCGGCTTTGTGTAGGCTACTGGCTTATTGGCCTTCTACTCTTAGCATATTGGCTTATTGGCCACTACACTCCTATGATTTAGAATAGTTTGGGCTATTTGGCCCTTCACTTAAATTAGATTTGACTCCCCACTTAGTCAATTGGTGAGCTTATTGGCTCTCAACATAACTTTTTTGTTTGGGTAGCTCCCCATAGATCGTTCTAGTAGTTGACTCACTAGAGGCGCATTGTGGTTGCATGTACATATAATTGTTGCCGCCATTGCCCAAGTTCCACCGGCACACTATCACCCCCTCTCCGTTGGTTGATGTGGGATGTTACAGGGAACAATCTTCAATCTTCACATTGGTTTTGCCCACATGCACAGCCACCAACTTAGGCTTCTTCAAATACTGCTTTGTTTTACCGCCTTGAAACCTTAAGAATTTACTTTCTCTGCATGCATTTCCAATCTATCTTTTGAGTCAAACAATTAAAAGTGAGACGAAGAAAAAAGTTGGGAACTCTGTTTGAGTAGAATGAGAAGGAAATTTAGGTTTGGTGTCGAAAAGTGGATCAATAGAAAGTGATGAGAAATGTGTTTCTCCACAGCATGCTCTTTTTAAACTCGAGAGATTGATGAAGCTCTAGTTGATGTTGCAGCTCCGTGCTCTTGTGGCACTTTGTCTGTTATTCAGACAGGAAAAAGCTATAGTTCTTTGTCGGCAAAATTTTATTCTTCTCAACCCCAAGATTTATTTAGTTTCAACATATAGGGAACTTTTTCCTTCTTCTAGGTGCCTTAACCTGTTGGGAGGAAAGTTTTTCCTCTCATGTCATCTCTTTATTTTCACTATCTCCTCCTCTAGAACTTTCTCTAGATTTCCTTCCTTGTCTAGATTTCTTGAAACTTTAAATTGAGTATTGACAGCACGTATATTTGAATCGGCCTATGCGCTCATAGTTGATCGAACACGGCTCTCGAATTAGCCCTTACGCCCAAAGCGATCCTTGACGTCCAACGCGATTGATGGAATTGTAGGGGAAACAAAGTTTTTATTATTTGGCATGGCTTAGGCTAATTGGCCTTCTATCTTAGGGCTTATTGGTCACTACACTTGATTTAGAATAGTTTGGGCTATTTGGCCCCTTCAATTTAGTTTGGGCTATTTGGCCCTTCAGGTAGGAGCTTATTGGCTCCTCAACATAATTTTGTTTGGGTAGCTCTATTGGGAGTTCTAGTAGTTGACCACTTTGCATTGTGGTTGCATGCCTATTTGTACTAAAAGCCAACTACAGAACTCCCAATCTATAGAGGCCAAAGCTACCCAAACAAAGTTATGTTGAGAACCAATAAGCTCACCAATCTACAGTGAAGGGCCAAATTGAGCCCAAACTAATCTAAGTGAAGGCCAAATAGCCCAAACTATAAATCAAGTGTAGTGGCCAATAAGCCAATATCTCAAGCCTTAAGTTATCCCCAAAATCAACAAGCCCAATGTACTCAAGCAATCCAAGATATTCTTTCTCAAGTTAGGGTAGAAGCCGATATATAAACAAATTTTGAAGAAAACAGGTCCTCAGCACAATCTAATCTCATATTGATATCAAACCAATCACAAATGTTCGCTAAACAGACTTCACAAAGATTCCTACAATTTTCAACAGTATATATAACATTCAATACAGCACGTGGGGTGGCATCACGGTAGAAAAGTAGGCCAAAACTCTCCCCTTCCCCCCTAAGTGCACTAGGTTCGATTCACATAGAAGACAATCTTGAGGCAATCCAATATAATTCTACTCATCCACCTCCTTAGCGAACGACAAAAAACAGATTCAATACAAATATTTAGTCTTCATTTGTTAATGGGTGGAGTACACAATAGTAGATAGTCCTCTCCTTCCATGCTAGCTTGGGAACAGTTGATATTGTGACTAATCGAGCAACTAGCTAGGCAAGATCAGCCACGTGACATGCTATGAGTGGTCATCACCTTAGCCAAAGAGGCCTTATCACAAGTCACTACTCTAAGCAAGGCAATGAGTCCCACATTGGAAGACTATAAGAAGTGGATACTCCCTTTCACCTATAAAAGAAGACCACTCTCTACTTAGAAAAAGGTCTTGAGTCTTGGGTCTTGGGTCTTGGGCCTTGGATTCTTGGCTTTGTACCTTAGTCCTTAAGCCTTCTTCCCTTTATCTTTGGGTCTAATCCCCTTGCACAAATGTAAACATATTGTTCACCCGTTTTGTGTTTGCTCCTGTGATGGAAGGGTAAAGTTCCTCATTACCTTGAAAACCATTGACTAGTCAACAAGTCAACTTTCTTTAGTGTGCAAGCGTGCCACTACCAGTAATAAAAATTCTAGCAGACTTCTTAAAAATAGATAACTTGCGCCCCAAGTTACTGATTTCTAAACAAGCGATTGTGAATTTTAGTGAGGAATATCTCTCAAGTAAGTTCTTTTCTTGCCTTAGACTGGTGAGGACTTCACAATTCTTCATAGTACAAAACTGGTAGTTCTTGCCAGAATAAATGATAAGATAGTAAACTTTTAAGGTATGCCTTTTACAAAATTGAAAAGGAAAATCAACTCTAGAAAGACAAAGAATGGACTTCCATGGTAGAAACTCTGATCCGGTTGGACTAGGTAAGCATGTCTTTGGATGAGCTATTAACAACTTCAATAGCTTCAATAAATCGATACCAACGCTCGAGTTTGCAGAGATCTAATCTATTTCAAACCTTGGAAGGTTTTTGAATAGGCGAGTGCAGCCTCTTCATCTGAAAGAAGGAATGGTGGACTTGAGGATTACTGGAATCTGAACTATAATACCTTTTGCCTAATCGACTCTCT
This sequence comes from Prunus mume, assembly GCF_029339155.1. NCBI lineage: Eukaryota > Viridiplantae > Streptophyta > Magnoliopsida > Rosales > Rosaceae > Prunus > Prunus mume. The sequence continues at coordinate 31,374,442 of NC_142699.1, read as the reverse complement.
ATAAATTTGTTGAGGTTTTCATATTTGTAAAACCCATACTCTTGTTTTGGATTCTTGACCAAATCCATGCCTTCTACTTATCCTTTTAGAAAATATAGCACCTTATCCCTTGGAAATGATGTTCACGAATTTTTGAATACAGAAAAGGATTTTGATCTTCTCCTCTATCTGTGATGGGAAATCTTCTGTAAGAGTGCCTTCACTAATCTCCTGTCAAATTCCTTTGTGACTGGTTGAAATTGTTGACTTTTTCAAAGTCTTTAGGTAGTCACGTGGGCTTCCTTGAGAACAATTTCCTCAGAAAAGTCTGCCAAATTGTTCCTTGACTTTTTAAGAGAAATGGTAGGTTTTGTAGACTGGGCCCATTTCACTTTTCTTCTTTTATTGATTTGCTTAATTTGTAACTGCCATTTTAATTTGGCGTTTCTTTACAATTCTATCTTTTCAATAGATGTGGTTTTCATGGATTAGGGTAATTGAAGCCTGTTTTTCTGTTTTATGGCCTTTCCTGCGAAGATGGGCTAGTACTTTTAAATTTCTTTTGGCCCAAACACAAATATTATCATAATGAGAATATACTTCTCCGTGGACGTAACCCATCATTTGGGTGAACCACGTATACCTTGTCTTCTGCATGCTTATTTACTTTATTAATGCTGAATGTTACTGACTACCAAAGGCAATAACTCTGCCGAAGGCATATACACATCAAGGCCCATGTCTTCACATATTATCCGTCATTCCACATCTATCTAAGTTGAACCCCATTTTTGGCGTCAACAATTTGGCGCCGTATGTGGGAATCGATACAAAGAAGCTTTTGTCGTTCTCCCTTCCTTCAACACACCCTTCCAACCATCACCTTCTAGCTTACCATTTAGCAATGTTTATGCCGAAGCCACCAAGGAGTCTCAAGGCACCAATATTCCAAAGATATGTATTTGCTGAAGCAACCTACATTTCAGTTACCTTGAAGAGTCTCAATTTAGGGGTGGCCAAATATTTCAAATGCACCAAGGATATCACCATGCATGGCTTGCACATAGCCAAGGAAAAAGTTGCTCCAATTTGAAGGATGCCCACATGCATCGTCACCACAAGATAAGATGGGCATCCTCACCACAAAATAAGATTTCTCTTCTAACATATAAATATTGTATACAAGCATGCAATATTTAAATAATTCATTGCACAATCTTATTCAACAATATGAATATTAACATATATTAATAATAGAAGCTTATGATATGCTTCATAATTGAATCCATGTGGTCAATTGGTGGGCCAATATGGTAATTAATATGCATGTGGGCAGAAGAACCAATTAGAGCCCAGCAAGCCGATGCACACAAGACGCCAATGAGATCACCACGCCAACTGAAGCCAAAATATGTGATCACCGTACGACACTCCAACCTCCAAACGAATCAATTGGCCAAGCCAAACAGCAACCATGTGCTTCATCAGAAAACCGAAAGCGATATGGATCGATTGGCACAGGTGCTCATCTCTAATCATTTAGCTTCAGCCAATAGTTTTCAGAAGCCATATCCACCTCCAAAATTCTGCCCAGTATTGCATGACAACCCTTATTAACCAAACTCACAGGGAGACTTGACTTGGAAAAGCGAAAGCTTATAACTCAGAGAACCATGCTTGCTGTTACTCTTTCATGGGCTACGGTTCGGAACACCATACCACCAAATTTATCTAGACACCCAAAACAGAATGGGTTCATCCCCAGTAAAGCCACCACTAGGACCAAAAGTAAGGAAGAATAGGGAAGAACTGTGTCATGCCCATTGGCACCTCTTATCGACTGAGACATAAGCCAATCTCTCTCTCTCTCTCTCTCTCTCTCTGCATACAAACGCAGAAACACACTCACCACACCAAACCACCAGATAAGGAAGCTTCACAAATTCTCATAACCGCTCTCACTCTGTCAAACTCAACTCAAGGCACCATCGGCCAATTAATGGGCGACACCCTTCCCCAATTTACCGACATGCTCCTGCCGAATGGCAGGGGTGACGACCTTCCATCTTAGGACATCCACCAAAGGTATGCGAGACAGCCCCAAACCAATCTACAACTATTGGCTACACCCAATTCACCATACACAGCTGCCAACTTCAATATGCCTCCATGAATTGCATCACGTGCTAGAGCTTAACCATCTCCAATGCACCTCTTCAGCAATCAGACTTACATAAGCACTTCTCATCTCCTCCAAAAATTGACTAGAAATGCCCTTACCATCGGCAACCCTTCCGACAGAAGCATCACATGACCTCCTCAGGTCTCTATCTACTTGCTTACCGATCGAAGCAAAACTGAACAACACCTCCATTGCCTTGTTCCAATGACACCGATCGGTAAGATGACAATAGATCAAGCGGAGAGCCCCTAGCCAATCTACAACCATCGGCAACGCCCTTGGCAGTTAGACTGCCATTGTTGCATCAAGAGAGCCCAAAAGTCACAATGACATCAAAAGAACCAGACCTTCGAAATTGATTGGCAACACCCTTGCCAAACGGAAAGCTTGACGTCACCTCCGCGATCACCAAATCGATCGGCAACCCGCCTTGCACGACCACGCCAAATGTGTGATGTCGCACGCCATTCGGCAGCGTCGTGTTGAAGGTAGGAGGCAACCCCAAAAAAATCATCAAATTGATATGGGTCTGCCACTATTCCAACCACACCAAAATAATAATAATAATAATAATAATAAATAAATAAAAAGAGAAAAAGAAAAAGAAGAAGAAAGACCAGCTCTGCTATGGGCCTTAAGGGAGCCTTCAAAAAAAAAAATTCCTACTATTAGTATTATTTCCTAAGTAAGAAAAAAAAAAAGCACTTATGCATTTCTTCCATTCAGAAGACCCTCGTGCCTTCGGCAACCCCTTTGCTTTTGACACCCCCGTGCCTAAGCACATTGCCTTGCGACATGCAAACTTTACACCTTCAACACCCCCTTGCCTAAACACATTGCCTTGCGACATGCAAGTTTTGTGCATTCGGCAACCCCTTTGTCTTCGGCACCCCAATGCCTAAGCACATTGCCTTGTGACATGCAAGCTTTGTGCCTTTAGCAACCCCTTTTGCCAAGCACATTGGCTTGCGACAAGCTTTGTGCCTTTGGCAACCCCTTTTGCTTTCAACACCCCCGTGCCTAAGCACATTGCTTTGCGACATGAAATCTTTGTGTCTTTGGCAACTCCCATTACCTTCGCCACCCTCGTGCCTAAGCATATTGCTTTGCGACATGTAAGTTTTGTGCATTTGGCAACCCTTTTTGCCTTCGGCACCCTAGTGCCTAAACACACAGCCTTGCTACATACAAGCTTTGCTCGCCCCAATGCCCTTCGGCACTTTCTCTTGTGACATGCAAGTCTTATACTTTTGACACCATCATGCCTACGCGCTTTCTTTTGTGACATACAAGCCTTGCGCCTTAGGCACTCCCATGCCCTTCCGCAATTTTGTTGCGACATGCAAGTGCCTTTGACACCCTATGCCTTTTGGCACCTTTCCAAGTTTTCATACCCTTTGGCAATTTTCCTTGCTACATGAAAGTGACTTTGGCGCCCCCTTTTCCCTTCGAAAATTCCATTGTGATACGCATGTCTTGTCCATTCGACACCCTTGTCCCTTCGACACATTCTCTTGCGACATGCAAGTTTTGTGCGGTCGGCACCCCCTGCCCCCTGGCATACTATAATGCCCTTTGGCACCCTCGCCCTTCGGCGTAGTATCATGCCCTTAGACACCCTTACATAACACACTGAGGACTTACAAACCACTTGGGTTTTTGTTGCAACTTCTCTATCTCAAATGTCCTTCTTACCCGGGGGCTTGCGGGACTGGGGATAGTGCACTATACGGCTTGAAAGATGAACTATAGTGTTGCTCAGCCAGTGCATTTAAAATTACAAATCCCCAAGCAAGAAGTACCTTCTTACTCACGAACTTAGGGAACTACTGTTGATACCGTGACTAACCGAGCAACTAGCTAGGCAAGATTAGCCACGTGCCATGCTATGAAAGGTCATCACCTTAGCCAAAGAAGCCTTATCACAAGTCACAACTCTAAGCAAGGCAAGGAGTCCCACATTGGAAGACTATAAGAAGTGGAGACTTCCCCTCACCTATAAAAGAAGACCACTCTCTACTTAGAAAAGGGTCTTGAGTCTTAGGTCTTGGGTTTTGGGCCTTGAATTTTTGGCTTTGTGCCTTAGTCCTTGGCCTTCTTCTCTTTAACTTTGGGTCTAATCCCCTTACACAAATGTAAACAAATATTATCATAATGAGAACGTCCTTCTCCATGGACGTAGCCCATCATTCGAGTGAACCACGTATACCTTATCTTCTGCATGCTTATTTACTTTATTTACGTTGAATGTTACCTGCCGAAGAATAACCTGCCAAAGGCACATACACATCGAAGGCCCACGTCTTCACATATCATCCACCATTCCACATCTATCTAAGTTGAACCTCATTTTTAGCATCAACGGGAACCTTAAAAAAAACATGATATATTGATATATATATATATATACAGTCCCCTTCTATTGAGGGATCCCTCAAATAATTTTATTTGAGGGATGCCCTTTAAGTACATACAATTTTTTTTCCAATGATCAAAACCATCTATTTTTTAGGTCTTCATTCATAGATCATCCTTACAAAAAATTAGACAAATCGGAAACCGTTTCGACATCCAATTGTGTCCTACAAAATCAATGAACACGGTGCTTCAAGAAAATACTAAAATTTCAATAACTCAATTGCATGGTCAAAGATATCGGATTCAAGTGATTTTTGTAGAGATGATCTTTGAATATGTATCTACAAAATAGACGGTTTGGATTAGTGAAATACAATCGAGTGGGCCCTACAAGGGTGTCCTCAAATAAGTTTTTGAGGATCCTCATGGAAGCTCTCATATATATATATATATATATATATATATATATACTGAGAGAGTTTCCATGTGGGATCCTCAATTAAGCTTATTTGAGGCATCCCTTTAGGCCCACTCCGATTGTATTTCACTAATCTAAACCATTTATTTTGTAGATACTCATTGAAAGATCATCTCACAAAAAATCACTTGAATCGATATCATTTGACCATTCAATTGAGTTATTAAAATTTTAGTACTTTCTTGAAGCACTGGATGTCGGCGGTTTTCGATTTGTTTAATTTTGTAAGGATGATCTATGAATGAAGACACAAAAAATAGATGGTTTGGATCGTTGAAAATTCTAACGTCCTCAATAGCTGTATATATATATATATATGATATATATAATCATATGAAAGGGGGCAATTAAAGATAAAATATGTTATTCATTCTCTATATATATAATTAATAAGTTTTGGCATTCTAGCAACTGAGATTAGTGCCAGGATCAACATTAAGTTGGCTGCAATAACTCTGGTACAAGGCGGCCCGGGCTTGAACTAGGTCAGGTCGTGCTGACCATCGCATTCCTTAGCACCATTAATGGCTCGAGTTGTGGCTCCAAATCCTTGACTTAAAACAGGACGAACATTTCCCATCCAATACCAAATGGCAGTCTTGAATGCAACAGCAGGGTCTGAGGCCACGGTTTCTGGAGAGTTTAAAAGGTCCAAGCCAATGCTGTTTCCAGCAGGTCCATAATTGTAATTCCACGTAATTTGGAATGGTCCACGCCCATAGTATTGTTTGTCGGGGTTGCATGGATAGTCTGTGCTTGCCTTGCAGTAGGTTTCACGAGTCGCCTCTTTCTCTTCTATGAAGCAAAAATCTGAACGAAAAAGAAAAAGTGATTTTGTTAGGTTCATCTGTGTTTTCTTTTGTTTGTTCTATTTATGGTGACAGTATATACATGACCCATCAAATTTTTATATGAGAAATAGGGGTTTGAATTTTTATAGGTTATAAACTATTTGACATAAATATCTGTGCATATGATAATGAGGAAATTCATTCGGAAATTGTGGAGCTTAATACATGGAAACTATTTAGCAACTATAGAAACTTTCAGACTTGAAACGCATTTCGACAACGCACACTAGACGCATGTTGCTAAAAGTTGTATAATACAACGTGCTCTTATTGAATTGTGAAACATATAATTTCACAACATGTAACATATGCACGTTTTTAATGAGAGAGGGGAGTTATAATTTGTGCATGTATGTATACTATTAACACAAGTCACATTGTATGTATGAGAGGGGAGGAAAGGAATATCTTACAGCCAGTCTCATGAGTGGCATGAGCAAAGAAAGCTGCGATTTCCCGTTTAGACTCCTCAACCGTACCAAGTCTACCGAAGTCAGAATATGAGTTGACAGCTTTAATGAAACCATCTCGAGAGTAGAAGTTCTTCCCAACACAGTCTGAAGGAGCCTGGTTAATGATTCCATTGAAGAATTCTTGGGTTACAATATCAGCCACCGACGAACCACCACCACCATTGGGGCTTGGTGTGGTAGCTGTGCCGCCACCACCGCCAGTACAAGGGCCTTGTTTACAACCCGGGCCGCAATAATCTTGGCTGCTGCCGCAGTAGCCATACTGGCTACAACATAGCTGTGGGGCACAGCCACAATTTTGTGCTGTCACATTTTTTAGCAGTGCTCCAGCTACAAAGACAAGGGCGTGAGGCTTAGAAGGTGTTTTGTTGTATTGTAGAAAGCCATTTTGGTGAAAGGCTAGTGAAGAATGAGAATGAAGGTTAAGATTTGTTATTGGATATTTATAGAGAAACATAGAGTTTGAAATGCTCATAACTTCCTAGAAATTCATTTTCCGACATGAATTTATTAGAAATCGTGTATGACTTGAGTTGCCCTTGATTTGCATGTGTGGCGTGCAAATTGGTTTCTTTGGATTCCCAAATTACATCTACTAGCGCAGGATTCTTTCCATGGTGTTCCATAATTTTGTCGGGGTTAGTTAATAAAGCTCGTAATCCTTTACCAACTAGCGCAGGAGTTTTTCCATGGTGGTCCATAATCTTGTCGGGGTAATTAATAAGGCTCGCATTCCTTTACCCACTCACAAAAGCTTCATTTGAGGGATCCTTTATTTGCGAAATATCGATATAGGACTCACACAACATTGTTATTCAATAATCTGAATAATTTATATTTTTGGTATTCCTTAAAGACGATTTCTGCAAAAATCATCACTTGAATCTGAATCAATTTGTCTACTCAAATAAATAGTTGTTATCTTAATATTTTCTTAAAACAACGTGTTGATTAATTTTATTAGCCAGGTAGATGCCTTAACAATTTCAAAAATATTATGAACAAAGACTTGACTTCTTCACCCAAAAGTAAAGGCAAACACAGGCGGCCCTATCGATGGCAGAGAGAACACGTATTCCATTGACTGACTTCTTGACCCAAAGAAAAAGCCCCATTTCCACGAAGTCCAAGTTCTTTAAATAAATAAAAGATAAAATAATTCTTGAAGTCATGGCGTCCAGGACACTGTACTACAAACAACTCAGACGGCCCCATCCATTGACTGGACTGTTGAAGCTTCGAATTCGAACCATCTTCTCCTCTCTTGTAGACTTGTAAGTTGTAGTACATGTGCTTTGTTTAAGCTCCACAAATATAATAAAATTTTGCTTGTCCAATATAGATTTCAATTTTTTATATATATAAAATTTGTAAAACTCAATTTCAAATTTAAATGATATTTTAATTGTAATTAATATACCACAATCACTTCAAATCTCACGTACCTATGCATACTCATAATTAAAAATGTACTCTACTACTCATGATGAAGTTCATAAAATAACATAAACATTTTATTAAACAAACCGATTACCTAAATTTGGAAGATCTTTCCAAATTCAACATACTGTGATTCCTACATTAATATACAAAATGCAATAATGGCTTAGTTGGGGGTATTTTTGGAATCTGAAAAGTACAATAAATCAGATTTTATGCTTAATTAGGTAACTTGCTGAGTTGGATCATAGTCATGGGTTTTTACTTATACAAATTGGGTATTATTTATAGGAACAAAAAGTGAAGGGTTTTAGGTACCAAATTGAATTTGAAGGGTGTAAGCCAAATTTACTATAAATTTTTTAGATAATTTCCACACTTCAAATCTCACGTTGCATACTCCTCTACTACTCATGAGAAGTTCATAAGGGTAATTTAAGCGTTTTTTTCGAGTGCCGAGAAGTCAGTGGCGTAGGAAAACAAAAGCCAGTTCAGCTGTAACCAGAGAAAATAGAAATTATGGTACGAAATCGACTTAGTACAAATACGATTTTGTAGCCGTTAGATTGATGGATTCACTCTTCTATACCAGGGCATAGATTGATATCAATCCATTGGATTGTGTTCGTACCAATTACTACTACGGATGCACACGGTTTGGGATTAGCAGAGGGGCAGAGCAATTTTTCTTTTAGTTTAAAGACATGAAGACAATGTAGATGAGAAAAAGATAAAGAAATGACAGTTAATAATGCAAGCAGAAATGAAAAATGTCGTAAATCTAACACTTAAAACTAATGTATTTATTACCCTTTTTAGTTTTTGTTTTATGAATTAACCTGAATATGAATACAGTTTTTTCTTCCCACACATTTATTGTCTCCCCTCTCACTATCTTTGATGAAAAGTAACCAAAAACTAAGAAACAAAGCCATCATACAGGATCTTAGTTCAAGGGTGGTCTAGCTAAAGTTATTAGCTTAAAATTTAATGATAATTTTTTTTGTATTTACAGATTCTATAGTCTTTCTAAAAATAAAAGCATACATTAAATCATAGGACAAACTACAGTAAACCCCTCAACCTATAGGGTCATTTACGAGTTCATACCCGATTTTGGGGACATTTATGGGTACATACACAACGTCGTAAAAAATTACAGATCGCCCCCTCCGTTAGCGATTCCGTCACGCCGACGTGTCAAAAGTGGGACCCCTTTTTTTAATGACTTCGACTTCCACGTGGACCAAAAATTAATAAAAAATTATTTTACTGTTTAAATTATTTTTAAATCATATTAAAATCATTAAAAATGAAAAGAAAAAAAAAATCTCATCTCTCCCCCTTTCGTCACCCACCTCCAAACCCAACTCTCTCTCTCTCTCTCTCTCTCTCTCTCTCTCTCTCTCTCTCTCCCCTTCTCCCTCCCAACCCACCCCAACTTCTCCAGAAAGCTCATCCTTCTTCTCCTCAAATTTAAACCCATTTTACAACAACATTAGGAAATACAAATCGTGAAGAAACTTGGAAAAGAAGAATATTGGTAAAGTACTGTGATAAGTTGATTTCCAAATTACCACATTTGAAACAAGATTAATTTTTGCAGATAATTCCTCTTGATTAATTATCAGTTTCTGGGTAAACTAATAAACCCAGAAACAAGATTAATTTTTGGAACAAAATGATAAAGTTCAAACAAACATAAAATTGAAAAAGAACATTGCCCAAAAAGGCAGATCCTTCACCAATAACAAACAACTATCAGAACACAAAAAACGCAGATAATTCCTCAAATTTAAACTCATTTTGCAGATCCTAACATTGTTCTAGCTCCGGCCCGACGATCGCGAGGTCTTGAGAACATTCCAAAGACCCAACCACCTTTTGCAAATTAGCCTAATTCATTCTCGACAAGAAGGACCACCACCACATCCTCATCCATGGCAACCCTCGCAAAGCCCTAACCCTAAGATCTTGGCCTACTACCAAACCCGAGCGGCACCACGTTATCGTCCATGGCGTGGCGAGCTCAAGCCGTCTGCGAACCCCGACGAACAAGGTCCAATCGTAGGCGAGGTTGAAGCCAAACCGGTTCTCGCTTCCGGCAGCGGAGACCACCACGGTTCGGCCGTCTTGGAGGCGGTGATTTGCGAGGGTCGTCGGGAACGCGAGCGAGCAGAGTGACGAATCGCCGTTCTATTTCCAGGTGATGTGAGTGATGGACTTGTTGGACTCGAATCGGAGGAAAGCGCATGATCAACCAGAGAGAGAGAGAGAGAGTGTGTGTGTGTTTTAAAATGATTTAAAAATAATTTAAACAGTAAAATAATTTTTTATTAATTTTTGGTCCACGTGGAAGTCCAAGTCATTAAAAAAGGGTACCACTTTTGACACGTCGGCACATAACGGATTTCATGACGGAATCGCTAACGGAGGGGGCGATCTATAATTTTTTGCGACGTTGTGTATGTACCTATAAATGTCCCCAAAATCGAGAATGAACTCATAAATGACCCTATAGGTTAGGGGGTTTACTGTAGTTTGTCCTAAATCATATAACCACGCTAGTTCGTCAATGGGGTCTAGCCCAATGGAAAATGGCATTGACTTGAAGACCATTGGTCTCATGTTTGAAACCCCTATGGCACCTTGATAATGTGTGTGTGAGAAACCCCTCTCCCACTTGTAGTTTAGACTGTTGCTTGTATTGTTTTGTTATAAAAATAAAAAAATAATAATAATAAAACATACACTAGTTCATAGTTCATTTGACTAATTTCCAATAAGTTTTTTCCTTGTTATATAAGCGATATTGGATGAGTGGGAAATCGAACTTAGGTCCTGGAGTGCAGAGCTAAATGTTAATTTCCAATAAGCTTTAAATTAAAACAAATACGCAAATGACTCACTGGTATAGTGGTTTGGAGCAATTGCTCCCCCATGCAAGATCTTGGGTTCGAGTCCAAGTATCAGTATAGTGTGTGTGAGTTTAGTACATTATCGCCCCTCTCAAAAGAAAAGGTCCTAAAAAAAACTTAAAACAAATACATATTAAATGCAACCAAGAAACACATATTATCAAAATGAAAATATGTTCAACAACATAATTGAAAGTGTACCTATTTTAATGTGTATGTTTATTAATGCTCTCCAACTAAATTGACTTAGACTTTCTTGGACTTTAATAAATTAGTACATATTGGGCTATATATAAAACAAGTTATATATAGCCCTGGGAGTAGTTTCACCCTTGCCTTAGTTGCTCATTACATGTCGCTATTGTTGTGATTTGGCTCACCATAATGCGGGAAGAAGAAGAGGAATCAAGGTGCTGCATGAAGAGGAGCAGCAAGAGAGGAGAAGAAGTTGCAGGATTTGGCAGCAACAAGAAAGCTACCGGTCATTGTGGCTAGCCGACTGGTTGGATTTTGGCAGAGAGGCTCGAGTCGTGAATTTTGCTCCAGGCGACCTGTCACCTAATCTTGACGAACAATCAGTGCGTGAGTAGTCTCATGCGTGTTTTGGAGTTTTGGTGAGTTTTGACGTGTTAGCCTATTTGTTTTGGGTTTCTTAGCCTAATCTAGTAGGGTTTTGGTTTCCTATTCTTAGTAAACTTGTAACCCAAGTCCTATATTCTATAAATAGTACTTTTGGAGCTAGGTTAAATAGAAGACGCCAATCACAACATAATTCTTGGGAAGTTTACTAGGGCATCAAAGGGTTTGAGCGAAGGTGTGTGAGAGAAATTAAGACCTAGGGTTTGATATAGAAAGCTAAGGCGGTTTTCCTTGTAAACAAAAGTTGTTCTTATTGTTCTAGTGAAATTTCTCAGGGCTATCATTAGAGAGGACATAGTCAGGTTGCCGAACTTCTATAAATCTTTGTGTTCTTGTGTGTTTGCTTTATCTCTCTTCGTGGTGTGTGTGTTTATTTTTCTTGTGGTTTTATGCGTATATGTTGCGTAATCCATCAACGACAAAGTCTTAAGGTGTTTCCACACAATAATTATTTAATTAAATTTCATACCAAAATAGAAAACATAACCAAAAAAAAAAAAAAAAAACCAAAAATGTCTACAAAAATAGATGAGGCAAAAGGGGGCATGCCACTATAATAGACTCCCCTTTTGTTTCTCCCCTTACATATTCTCGGTTTCATATACACGCACTCCATGCTGCAAGGCAGACATCAAGAGTATGCTCTTTCGTTTACATGTCCCCTCACGGGCGGTCGCCTAGACCTGTTGCCTTTCACGCATCTACTTCTCCTCAATGGCACATCCTCCAACGCGTCTTCATTTTAACCACTCTTTCCACGTTTTTCTAATTTTATCACGATTTCTCATGCCCGTGCTTCTCATCTTCATACCCTGCCGCCCTCCTACTTCTCCCTATAAAATATGGTTCTAGCAAGGAACCTTCATAATGTATATCTAGACCTTGATAGGATCGAGTGGCCAAAAATACTGCAATAGATTTAGCTGTTCCTTTCACTGTAGAATTAGGGTTGTCATGCAATTGCAGAGCCTTCTCTGTCGCATTTGCTAAAGCAAGAGTTCCTTCCTTATCTTCCTCAGTACCATTCCCTGGTTTTGCAACAATTTCAGAACTTCCAAGTTTGAAATGTCTACCATTATAACAATCTTTTTGGCAAAACGAAGTAGCTTTTGTCTCACAATATCTAAATGAATTCAAATTTAAACAATACGTGCAAATGAAGAAGAGAAAAAGCATTAGAACAAACCTAAACAGTTCACCAATGTAATTATTTACATGTGTGTCTCGAACAATAAATCCCAATTAAACTTTGTTTTGCCCTTCACTTTTTATTTTTTATATAAGAAACATAGCTCTTATTAAAAAAAAATTATAAGTATTTGACTTACACTTGTACAATTAAAGCCCAAATCATGTACTTGGACCAATTAGCTTTAATTTTGGATACGTAAAAACTAGGCTTAAACACTTGGTTAATGATCCTGTTGAAGAATTCTGGGGTTACAATATCAGCCACCGACGAACCACCACTACCATTGGTCCTTGGTGTGGTAGTTGTGCTGCCACCGCTGCTAGTACAAGAGCCTTCTTTATAACCCTGGCCCCAGTAACCATCGCCGGTGCCGCAGTTGCCATACTGGCTACAACATATCTCTGGGGCACAGCCACAACTTTGTGCTGTCAAATTTTTTAGCACTACTCCAGCTACATAGAATAGGGCAATGACGCTTACAAGGTGTTTTATTGTATTGTAGAAAGCCATTTTGGTGAAGCGCTTAGTGAAGAATGAGAATGAAGGTTAAGATTTGTTGTTGGATATTTATAAAGAAACATAGAGTTTGAAATACACATAATAACTTCCCTAGAAATTCATTTTCCGATTTGTGTTTGTCAGCAATCGCGTATGACTTGAGTTATCCTTGACTTGCATGTGGGACGTGCAAATTGGTTTCGGTGATAATTAATCAAGCTATTAGTAATTTACCTACTTATGCTGTCCAAGTTCTTTAAATAAATAAAAGATAAAGTCATGCCGTCCAGGAACGAATATGTATTCAATTCAAACTTTTAATGATTTTTATAAAGTTTAAAAGTTTGGAGGTATTCAATTTAAAAAAGTCGTAAATCTAAAACCTAACCTCTTGTTTGGTTCACGGAACGAATTTAAGGAAAAATCATTTTCCACGTCATTTTCCAAAAGATGGAAATGAAAATTCATTTCCCAAATTTGGTAATCCTGATAAAGTAATCAAGAAATACCATTTCATTTTCTTTCACATATTTGTAGAAATGTAAAACAAAATTTGTTTAATTTTCCAATTATATCCATATGAAACCAAATGAAAAAATAATGCAATCATGTTAAATTATAATTTTAAATTGTTAATAGGGACAATATGGTCATAAAAAATATGTATTTAATATTAGCTCATTTTCCCAAATTTTCCCATGAGGAAAACAAAACCCAAGGAGAGAGAAAGGCTTCACTTTCCCCGTACTTTCCTATGTGCAAAGCAATTGATTTCCCAATCCCAAGCCTTCTTTCTCATGAACCAAACGGAAAAAATAATCTATTTATTACTGTTTTTAGTTTTTATTTTATGAGTCAACCTGAATACAGTCTTTTCTTCCCACACATTTAATTGTATCTCTTCTCGCTATCTTCTCATTTTTCTTCTATATCTTTGATGAAAAGTACCCAAAAAATAAAAAATAACGCCATCAAACAGGACCTTGGTTGCTCATTACATGTCACTATTTCATTAAATTACATACCACAATAGAAAACAGAACAAAAAACCCAAAAATGTCTGCAAAAATAGATGAGGCAAAAAGGCATGCCTCTAATAGAATCCCCTTTTGTTTCTCCCCTTACACAGTCTCATCATTGGCAAATAGCTGCGCTCCATGCTGCAAGGCAGACATCAAGAGTATGCTCTTCCATTTACCTGTCCCCTCTCGGCTGGCTGCCTAGACCTGCTGCCTTCCACACATCTACTTCTCCTTAAGGGCACATCCTCAAGCACCACTTCATCATAATTACTCTTTCCACGTTTTTCTAATTTGATCATGATTTCTCATGCCCGTTCTTCTCATCTTCATACCCTGCTGCCCTCCCACTTCTCCCGATAAAATATGGTTCTGGCAAGGAACCGTCATAATGTATATCTAGACCTTGATAGGATCGAGTGGCTAAAAACTCTGCACCAGATTTAGCTGTTCCTTTCACTATAGAATTCGGGTTATCACGCAATTGCAGAACCTTCTCTGTCGCATTTGCTAAAGCAAGAGCTCCTTCCTTATCTTCCTCAGTACCATTCCCTGGTTATACAACAATTTCAGAACTATCCAAGTTTGAAATGTCTACCCTTATAACAATCTTTTTCGTAAAACAAAGTAGTTTTAGTCTCATAATATCTAAATGATAAACAGTTTTCCAATGTAATTATTTACACGTGGGTCTCGAACAACAAATCCCAATTAAACTTTGTTTTGCCCTTCACTTTTTTATTTTTTATAAGAAACATAGCTCTTATTAAAAAAATTATAACAGTACAACGTAAGTGAACAAGGAGTCCATTTCTGAAAGAAAACTACACATAACCTGTGCATCATAACCTCAATCCTAAAGGAAAACATAAAGACAACAGAAATTTCATAGGACTGCAAAACAGATGCTTTCCAATCAGACTAGATAGCAGGAAAATATAGCTCCTTAAACTCCGAATCTACAGATGCCCACAAAGAAGCCCAGAAACACATCCTATCCCATAAACATTCACCTCCTCGCCCCCAAATATGCTACTATTCTTTTCAACCGATAGAACCCAGAAAATTTCCATCATAGCACTACTCAGCTCAACTACAAACCCTTTTATTTCCACCAAAAAAGTTCAACTTCTCAGATAATAGCACATTATATGGCGCTGTGATGGACCAGCATAAACCTGTCCTTAATTGACCGAGACCACAACGAAAAAGCCAGTGGATAGTGCAATATTTGATCCATGCTTCTAATGAGGATAGAAGCTTAAGACAAATATGGACTTAAAGCATAGATTTCTTTGCTCTAAAAATCAATCTAAGGTAAGAAAAATAAATTAAGCTAATCATCCAAATGTCTTTTAAAAAGGGGAGGGGCGAGGGAGAAGGTGCATACAGTATCCTTCATTTCTCAGAGACACACGAGTCACTTTATATGTTGAAAGTCTTCTATTTTTTCACTCAATGATGCCATAACAATTGCATAAATTAGAAAAATAAGAGAACTACCTTGCGGATCAAAATCTTCTACATAACCACCTTGCAAGAAGGAAAATCGTGCTTCTTCAGAAAAGTTCCTTGATTCCACTGGAGAAGAATTAATCAAATCGCGGAATTCCATTACATATTCTCCAGTCCACTGACATCCTCTGCGGTGAGAATTTGAACTTTCAGTGGTCAGGGATAAACGAGGAATGATAACTAGCTAATTAATTCATCTTGTCAATGCACATCTTAGGTGTATTTAAGGTATACTAATTTGAATCCACACCTTAGGAATATGTAATAACAGATCATCTCATGTGAGGGATATCAAGTAGCAAGTAGTTCATAAGACAATGAGCAAATATGGAACCATTCTATATACAAGGAACCTAAGTTCATGGCACTGAATGTACGATATAAGTATGACCTTATTTAATGCGGTACCTGTTGAAAGCTAGCATGGCTTCGAAAGGTGTAATTACTGGAGCTAAATATTCTTTGCTATCCAGAAGAGCAGTTTGGGCACAAGAGACATAAATGAAAATATCACACTGCCACGAATAAAAATCTACAATTAACTTATTAGAACTTCAAATACTCTAAATTCCATATGAACACATCTACTTGCATGTATCAGACCTCAGGAAAGTTGGCAAGTTTTGCAGGGTTTGGTCTTCCCATAACTAGAGTATAGACTTTTTTCCCTGCTCCTGTAATCAGCACTTTCATCTGATGAATCATATTCAGGTAACCAGCTGCATCATAATTGCCAAAAAAGTTAATTAATTTTCTAGGCTCTCGGTTATGCATCAGTAAAAGAAAGTGCCCTTAATTGAATTTCGTTTTTTCTTTTTCTGAAAGGATCCCAACGTAATTGAAATTTAAGATAGAGTAATTTAAAGTCCTTGAATGGTACATAATAAGATGTACCCATACTGAAATGCGAAAAAAAAAAACAAAACAAAACAAAACAAAACTTTTCATGATTATCATGATTAATTACAGAATGAATTACCAGATTAGAACTGAGATGGAAAAGGAAAAAATAAAACACAAAATACCGGCACATACAGAAACACTATGGGTATAGTGTGAAATTAACCAACACATGGTTCAATATTGAAAAACTAATTTCAAGTGAAAAAAAAAAAAAAAAAACAAAAATCAATGATCTCCAATAGCAAGCTGTGCATTACAAGAACTATTCAAACTGATTGCTCAATTTCAACACAGTGGATTAATAAAAAATAAAGACTAGAGGATCCCACACAAGAACTCACCTACACCAAGGGTTCCTACTAAGATCCCAACAATGTTAGCATCCTTTGCTTTCTCCATTAGGTAATATCTGGATGAGAGATTGCTCACACAATAAATCATATGAAAGAAGAGCATGACAAGAATAAAACACATGGTGGAAGGAACACACGGTCTATCATGTCACAATTATTGTGCTTGTTAGAGCAAAGATTAGTGGAAACAGGGAACAGTACAAAGATTTTGGAGATAATACCTGCGCTTAAGAATCTTTCTTTGTTGAGATAAGTCAGTCACCATACTGCATTCCGAGGCATCATATCTGACTAAAACCAAAACCACCAAAAATTATAAACAAGATTGAGTAAGAAAAATTGAATAATCAATAGCATATCAATTTCCACATACTAGGTGCTTTAAGAAAATTAACTTTTTGAACTTGAAAATCTTAATCTGGCTCCTTATCTTCTTTCCCACAATTAATCAAGTTTCTATTCGTAACCAAGAAAACAAAAATGACAGGACCAATTATCATATTTTCATATTATTCCCTGAGTTCCTTCTGTCAAATATTGGACAAACTAAGGGAGAACCGTAAGTGGCCTGAGTTCATTTACCAAGTAAAAAGACTTCATCCTACTTTGCGAACAGGACTTGTGGGGAATTGGTTACTTTGGGATACATATAATATAGGATTTTTCTCTTATCCGGACGACCAGATTGTTTAGCATGCGGACTCCAATGTATGCAGGTGTGTTTCATTGTAAAAAGTGATGTGAAGATGCATACTTCTACAGCACCGACTGGATATTTTTATATAGCAGCGTAGTGGCTGATTTGGCAGCATATAATAAGATGAGAAAACTGAAATTCTTCTCTCATCCGGACGTCGGCACGTTATTACCGCTCGGACTCCATTGTAAACAAGGAGGAAAGCAGAGAGGGGTAGTAAAAAATATATGGCGTCTGCACATTAATAATGTCCAGGACGTCCGCATAGAAGATAATCTGTATATATATGTGTGTGTGTGTGTGTGTGTGTTGAGTATTTACTTTTCGAAGACATGGTACATGAGTGGCTAGAGTCCTAGACACTTTGATTGCCTCGGTCAGAAAAGGAGAAAGGGGAACGCAAACAGCTATTTGCCTAAATGGAAAATATCAAATGTGTGTGCACTACAGATATGATGCATCCATCATGATAAATGTATAGAGAAAAATATTCCTCTTTATTTGTGCAAAATTGAAATCCACCAATATATAGAAAAAAGAAAACGAAAGTCCAAGAACCACCACATGTATGATACATGATGTATGGGACTATATGATGTATCTGAAACAGCACAACTCATCAGAAAAAAAAAAATTGTTTGAGGACACAAGAAAACAGAATATGAGATGCACTCGCACATGCATGTATACATACTCAAACAAAATGTACAACAAAAGAAAGTAGTGGTTTATACACCTTTTTTTTTCAATAGAAACTTTATAAATTCAAAGAAACAAGCAAGTGGATAAGGAATCCACAAGAGAAAAACAGAAGAAAGCTGAAACCTCAAGACCAAAACAAACAAAGGAAAGTAGTTTATGTACCTATTTCACAGCCATTATATGTCAAAACAATATTTGCAAAGGCAGAGTTATTAGAACCAATCCAGAAAAGTAAGTAATCGTCCATCTTGTGTCCCTCAGGCAATTTCCAGACCAAGCCTCCAATGCTATACGTATTAGCAGATACTGTCCCAAAACTATTATTATCAGTGAGGCTGCCAGATGTTCCCTGGACCTTATTTGAGACTTTACGACCTTTTGATGGATTCATAACTGAGCAAATAACATTAGCATATTGAACTTCTGGTTTGGATTCAGCCCCGCATACTTCTGCAAATTTTTCTCTGATATTCTGTATTGAATGTGCATAATCCAGCCCAAAAAGGACCTACATATGGATAGAAAGTCAGATTTGGTAAACTAATCAAAAAATAAAATGTACTTGGTCTCTTATAGAAAATTATGTGCATAGACGATAATCTACATTTCAATATTAAATAACTGAATGATGGGTAGAATAATGCAGAGTATAAAGGAGAAAGAAGATTGAGAGAGAGAAAAAACTGATGGGTAGAAGGACGATGAGGTTGCTGCAGGAGACAATCTTTCTCTCATGCTGAATGAACAACGCTGAACACTGACTCGATCAAGTGGTAAGCTGATGGGTAGAAGGGCTACAAGTTTAATACCATTTTGTCACCTTGAGCCAAAAATTAACTCATTACTCATGCAATGGGATACAACTAGAATTCATCTGTTTTCATCTCCGTTCTTTTCTTTTCCCTCCTTCGAAATAAAAATAAAAATAAAAAATTTACCAAATTTAAATTCAACAGAAGAAAAGAAGAAATTATGGGCTACAAATTCATCCTCAATATCCTACTCCTCAGAATAATTGATCTTCAAATCAAGTAAGAATATCATTTAAGTTGCATATCATCTATTGTTTTAACTTCCATATCCATAATCTCTTCTTTCTTTGATTACAGCCATGATTTCTAGCACTTGATGATCTAACTAGAATGATGACTCAGTATCAGCCAAAACATTTAAAAACTGCCCATTTAATCAAATCCTAATGAATCTAGAAGTGAAAAGTGAACAAAGATCATACCAAAACCCGCCTCCCATTTGGAAAAGCATAATGCGATAGATTCTTCACACAATCAGGCACACTAATTGGAGTCTTCCCAAAAACAAAGAATGCTGGAAGCGTCGAGGTCCTGCCAACAAAACCCAACTAAGAGAATGAGCCTTCAACAACATACACAATAAAACTCAAACCAGACTTCAACCATAAATTACTTCCAGTACAGAGCACTCACGGGCTGAGGCACGTGTGGCCGTAATGAACAACAGCATCAGCATCCACGTGCGATGCTCCCACCTCGTCCACACAGCAACTACCGTAGGCCGTGTCCGCCATCACGAACAAGCCCACTTCCGGGGCATCGTCGTTTTGCTCGGCGTTGGATTCCCTCAGTGTGCGAAGCTTGGCCCTTAGCGCACTCACAACTCTCACCGCGTCCTTCAGAAGTTCGTCAGGGAACTGAGACGACATTCAATTCAATACAATTCAAGTCGATGTTTGGTTTCCCAGGGAAAAAAAAAAGCAAACAAAAGAAAAATAAAATTGAGAGGAAAACAAGACGCAACAGGAAGATTGAAGAACTCGTACCTGTAAAGCGACTCTGGTGAACTTGTTGCTCTGAATGAACTCGGCCGTGGGGGCGATTTCGTAATTCGATTCCAAGTCCATGGCTGAATGAATTACTGTGAAAGAAGAAAGAGGAAAAAGCTTTTTCCTTTTTTTTTAATCGGCTTGGAAGAAGCCTCCTTGGAACAGTGGGACTGTAGGAGTGACTATTTGACTATGAGAGAACCGAATAAGAAGAAGAAGAAGAAGAAGAAGAAGGGGAAAGAGGGAACTCAAGAAGGGGGAATGGCGGCTAGAAATGGACACACAATAATTTTTCATTGTGATTTTCTAATGGGCTGCGCGGGTAGTGTTCAAAAGCCCACTTCCTAAGTAAAGGGCTTTCAGACCCCAAAAAAAAAAAGTGAAAGGTCTTGTATTTTTCAACAATACTGTTATTTGTACAATGTTTATACTGCCGACCAGCTCCCTAAGACATTATACCCATGTATTTGTAACAAACAATAGTACCTATGAATCAAGGAAAATGGAATGGCTTTTTTTTTTTTTATAGAAAATTAGTTAAATACTTATTCCTAGACATGGTTCTATACAGAAACCCAATACCATTCAATGTATATAAACACACCAAAAAAAAAACCCAAAACTAACAGTTGTTACAATTTTTTAGTTTAATTAGTTAAATCAAATACCTTTATTATCCTTTTAGTATTAAATTAGTTTTTTTGAAAAATTCTGGGCACTCTCTCTCTCTCTTGTCTCTCTCCTTTCAAAAACCAGGTCGGCCAGTTTTGGCCGACGATCTTGGTGCTCCGGCCACGGCTAGATGCGTGACTGGTCGGAAAATGACTAGAGGAGGCCAGCAAACCATGCTTGAGCCCAGCCTCATTTCGCCCGTCGCGAGCTCCAAGAACCTTCGAGGGTTTCGAGTTTTTCGACACCTTTTTCGACTATTCCGGCGGCCGTTGTTGCCGATCCAAGTATGGATTTCGATCCTCTCCTCATGCTATTGCTGATAGTATAGTTATTTGATATCAATTTTAGCTTTTGAGAGCGTGAAAACGTTGTCGTTTCACTCCCTGCCTTGCATTCAGCTATTTAGTTGCAGCCACAGAACTAGAACACGTACATTTGTACCTGTCCTGCACAAGTTGTCCCAAAAAAGGAAAAAAAAGGAGTAAAGAGAACAAAAATGGAAGTAGATTCTCGAAATTAGATTTTGTTCTTTGTGTTGTAGTTGCCTTTGGAATATTTGCCTTCCGTCCATCTTTTGGCACGTCATTATTCTTCAACAAAGGTTTCGTTAGTATTATTAGACTTTCACATAAAGCCTATCTCATGCATGATGCTATCCAGTGATGATATCTGCAGATTATTTAGGACTGGTTCACTGCAGAATAGATAAAACTAAACTAGATCATGAAACGTGTCTTAAATTCGACATTAAGTCGGTTGTATTCAGAAGATTATGTACCACCAAATTCAACCTTGATAGATTTACTGAAACCTGAATATCCCAATCCACTGAACTGAGTCATATATCAAGATACCTCAGCAAGTCCAATCCTATATGCATATATATATCAGAAGACTAGTCGTATTCTCCTCACTGTTCATAAGTCATATGCATTATGGAGGTAAAAGTTTTTTATTCTTTCATCCTCGAATCCCAAACAGAAAGAAAGTCTTTCAATCCCCATGGATTTGCAAATGGGGGTTGCCCACAGTGCAGCCAAAGCCATCTTTATCTTTGAATTATTCTCTCTTTCTCTCCTCCTTTTTTACTATTCCACCATGCATGAGGGTACAAGGGGCTGGATACTGATAAATTCTATGTCATGGGCTCTTATTAGACCAAATGCTTTCAACATGATAATTCTCATCTCATGACTGTCAATGGCCACATTTGGCTATGATGCATCATGAGTACCAAAAATTCTGAATGTCAAGACCTGCAATTATTGTTGAGATGGAGTCATTCTCTGTATTTTTATCATTGTTGAGTATTGATTTTGAGTGGTATGGAGTTGTACACTTTTATCGTACCTATTATGCAAATAAAATGATGTAGTCGTTAACTTCCAGCAAGTGGTATGAACAGTTGTTATATTGTTCATACCATGCAATTGAGTTGATTTCTATAACATAATATTAACAATGTACTTTTATGACATAGTATTAATAGATTTTCAGTAACAAAGCATTGCTCTATATTTTGCTCTATATATAGTTGTGCACTTGAAGTTTATGATATGCATAATGTGATTTTTATTAGGGAGATAGTTCTATGACATAGTATTAACAGTGTACTTTTTTTTTTTTTGTAGATGTATTTCTTTTTGCTTTTGCAATTGTTTTTGGTGAAATTATGGACAATTTGAGGTGGTTTCTGCAAAGGATATCGGATGTCTTGTTGGGCTATTTTGGATTCTTTTTTTTTTTGGATTTTTTTTGTAAGAAATGGTATTAACAATGTAATTCTATGATATGGTATTAACAATGTAATTCTATGACATGGTAATAACAATGTACTTCTATGAGATGATATTAACAATGTACTTCTATAATATGATATTAACAATGTACTTCAGGCTTGTTGGACTTATTTTGGGTTTTTTAAAAGTTTTTTGTATTTGACTTGTTTTAAGTTTATCAATGACAATCATGTAATTTATAGGAACTTTAACACTCATTTTTTATGTGATAAATGAATTTTGGGTGTGTTTCTAAAGTGCATTTCATGTGGGATTTTTTTTATAATTTCAGCTCCTATTTTGGGTATATTAGTGAAGCTCCCTTTTTTTTTTTTTCAAAGTTTGAAAGGGGATGAGGAAACTCACATACTATGGGAGCTTGAACCCAAGATCACTTGAGATTACACAAAATCTAGACCGATTCAACTAACATGTGGCATCTTTTACCCTATACATTTCTTAATGGAGCTAAACTTTATTAGCAGCATTTCTTAATGGAGCTAAACTTTATGAGCAGCCTTATGTGAGAGCATGAACCCAGCCTTTTATAGATGAAAATATCTTATAGAGTTCCACCCATTATGAAGTCTATAACATATATAATAACTTGATCATCCACATCTTGATAGACAACTTTAATTCATATTTCTAAAGTGGTGTTTGGTTCATGGGAAATGAGACTCGGGGATGGGAAATCAATTGCTTTCCCATGTTTGGTAAGTCTAGGCATCGGAAATGGTTATCTAGCACATCGGAAAGGATAATGCTTCCCTCCTTGTCCATAAGGAGGAACTCCTCCTTACCTACTAATATGGCTTAGCCACAAATTGACACTTGTGAAATTATATGGATATAATTGGAAAATTAGACAAAGTGTGTTTTACATTCCTATGCAAACCAAATATGGGAAATGAAATAAAAGTGGTATTTCTTGGCTACTTTCCCAGCATTATCAAACATGGGAAAAAAAATCTTATATTTTTCATCCCTTGAAAAAAGACATGAAAAAATTTCTCATCAAATCTTTTTCGAGAACTACAAAAGGGCTAAGAAGTTAAATGAATAAGGAATTTCACAAGGTCATAGTCCATGGACCATAACTTACAAACTAAGTAATTGTTCCTTATCATGGCGTAACCCTGAAAGTCAAGAGTCCAAAATTATATATATACTAAAACTGGGTTCAGGAATTCACTGTTCCTAGACTGTAGCTCAAGAATAGTGAAGTGACGGTTTTGCCCCCACTTAAGTGATGGTTTGCTTCCTTGAGCTGACTTATGAACAGTGGATTGGCTGTTATGCCCTCCAGCCCTGTTTTCTTTTCTTCGTTGGAGTCGCTGAGTGAGAGCCCTGTTCTTTTCTCTTCGTGGGAACTGAAGTTCCCAATCAGTTGCTCGACTTCGTTGGCGTAGCAGAGGGAGGGAAAACTCTATGATTAGAGAAGTCCAACCATTTGGTTTTGCCTTTCGTTGGAATTGTTGGGGGATGGGAGATATTTTTTGATTGGCTCTTTCTCCCATGAGAGCTTCACTGTTGAAGCTTGATCTGGCTTTCTTGCGGCCGTTTATTTCGTTTGTGGCTGCTATGGTGCGAATATCGTCTTCTTCCTCTTTCCTTCGTTTGTGCCTGTGCTGGTATTTGTTGTGTTTCCTTCTTCAATTTTTCAGATATGTCTTTCTTTTACTCTTCTTCTTTTTTAATCGCGTCTTCTTTTGATGTTTTGTAGGTAGTCTTTCGACCGACGGTTCTGATGCCTCACCCGTTGATTCAACGACAGCATCCGACGATGACATGATCAATCGTCTGGGACCAGCGGTCTCTCCGAGGATTTCAAACAAAAAATTATTAAGTAGGCAACATCTCTCTCTCTCTATCTCTCTCTCTCTACTTGAGCATGTGGATAATGAACCCTAGGAGCTTAATATCTGTATGCATCTAAAAGGAAATATGATTGGGAGTTGATATTCTGAACAAATCGACCAGTCTCTCAGCTGGAAGGTAAAGATGGTTGGTTCAATATAAGATCATTCAAACAAAAAATCTGATTTAGCACTCTATAAAATATGTAGAAACCTACTTACCCTCTATTTGTTTGCTAAGAAAATGCAAGAAAAAAATAGAAAATTTCATCTTTTTAAACATTTCACTGTTGTTTTGTGGGTAGGAGTTCAATAATTATGCTTATAAGAGCATTTGAGGTCACCCACTTAATAACATTAGTACTTTTTATTGAAATCACTTGGGTTTCTGTGGAAACTCAAGGACATAAAGGCAAAAGTTTGAGTCTTTGTTCTATAATTATGCCGGATTGAAAATTTGGTGCCTTTTTTCTTTCTTGCATGTGCTTGGAATTACAATGAAACTTTCCTTTCATTGTTTTTTGGTTGTTGAAGGGTTTGAGCATGAGGAAAAAGGTGATTTTGCAACCTCACCAAAGCATTTCAGGTAAGAACCATTTGGACCAAAATTAAGCCTTTTGTTTTGTGGTTTATCATATGATTGGGTTCTATGTTTGAGCTTATGGATTGGTTCATGGTGGATTTGAATTGGCACGCAGAGTTGCTTGGGTGTAGCTGATGACTGTGCATTGCAGGACTATAACAAAATGGTGCAACTACATCTATTCGTGGACTTTGAAATAGAAACAAGGTTTGCATCTTTTAATCGCCTCCACTGTATTTCAATTTCTTTCCCTTTTATTAATTTTGATTGTATTTCTCCCCTGTGGTGGAATTGATCATGCTTTTGAATTGGTAATGGCTGGGGACTGTTTGTGCATGAATAAAGGCTTGCCATTGCCCTCGCTGATGTTGTGGGACAGAGCCAGTGTATGCGTACAGAAGTTACGGTATACAATGTTCTCTCTCCCTCTCTTTAATTTCAGTTTTTTTTTTCTTTTAATAGAATTTCGTCAAATATTTTGGTTTAGGGTGACTTTTGATTGCTTAGGCAGGTTTATAAATAAAATAAAATAAAAAAGATTAAAATTGATGAATATTTCAATTGTTGGTTGTATTTATTATTTGGTTTCTCTTTTTATCTTCCTTTTTAATCGTTTTTGTTGATTGATAGTGATTTTTTTTATTTTTTATTTTTATAATAATTGTTTTGGGTTTTGTTTGATTTATGCTCAAAAGAATTGCCCCCAGTAGAGAGATAAATTAGACAAATTTGGGGGAGAGAGAGATTTGATGAACCAAGATAAAGATATTCTGTATAACTATGAACGGCATGTAAGATATAATTTAAGACCTGCATTTAGTGTAGGGCATTATCAGACAAACATTTCAAATATTAAGATTTCAAGAAGATTAAGAAGAAAAAAAAGAGTAAAGATGATGATCCTTTATAGTTTTTATAATCTACTGAAGCATTGGAGTCACCTTCTTGCTTAATGTCAGTGCAGTTTTCTGACTGGTGGCTTTTCCCTAGCCTGTATTTCTGCACAAGAAAACAAAACAGTTTTACAGTTATGCTTTTCCATAATAGTCTGAAAAAAGACTGGATGTGATTAACCAAGAAAAGGGAGAAAAATGCCTGTAAGTGGTTCTTTAGGTGGTACAGACTGAGTCCATGAATTCCCATCACCCTCATCAAACTCTTTGGTGTGGCCTCTGCCCATATGTGAAACAAAGACATTAGAACTTTGTATAGAAATAGAAAGAAACTAAAAAGGGATTTGAAGAAGAATATCAATCACGCTTATATACTCAACTGTCTGCCCCACCAAGCTGATTGACTGCTTCAACAAATCTTTGATGAAGTTCTGCAGTCCATTTTAGCCCGGGCTTTGCATCAGTGGACAAAACCAAATTCATATTCTGATTTTGCATATTCTGCAGCAGACCCATTTTTGTATTGTGGATGAGAGAGAGAAGAAGGCAACATAAATGTTGGTTAGGAGCCTTAAAAGCTTTGATCCAATCTGTGGCAGCTATAGAGCTCTCTTTATAATTTGGAGTAGTTGGCCTGTCCTGTGTTCTCACTCCATATCTGGAAACATAAGTGGGGTTATGTTGGGGGAATATATGCCATGAGCTGTAGTTCCTCCTTTCCTTCCATCTCTCATTTCATACCATTTTTTTTTTTACAAATTTATAAATAAACCCAATCCTAGACATGTATTTATAAAAACACCCAAACACTATTTAAACATAGAAACACACCCAAAATCAACAATTGTAAATGGGTTTTGAGTGTGTGTAATGATGGGTTTTGGGTGTGTTTATAAAGTGTTTTGGGTGTTGGGTTTTTTTATAATTTCAGCCCCTAGTTTGGGTGTTTTAGTGAAACTCCCTTTTTTTTTTATGTAAATTTTTTTTATTCTCTCACTTCTTTGACTTGAAAGAGGTGGAGAGAATCTCTGATGCAGCAAAAACAGATAAAGCAACACAGTTCAATTTGAGTCTTAAAAGGAGAGAAAAGAGGAAAAGTGTATGGGATTTTGTTGTTTTCCCACTCTCTCTCTCTCTCTGTCCAGAAATCCAAATTCAAAAGGGCATTCTGGGATTTTGTTGCTTGCAGAGTTTATTTTCTATGTTTTCCGTTTTGATTCATTGCAACTGAGGTATTCTAGCTATCTCAGCCTTTGATTGAACTGGTTGATGATTTTACTTTAGATTTGGATTGTTTGGAGTCTTTTTGTCATATTTTGTTTTAAATATAAAACTTTTGTTCTCCAAGCAAGGAATTGATTTTTAATACATGAGGTTGATCAACAAAACCTGAGGCTACATCTCTCTCTCTCTCTCTCTCTCTCTCTCTCTCTCTCTCTGTAAAAGACTTATTTACAATCTTTTCTCTCTCTCTAACCCAAAAGAGTACAGCTGGACCCATGGGCAGCCCCAACTTCTGATTCTGTACTCTAATTTCTAATTATTAAGTTCTGTGTGTATAGAGTATAGATTGAAAAATTAAAAATTAAATGTAGAAGTGGATTTGATTCTCTTTCTCCAACCTTTAACATAGTTTAATGCACACTTTTAAATGTGTATTTGTGGGATTTTAATTTCAGCGCATACTAGAGGACAAGAACCTTTAATGTTTTTGATGTTTTGTAGGTGGTGTTCTGCTGCTTTAGATAGAGCTGTTGGTGGTTGTTTTTGGTTTTGTTAATTAAGAGGTACGTTTCTATGTTGAAATTCCCATGTATTGTTTCGGTTTTGCTTTTCATATTTGATTTTCAAGTCTATTGGTGTATCAAAATAGTTAGGTTTAATGTATGCTAAGAATATCTCATCAGTTAAGTATCAATAAAAATTTTATTTTTGTTCTCAGTTACTGTTTATACCATGCTTGAATCCGAAGTATAAGATGTGATGATAATTGAAATGCCTAGAGACCAATCTTGCTTATGATATTTTATTTTCAACTAATTTGCTTAGGAAAAATAGAGAACAAGTTTTATTTTTTGCAATCTCTGTTGATAAATGAGTAACTGTTGATGACCCTTCTTTTCTTTTTCTTTCTTTTGGCCTTTTTGGGTTGTTTCTATGTTTTGTCTGCTTGGGACAGTGTCTTACTAGGACAAGAAGTCTTATAAAGGATGGAGTAGCACGTGCTAGCTCGCAGCTTATATATATGCCCCAATATGTCAGAATTCAGTCATGTGTTTGCTTTGCATTATTTCTCTTTATTTTACTTCAGAATATTGGATTGTAAATGTGTTCCTGTTGTTATCTATATAGTAGCTCCTTTTTTTCTTCATTTCCTTTTGAAAATCATTGTTTATTGTAAATCATGTGCTTTTAGATCATTACCACAAACAGAATCTATGTGTTTTTATTTTTCGCTCTTTTGATTATTGCTTTATTTCATTTTTTGGTTTTTGCATTTTTCTATAGGTGCTGTGTAACTGCTTTTTGGACTGCTTGATAGCTCTTCTCATTGTTGCTAGGCAACAGGTCAGTTTTCTATTAATCTTTTGAAGAGGTGCTACAAGAAAAAACAAAGTAGGGTTCTGCATTTGGACTAGCAAAGAGGTTTGGAAAATCCTTCCATCACCCAGTAGCATATATATATAAAGACCGGTCCAAACTCTTTTGAACAATCAACATTCTAAAACTGCTGATATTTTGATGCTATTTTGATGTTTTGATTGCTGCTTGATTTATTAAAATATGGTCAATATTTTAACATGACAAGCAGCATATAAAACATGTCATTAGTCTATTTTTTGTAACATAAACTTGCCAAATAAAGCGTGATGCCGCTATTTAGATCTCAATGTCTATAAATAGTACCATCTTTCATTTTTTTTTTCACGATTTTGTATACAATTCACATGGTTTTAAAACCCGCAGCATCGCGCGGGCACATTTGCTAGTACAAACTATGACAAAGCAGGATCTTAAAACTTAATTATAACACTTGCGAACTTAAAATTGATAACCAATGAATGTATGCTCATATTTTTCCTACAAATGAAAGATATTGATTTAGAACAAATTGTTCACCCGTTTTGATTTAGTTCCTATGATGATAGGGTAAATTTCCCCATTGGCTTGAAAACCATTTGTGGTCAACAAGTCAACTTTCTTTTGTGGGTGAGCATGCTACTGTTAGCAATCAAAACCTTGACAAACTTATGAAAAATAGATAACTTGCGTCCCAAGTTACTGACTTTAAACAAGTGATTGTGAATTTGGGTGAGGAATATCTCCCTAAGTAAGTTCTTTTCTTGCCTCAGACTTGTGAGGACTTCATAATTCTGACAGTAAAAACTAGTAGTTCTGGCCAAAATAAATATTGAAAATAAATCAAATTGTTTTAAAGAGAATTGCCAATTACATAATTTAAAACAAAAAAGGAACTGCCACGTCTAAAAAGGACAACAGAACATTAGGCTTCGATTTCTGCTTGGATTGTTGCTCGTGATTCAGGGCTAGATCGATGTATCTGTTGGATTCAAACGCCAGCACCTTCAATTGATGAGGTTCAGTTGGAAATCAATAGCAATGTTGAGATTGGCAAAGATTTAATCTATTTTAGCCATGGAGAGACTTCTTAGATGGGCAGAATTAAGATCTCTTGGACGGGATGGAAGTGGCTGGATTGATGATTGCTAACCTGGAGTTGTACTACAGTACCTATTCTGCTTGATTATGAATCATCCAAGAGCTATTCTAACAATTCTGAGAGATCAAAGCATCTTTGTAAATTTGTTGAGGTTTTGATGAGTCTCAAATTACATCTTTTTACTATTATTTTGGAGACTTTATGATATAATTTTGGCTTAATGAATATAATTTCACTTCTTGTTACATTTTATTCTCACCAACTGGATTTATGAATTTTCTATATTAATTTGGTGAATTTATTAGGTGAATTTATCTTCTGTAGGAAGTTGGAAAGCCAAAAGATGAAGCCATACATTTGTTCAAGTTCAAGCTAGGTGTGAAGAAAATTGCTGGCAGATTTAATTGAAGAATTAATTGTGGGATTATTGTGATTATAAAGAGAAGTAAAGAGGGAGAAGAGAAGACAAAACTGTTGAAGCTAAAGAGCCTATTTTATGTTATTCATAGCCATTTAACGCCTACTTATCTTACCGTTATTTCTTTTCCACTTACTCTTCACCATCAACACATGTTTAATTCAATTAATCCCTCAATTAAACCCTTCATCACCCACCACAATTGTATTAACTTCCCACTCGTCTCATTGACTACTATAAATCACCCATCAACTTATTTGGCAAGGGCATCCGTACGACAGATTTCTTTATCCATTTAGTTTATGTTTTCCTTTGTAATGAGTTGCTAGGGCTAAAGGGAATGTTCTTTGAGTAAGTTTGTGAATTGTTCTTTAATCCAATATACGGTATGAATTGCTAAATTCTTTTATTTTTGGTTGTTCAATATTTTTATATCCTTTTATTTTGATTGATGTTAAGTGATATTATCTTTTCATGAGTTCAATTATATTTTTCTCATTGTTAAGAATTGACTTGGCATGCTTTTAAATTAAAAGAGTCGATATTAAGCAACTCCATTTTCTGAACAATCATTAATAAAAGATTACATTGAAAAATTAAATTGGTTTTAATTTTTTTATCTTCCGGTTAAAGTTTCTCAATGATGATTTTAATCGAGTTATAATTTGGATTAAAGAGCATGAAACATATTTAGTTTAAAGAATTGAACCTTGATGCCTTAGCATTTCCATTATTGATATTTCATTTTTAAACTCAATTTTTCACAACAATCAAATTAAATTACTTTTCCATTTTGCTTGTTACTTTTATTGTGGTACGTTTAATTATTTCTTTGTGTGCAGATACTTGCCTACCTGCTCCTTGAGGATACGATACTTGGACTTCCAAGATTATTACTACTTGCACTTGGGTAGATGCAACAGGTTTTTATTGTCATGGAAAACTTTTTCCTAAAAATAACTCACATATTATTATTTCAAAGTGTACTACCAGACGCATTTTCATTTCCTGAAAATGCAAATTGCTTTTTTTGTTTTCATTCTCTGATAATATTCTCTGAAAACATTCTCTGAAAACGTTACCGGATTAATTTTCTTTGGGCCTCGAGCGAGACAACTCTGAGCCGCCACATGATTTCGTTTAAGTCTCCGCCGCAGAACCAAGGAGCATCAGTAGCAAGGATGCTTCCAGACCATGCCAAAAGTCTTCTTTCTTGTCTCTGTATGGATTTCCATAAATCCAAGAGGTACGGACACGAGTGCCATTAAGAGGAGTCTGCAGCCAACAATCAATCAAATTTTCGAATAAAGCAACAATATCACAAGTTATCGTATCATACCACCAAACGCTCAAGCCCCTCGCCAGACCTATTGGGGGAACATGAAACCCATTGTGGGATAATTCCCGCTCAAGGTTCCCCTTGCCTCTGGCCACAAAGTGTTTCCAATGGGTTTTGAACCCTTGTCATTGAGGCACCAGATAGCTCACTAGTTGAAGGTGGCAATTTGTCAACAACACCACATCTAGTGGTTATGTAATGTTCCTTTGGATTTAATGAAATACCATAGATAGTGAATGATGAAACATTCAAAATACCATAAAATGCCCATAATTAATGATAATATTAAGAATTGAAAATATAATAAATAAGTATAATATAGTAAATTTATACTTTTGTGTATTAAAAAATAAAAAAAAAACAAAATCAGAATCTGGATCCTATTAAAAACACATAAAAAAATTCAATATATATATCTATATATATATATATTAATTTTAATAAACATTTTCATAATCTTTGAAAAAAATAAGCCAATTGGCAGAGCTTTTGCCAAGAGGTTAGTAAAATAACACCAACCAGGATGTGAATTTACTAAAATTATTTGAATTACAATGCAGATTACATCTTTCACAGTAATAAGATTCACCTACTGCCATGCATTGCATTATTCATACATAATTATAAAGAAAGAAACTCAACCATCTGTTTTACTTGGCTGGAGAAATCAATCGTCCATAGGTACGTTTTTTTTTTTTTTGAAGTAGTAAATGTTCATTAAAATTGTGAAAGGTTACAGACTCGAGCGACCAAACGTGGCCTCATTAAAACCTTGCCCAGGAAAACCCAGTGGGACAAAACCTGAGACGAAGGAAAAAGAGTGCCACACGCTCCATTATGGCTACAAACAAAAGATCATGACAACTCTAGATTATTAGCATCAGCTTGAAGAAACACATTGATCCATGGAGGACCATCTTCAAGCCAAATGTCTTTTGAAAATGTTTCTCACTGAAGACCAATTAATAAGCTGATATTATATATATATTTTCCATATATCTGCTCTGTATTTCTCAGCTTATAGCTTGCTATATAACTTATGCAGTATAATATCTTCATAGAAGTGCTTCTTGAAAGCATCCATATGGGCCACTTGTAAACACAAAGTCAGAACCATAGAACCATCTCCATCAGGACTTGGAAGGAGGAAGGATTCCCCATCAAAATCATATGTTCTTGAACCCATATAAATTTCCTTTCCCCATCCAAAGTCAAGCCCATATATAGGCAGTGTCGACCAACTCACAACCTCAAGATTAGGGTTTCCATAAAAATTCCCTTCGGCAATCCCTAAAGCATGAAGGTCTTGAAACCTAGTCAAGTCCGGTTGGTTCCTGAAGTGATCAATGGCGGACAGCACATAATCATTCGACACCTTCTCGATTGCCTCCCTTATTCTACTCGACGCGTACCCTAATGGCTTGGACACCAAGTCACCAGCAAGACTTCTAGCAACCCCATAAAATGTGGCATTTCCAAAGTATCCTTGGGGTAATGGGGGTAGCATACGACTCCTCAAATCAACGCAAACTCCCATTGCCGTAGGTTGTTCATTTCTGTGAACTCTAGCCTTAGACGCACATCTCCATATGTGCCCTGCCACAGTCTCATACCTTGTGTAACCCCGCTTAGTGCCAGAATTATTGTAATCATTCCCCTCGTTTGCCATTCGCTTAAGTTTCTCAACTTGTTGCTTGGTTAGCTTCAACATGGCCACAGTGGTCTTCTTCTTCCTCTCCTCGATATTATCCGATTCGCCGAGCAAAAGGGGTAGACGGTCTAACTCTGAGTGGTCAAGCCCTAGAGTATTTCCAGCTGGGAGTGTTCGAGCTTGAAAGGCCTTTCGATCCAGAAACGGCATTACACCAATTGGCTCACCCTTTGCAAGCCTAGCCCACTCAGAAATGAAATGAAATGTACTTTGCCCATCAACAACAGCATGTGAAATAGTCAAGCCAAGACTAAGACCACCACACCTGAACCTAGTCAACTGTACCAGCAATATAGGAAGTTCATGAATTGGGAGGGTGTAGTCTACAGTGGGGATAATATAGTCATATTCTGGAGAAGGAGAGAAGTCACCAAGGTCATCGAGTTTTGAATCGGACTCTGCTTCAATGAACTGAACCCCCATGCCATTGCAATCGAGCTCGAGACGGCCTCCACCAATCCAATGCAAACGACCGGCTAGTGGATAGAATGGCACCAATGCGCGGCATAATGAGTCTTTGAGAGTGTTGACAGTGGCGTCAGGTTGTGAGACAAAATTTTGGTCTGGTCTGTAGAAGTAGATAATGCTAACATGACTTACGGTGCCAACTTGATCCGATTCTGAGAGAGCTAGGCTACCTTGCAATGTTGGTGTAGAGGGTTTCAGAACATAGCAGCCTTTGATTTTCACCACCATCGTTCTTCTTTTTTTCAAAATTTGAGTAGGTTATGAATAGATGTGGCAGACGATATGGTATTGGTTTTTATAGAACTGATTTATGGACACTAATCCCTCCTTAGCATTCCTACTTCCTACAAATCAAAGTTTGACACATATACAAAAATAATTCATCTCTTTAAAAAGAAGAATCTTAACACATATGATTTTAAATAGTTTCAACTCTTTAAAAATTTGAACTGGATAAACTTTTTAACTACGTCCTGAATTTTCTCCAGCACTACCAAGATGAAGAAAAGATAAACACAAGTGAATTTTCTACAGCAATCTGAACAAACCCACTACTTCCTTTTTTTTTTTTCTTTTTTTTCAAGAGAAACCAATTATCTACAGCAATCGGTGGAATAGATTGAACTGGGATTCCTTAATATATACGAGTTTCTCATTATGTGGGGCATCAAAGAGGCGTGGGAGAGGGAGAGTGTAAAAAGTAAGAATTAGAGAGAGAGAAGAGAGAGAGAGTGGAAGAAAGCCGAAAGATTACTGGGTTTTGGTTTGCACACTTCGCCTCTTCTCTGACTGATCGATACCTTTGAGCCATGCCCTGCTACAGTACGCATCACCCGAATGGCAGCCTGGATCAGAGTATCCGCTATCCAGTTGGAATGCTTTGATGTCTCGGCTCTCAATAGAATTGGTAATTTACTGGGTAATTTACTGAAAATTGATGCTCTCACCACAAGCCAGAACAGAGGTAAATTTGCTCGACTCTGTATTGAACTAGATATGACCAAGCCCCTGGATGCCTTTATACAGATCAATCAAATTTGGTATAGCATTGAGTATGAAGTCTGCTATCATTGGGACTATATGGACATAAAAGTGACAGCTGTACGCAAAGAAGGAAGCCTACTACAGAAATGCCTGAAGGGAATCGATCTGACCCAAGTAGGGAACAAGTGGGACAAGATACTATTATGGAAAAGGAAAGTGGTGAAGAGGTAGTGGAGAACTTGAGGGGACCGTGGATGAACGTTCCACCTAGAAGGAAAACTAAGACCGGTGCAAAAATTTGGGGTGGGGAAAGTAACAGCCTTAAGCCCCATGGCTCTCGTTTTGATGCTCTCGAGAAGATTACTGAAGAGTTTGGAACAGAATCCGCGGAGGCATTTGTCGATGTCATCCCAACCAATAAGGTGACCAATAAGATTAATTATGATGCTGGGGTGAAAATATGGACCAAGTCTAACAAAGCTAAAGGTGGAGGTAGACCGGCTATGAAAGATATCTCAAACAGAAGTATGGCTTCAAGTTCCAGAGGGGCAACTGATCAGCAGAAAAGAGTGAATCCTAAAGACAATACTCAGACTGTAATATTGAACAAAGGAAAGCTTGACACAATGTGCTGCAACTTACATTAAAAACTCGAGGTTATGAGTGAATCTCATTAATAAACATAAAAATATACACATGGTAGGAAGACATAATGAGCCTTACCATCAAATGCATCTCTATACATAAATAGAAGTAAAGAGAAAAAAAAAAACCTATTATTTTTCATTTAAAAAAATTTCCAACAAATTCTTTATTTTCTTGGGGTTCGGATTGTGATATGACATAACAAAAGAGAACCTATTTAATCCAACATCTCAACAAAGAATCGAATAAATCCTCATAATAGCATCAATGCCTTTAATCAAACATTAACATACCAACAACAAATCAAAACATCTCAAAAATACCAATATCAAATCAAACATCTCAACAGAATTCCAAAAATCAAAAACCTAATTAATTTCAACAAAGTCAGCAAATTATAATTCATTCTTTAAGTAAACTCTAAAATAGATTAGAGCACATAACTTCTAACCTATTTAGAATATATTAAATTCAATGTTGTCATATACAAAATCTTAAAATTTGGGGGTAGGAAATTAAAGAGAAGATAATTAAAGAGGAGATAATTAAAGAGAAAAGACATATGGCTTACTTTTTGGATGGGCATGGTTTGTATGTTTCACATGGATAGGCATGGTTTGTATGTTTCACATGGGTGGGCAATGGTTTGTATGTTTCACATGGATGGGCCTACTCTATATGGGTATTTTTTATTTTTGAAAATTTTTGGGTAGGCTTGCCCTAGGTGTAGGACCGCCCCTGGCTGCAACCCTCCCAAGCCGTGTCAGTAAGTGATAAGGTCGGTGAATGGGTGAGAAACCAGAACGTTCAATCTACTAAAGGGGCGTTCATCTTTGGACACCAACCTCTGAATATTACCGGCAGTGGCGGACCCAAGAATTTATTAGAGAAGGGACAATATTCAATTGAAGATTACTAGTAATGTTTCATAACTTTATAATTAAAAAATACAGAGAGAGCCACATAAAAAATATATATATATATTATTAAAAAACATATTATAAAAAAATAGAAATAAAAAACCAGAAGAAAAAAAGATTAAAAGGAGAGAAAAAAAAACACAGACCTTGAGATTTGGGTCTGTTGACTTCTTCAATTCAATTTAGGACTCTCTTTATATTAAATTATTAATAATATTAATTGTACTTTGGCATTGGGTTCCTATCCGCAAGACATAAGGCTTTATCCCTATTTTTGTTCATTGCCCTGGTCCAAAACGAGTCGTTTTGGCCAGGGACTTTTAAAAAATGAATGCGGTGTCTTTGCGTGCAAAACAACGCAACACACAGCAAACAAAAAGCAATTTCACAGAGGCATTGGGCCTTGCCCAAATCGAAGATCCTTCAGGTTTGAAACGATGTGGTTAAAGCATGACCAGTTCCATGATTTTATTTCTCAGTAATGGAATCAAGGGTCTGGCTTGGCCCTTGCGAAGTCTCGTAGTTTGGTGGAACCTCTAAAGCATTGGAAACTTGCTGTTTTTGGCTATCTGAAGCAAAGAAAAGCTCGTTTACTTGCTCGTCTCAAAGGTATCCAACGTGGTATGTGCCATAGACCTAACAGATTTCTCACCCAACTGGAGGAATCTCTCTCGACTGAATACAATATCATTTTAGACCAAGAAGCCTTGTTTTGGCAGCAAAAGTCAAGAGTCAAATGGCTACAGGAGGGTGATCGAAATACTAAGTTTTTCCACCTCTTTACTATTGTCAGAAGACGCAGGAACAAAATTGAAAAGCTAAAGAACAATGCTGGAGTTTGGGTAGAGGAAGCTATTGAGCTAAAGAAGTTAGCGGTGGACTACTTTATGGGGCTTTTTTGTTCGAACCAGCCGGATAACACCAATACTCCCATGCCTAAGCTGTTCCCCAGCCTAAGGGAGGATGAGCTCAACCCCTTAGTGGCTAGTATTGATATCAATGAGGTCAAGGAAAGTCTTTTCAATATTGGTAGCCTGAAAACCCCGGGAGTGGATGGGTTTCCTGCTTGCTTCTATCAAAATCAATGGCAGCTTTGTGGTAATGATATTTTCGACCTTGTCACCGAAGCGTTCAGGGAATGTCGAATCCCCGAAGGTTTGAATGCCACTTTGGTAACTCTCATCCCTAAAATAGATAACCCTATGTCTATGATGCATTTTAGACCAATTAGTCTTTGCTGCACTCTGTACAAGGTAATTTCTAAAGTGATCTTGGCCAGATTGAGACCTCTTTTGGCTAAGCTTGTCAGTTCTCATCAGGTAAGCTTTATCCCAGGTGGGCATATATCTGATAATATTCTGATTGCTCAAGAGCTCATGTTTAAATTCAGAAATACTAAAAGGAAAAAAGGTTTTATTGCTTGGAAGATTGACCTTTCTAAAGCCTATGACAGATTAAACTGGAGTTTTATCAGGACAGTTCTCAAGGAAGTCGGTTTACCTGCAAATCTCATCCAGCTGATCACTCACTGTGTTTCTTTTGTTACTTATCAAGTCTGTGTCAATAGGGAGTTCACTGAGACTTTCACCCCTAAGAATGGCACCCGTCAGGGAAACCCCCTCTCGCCTTACCTCTTCGTCCTTTGCATGGAGAAGTTTTCTCACCTCATTGTGGAAGCAGTGAAGAATTGCAATTGGAAACCTGTGAAATCCTCCTAGGGTGGCTCGTATGTCTCCCATCTGTTCTTTGCTGATGATTTGATTTTGTTTGCAGAAACTACTCCTCAACAAGCTCATATTATGAAGCAGTGTCTGGATGACTTTTGTAGAGCCTCGGGCCAAGTTGTCAATTTTGAGAAATCTGCGATTTTTCCCCAAATATTAGCAAGGATTTAGCGTCCGATATTAGTCACATTTGTGGTTCACCTCTCACGAATAACTTGGGTAAGTACCACGAATAACTTGGGTAAGTACTGGGGATGCTCTTACTTCACGCTTGGGTAACCAAGACTACCTACAACAATCTGGTTGACAAGATGCATGCCAGACTTGCTTCCTGGAAAAGCAGAGTCCTTTCTTCTGCAGGTAGAGCAACTCTAATCCATGCCATCACCTCCGATATTCCTGTTTTTGCCATGCAAACTGCCAAGCTGCCCATGAGCATATGTGATGGGCTGGATAAATTAAACCGCAATTTCTTTTGGGGAGGTAGTGACAAAAAGACTAAGGTTCATCTTTGTCGTGGGATCTGTTGTGCAGACCTAAGAGTAAAGGGGGTCTGGGTTTCAAAAAAACTCACGACATGAACAAAGCCCTGCTAGCTAAAACTGGTTAGAGACTTTTAAAAAAAGATGAGTTATAGGCCCAGATTTTTGAGAAAAAATACCTAAGGGGCCACTCCCCTTGTGATCCCAATTTACTTCTCAAACAAAATTGCTCTCTCACCTGGAAGGGTATTGTGTTTGGCTCTCAACTTCTAGAGAAAGGTCTGATCTAGAGGCTTGGGAAAGGGGACAATATTAGCTTCTGGAAGGATAAGTGGATTGCCAATGAAACTCTTATCCATATGGTGGAGGTTAACCCTGATTCTAGTATGGACACTTTAGTCTCT
Source organism: Prunus mume (assembly GCF_029339155.1). Lineage (NCBI taxonomy): Eukaryota > Viridiplantae > Streptophyta > Magnoliopsida > Rosales > Rosaceae > Prunus > Prunus mume. The sequence continues at coordinate 31,335,882 of NC_142699.1, read as the reverse complement.
GACTTTTTTATGGATGGTTGGTGGGATGTTGAAATGCTGAGAAGCGTGCTCCCTGAAGACTGGTGCAGAAAATTATTGGTTGCCCTGCTGACTTTGGGGGTACTCTGGAGGATTGTCAAATTTGGCAAACTACTTCTAATGGTCTTTTTTCTATCAAGACGGCTTATAACTTGCTCTTTTCAGGGATGGAGTGGTTGGTGGAAAGTCATTTGGAAACTCAAATTACCCCCGAAGATTCTTTTCTTCTTATGGCTGGTGTATGAAGGAAAAATCATATCCAATGAGCAGTATACGCGCATGCTTTTCATTGGCGACCCTGCTTGTTGCATTTGTGATTGGCATACTGAATCTACCTTACATATTCTTAGGGACTGCACTATAGCTAAAAGGGTGTGGAATCTTTTTCTGAACACTAACCAGAATGTTCCTTTTTTCCAAGCTGAGCTGCACCTCTAGCTGCGCCAAAGAACTTTTGCTCTAAGAATATGTTCTTGCAGATCCCGTGGAAAACTCTGTTTGGTGTCATCTGCTGGCACCTCTGGAAATGGAGAAATGATTTTATTTTCAAAAATAAGGATGATTTGCCTTTCAATCCTAGAGAGCTGATTATGTCTGCTACCAAGGAGTGGATCAAGGCCTCTACTAATAATCAATTGGGAGGTGATAAAATCCAGGTTAGTTTGGCCTGGACCCCCCTTGAGAATGGTGTGTTAAAGCTAAATGTGGATGGTTCCCTCATGAGAAGTTCGGGGTCCATTGGAGCTGGAGGAGTTATTAGAGATCACCTGGGTAACTGGTTTGGTGGTTTTGCTGTCAACCTGGGGAAAGGACAAATCCTTGAAGCTGAGCTGTGGGGTTTATTTTTTGGTCTAAAATTAGCTATCACAAGAAGAATAATGGATATTGTTGTTGAAGCGTTAATCTTATCCTGAGTAATGATCTGAATATTTGTCATCCTATGGCTGTATTGGGTAGCAGCTGCAAGAGACTTATGAGCCAAATTCCAAGATGCATTCTTCACCACATCTACAGAGAGAAGAACACTGTAGCTGACAGATTGGCTGCTTGGAGCCACGACATTGATCTGGGGTGCTGGTTTCTTGAGGAAAATCCGACTTGGCTTGGGCCTCTGTTGTTGGATGACTCTTTAGGGGTTACAAAGACCCATTTTATTAATTCTGTTTAGTTGTTTTTTTTCTCTTCTGGGGTTTTATACCCCTATTTCACCAAAAAAAAAAAAAAAGAGGCGTGGAAGGAACTCCGAGTCTAGCACCGCCTCCTCCCCCTTTTCAAAAAAATTATGCAGTTTAATTTATTTACAAAATAATAATAATACAAAGTTTCAAGGATGCTATAGTGCACATGGTTTTTATTGAGTGATTTAGGACTTGCGATAAGGAGTTAGACCAGATAACTAACAAAAGGGGAAATATGGTGTCACGCCTCGGACCCAGGGGTCGGTGTTCCCTCGCCCGTTGCGTGTTAAAATAAAAATAAAAATAAGCCGAAACATGAATTTAAAAATAAACTTCTCACATAAAAATAGCTCCAAAATCTTACAACTTTACAAAAAATAAATAAAGCTCTATCACTCTCATCTAATTCAGCCTCAATTGGTTTAGTCCTTGTGTTGCCCACTAATGCATCTAAAAAATTAAACAGAGTGGGGATGAGCAACCACCTCTTAATAGGGACATGAGACCTTACCACAGTAGATTTATATAACTAAATTAAATGGCATGCAAAATCACATAATCAACAATTATACCACCGATATCCTATTCTACTATGCATACGGGCTTGCTTGAACTTTGTTCCTACAATGGTCAGACTCAACTATACAAAAATCCTTTCTATTACCCTTTTTTCCATACTTTCTTTATCAACCCAAGAATTCTAATCATCTCCGATAACATATGAACATGTCAATATTAATAAAATAATATAATGCTAATTAACAACACGTAAATACCCAATAACAAAGAATACCAACCATACTGTAATACCACACATAATATAATACTCACGAAATTTAATTAAATCAATCTATGTAAAGGCCCCCAAAAAACCCCCTACCTTAATTACAAAGCTAGTTCAAAGTTTAAGAAAACACAAGCTACACTCTCTTTCTCCGCCAAGAATTTCATCAGCAATCTCTCTCTCTCTCTCTCTCTCTCTCTCTCTCTCGTCCTTTTTTCCTTCCTTTCTTTCTTTCTTTCCCTCTTATTTCTCATGTAAACTATGCATGCCTTGCTCTTCAAGATGAAATGGAATGGCCCCTATTTATAGTACTACATACGTGGCAACTACTTTCCTTCAATTGATCCAATGTATGGCAGTTGATAAGGTTTGGCTTCAAGTTTAGATGTTACTAGATTGCCAAAACCTCATGCTAAAATAGAGCTTAGTCATCTAGGTATAATGACACATGTGAGTCTTTTTTTTTACACCAGTGAGTCTAAAGTGTTGCACGTCTAAAGATTTAGATGACAACTAGACTATTGAACTTAGCCATTCAAGTATTAATATGCAGAAAGTAACAACAAGATAAGGCTATCATTAAAAAAAACATATACTTATTATAATATACTTATTTTTAATAATTAATAAGAAAAATTTCTGAAAATATAACACATACCAAGTTAATTATATATATATAATCAATTTAAATATATAAGTGGCGTGAGAAATCACTAACGCACAAATTAAACCCTATAAATTATGCTAAGTAGGGATCATTCTATTCCGGGGATTATGAGGGATACTAATCAACACAAACATAAACTTATTAAACTGAAAACTAAGTTTAGGGAACAATGATTGGGGGGAGTTTTGACGATTTATACTAAAGTAAAACTGACAGCAACAAACAACTAAGTTGTGAATGAAATATGGATTAAGGGATAGCTAGAGGATTCTTCTCCACACATGGAACATATGCACACAAATCGATCTCCAGTTACTCTTTCTATAAAGTATGAATGACAATGCCCCAAATTAATTGGCCTAAAAGAAGAAAAAAAACAAAACAAAGAACAAAACCCAACGCTTCATTCAACCCAAGTCAAACGCTCTAGTCCCTTCATCGTCATCACTAGCTTCGCTCTCATCCACAAACCACCGGCAACGAAAACCACACATCTTCCTCTCTCTCTCTCTCTCTCTCTCTCTCTCTCTCCGCTCTCTTTTTCCCTCTCTCCCTTACTCCCTCTCTGTCTCCCCCTTCGGGTGACCCATTGTCTCCCACATTCAATCACCAACAAATTCTCATTTCAATATATTCACCCAAGGACAATGGTGTATTTGTTTTGCATTAATAGCTCCTCTTGTAATATTGTTTGATTGAATCTGTGTCAAAATAAGGAGGCTTCATCGCCCTTTACGCAGGGGTGAATGCTGAACATCCAAGACCTTGAGTAGCTAGGTATCAAGCAATACATTGGGAGTTGATGAGCTCAAGGTTGATGAACTGTCATCTTTGTGAAGACTATTGCTCAGCTACTATGATTCAAATGAGGAGTTGTACAGAGATCAAGGGTGCCATAGAGATGAAGAGTTAAGAGGAGCTAGCTCTCAGTTGAAATATTCATAGCACGAATACAATCATTAGGTAAAAAAGAGCAAAAGTATATAAATAGATGCAATAGCAGCAAGCAACCTAGTCTTGAACAAGGCATAAATACGCGGCTTGGATTATTATGCGTATATATAGAAGTTCTCCTACGTGGACGGCCGAACATTATTATGATGCGGACGCCATATGATGATCCATCTATGAATAAAGACTTGAGAAATAGGCGGCTTGGATCATTGAAGTCCTCAAATTTTGAAATTAATCAATATGGTCCTTAATTTGGTCCACACATTAGTTTGGCCTCTCTCGTCGGATTCCATAAAATATTCGACTAACTTTAAAGATGTTTTCCTTCGAAATACAATTTATCCCCTCATGAAAAAAATTAATTCCATGTATTTTTTCAACAAGACTATCTGTTATCCTTGATGGAACCCAAATATAAAACCTTAAATTGATAGGACCCGCCCCGAATTCCTCGAAACCCGAGACGAATCCTATGGAAATTTGGACATCACACCGATGCCGGGTCCACTTACTAAAGACCGAGACTTCCTACCAAAATTTTGTCTGAGTCTCCCCTGTAAATTGAACAATTTCCAAAAATTTCAACCTGCATAAAACACATTTAATATCCTCAACCGGTAGCAAGCATAAGATAACTTCATGCGATTCACAAAATCGGCCTCTGGCCTCAAATAATCCATAACCAAACTACCAACAAATTCCTTAGGCCAAATAATACCCTAAACAAGGCAAAATAATAAATTCAAACATAATTATGAATGCCAAAGGCAATTTACATCATCTAACTTTCCCAAATATCCAACATATGAGGTTTTAACCTCCTAACACAGGCGCAAGTAGTTTAAGGCCTCAGTTCAAATCGTACAACAATCCAAAACAAGTTTTATACCTATTGTGACCAGAACACATTTACACAATCCTCCCGCAGCCAAACGGGAGTATGAACAATTATTTAATCGCATCTCGTTTTCAACCAAATTTCAGGACCAACGAGAAGGTCATAACCAATCTCAATAAAACAACATAAATAGAATTTAGTCCGCGCCTGCACCTGGGTGAGACCCCAGGCTACCTACGTATCTTTACTGAGGGATCAAGCCACACATAGTTCTTTCAACAAAAATTTTGGTTCCATCCACATACAATCCATTACAGCAATACAAAATAGTAAATTCTAGAATTATTCTTTTCCATTTTCCTTAAATCACATCCTAACAAAAATACTCCTTTTCCACATCTGACTTTTCCAATATTGTAACAATCATTTATTCCTCTCCCTGTTCTTTTACCACACGCTGGAATTCTCCAATGTCACGTGTGATAATCCATAACAAATTGCAGGGTCTCACACTCCGGAATATTCCAACACCATGTGTGAGACTTGATAGTCACATACTCTTCCCATACGCCGAAAAATCTAACGCCACGTATGGGAAGTGTCTCACACGCCGGAAATTCCAACACCACGTGTGAGACCCTATAATCACATAACCTTCCCATACGCCGGAAAATCCAATGCCACGTATGGGAAGTGTCTCACATGCTGGAAAATCCAACGCCACGTGTGAGACTATCAAATCACATATCCTTCTCATATGCCGGAAAATCCAACGTCTCGTATGAAAAGTTTAGTATCTGCTGGGTGGTACTCAACATATATTTAATCCGCATTCCGAGTAATTATAATTCTCAATTAGCCAAACTAATAATAGAGATATTCACAATTTAACGGTACAAGCCTATAGTAGACTGCAACGTAATTTAATTAATGGAAATAATGTTATTTTTCGACCAACGGCTATGCACATAAGTATAAATTCCATAAAGATCCTAAAACCATTTTAATAGAAATCAACACTTACTTTCACACAAATTCCCTAAAGTATTGTACCCTATAATTAGAGCATTATGCTTTATTTATAATCATATAATCTTAATTAATGATAAGCAACAACCTTTAAAGAAAAATCCGTATTGAACCAGTTCCCCATTTAAACTCAAATAGAAATTTAAGACCCGTTTAAAATATTATCCTAATACTATTCGAAGGTTGAAACTACCTCAGAAGACTCGTGGTCAACCGAGGGGTCCAACTACCCAAACTTGGTCAACTGGGCCTGTGGGACCCACGACCTCCATTTTACTATCCGAAAGTTCCTATGGGTTCCACAAGGTTTAAGATATACGTCCTGCAAGTTTGGTCCTGATCGGACGGTCATGATAAAACACAAACTTTAAGTTATTAAATTGGAACATTCGGGACTCTAATCCATGATCCGTGAATTCCTACATGATCCTAGGAATGCCTAGATCACAATATAATGAAATGGTGTCGATCCAAAGGTTCAAACATGTTAAACCCAGATAACGCCTAATATGCGATATCAGATCGATGATCAAACAATACCCAAAACCATATCCTAGCATACCGTCATACTCGGGACGACATAAGGATTATTATAATACTCTAAGACCAGCCAAAAAGTGTCCCACACGCCGCCACATGCGCCGGAAGCGCATTTGTGTCCAAAGCGATAACGCTTCGCCGGAAAAACTCAAAATCACGACTCAAGGTTCCTACCTTAGGTTTAACACCCTATTTGGAGTCGCTTTTGTTCTTGAACATACCCCGAAAAATGGCCGAAAGTGGCCAGAATTGTGATCCCAAAACTGGTCGAATTTCACTTCGAAAATCAAACTGCCTACGCTCAAAATTAATGAAATCCTACCCACCATCAGCTAGATTATAAAGAATGGATGAATTTCCATACCTTGATAGCCAAAAATGGCGGTCGGAGGAGAGAGATCAGAGCTGGCAAAGTTTCGAGCGAAAACCGTCCTAAAAATCCCATTTTTCGACGACCGAGCGGCGGCCAATGTCGGGAAGGGCTGGTCCGGAAGAGGACGATGGCCCGGTCATTTTGTACCGCCCCGTCGCTTTGGTGGCTGACGAGGAACGGCCGACCAAAACGTGGCGGTGGGTCGTCGTCACGAGAGAAGAGAGAGAGAGAGAGAGAGAGAGAGAGAGAGAGAGAGAGAGAGAGAGAGATCAGATTTTTATCAAACCATTTTCGTGATAATTACGATTGTGCCACTGGTGATGTTTTGCTCATAACTTCTTCGTTACAATTCTGATTCGAGCCCACTACGTGTCTATGAACTCATCTCGCCGTTCTCTACGCAACAGTACCGTCAAAATTCCCAGATTCCTTTCCTGTCAAAAGTCAACTTTAAACCTAATAAAATATTCTAGGGGCAAAATGGTCTTTTATCTGAATAAATTAATAATTAATAATTTATTTAGGACCGGGTCGTTACATAAATAGAGAGAATATGGCCTTATTGAGCAAAACTATGAGTTTAAGAACTTAAATGAGCTATATTCTTATGAAGGTACCTATTTAAAGTTGGTTATGTGATTAAATTTAACGAAAATTTTGTCGTAATGCGACATGAAGGAGCAAATTGATGTGTAGAACAAAAGATGAAGGACCACATTGATTGATTTCAGAATTTGAGGATTAAAATGAGGACTAGTACTTTTCAAAAGTGCGGGAACCACTTGGGAAGGCACGTGGGACTCCGTATTAGAGCTAGTGGGTGACAATAGCGACACTCACAAAAATTCAAAGAAAATAAATCATGTATATTTTGTTTACCACAATGAAATTATTAATTAGCCCCTTTATTTGAATGTCCATAACCCTTGTGCTGAAAGCTAACACTTGTATTCACAAAAACAAGAAGTATAAACCGGAGCTCCAACACTATAACAGTATCCCATTCCCTGTTGGGGTCCAGGATATTTGGCAGCACACTGTGAGTTGCAGTCCTCCTCAGAGCAGCGCTCACCCCATATTCCCAAGCTTAATTTGCAAGTTTTTGAGTATGGCGGTGGGACTGGAGGTCCACAGTCGAAGTAGCATCTACAAACTGGGATGTTGTTGTTCAAAACGCAGGCAGCCTTCGCCCCAGGATGTGCAGATGCGCACCTTGAACTGCAGTCATCACCACATGTACCTACATCTTCTGTGCAAACGTCACCTTCCACCATGGGCATTAGGGTCCCTAAGTAAAACATCAGCTTAGATTAGGTAGTATTAATTATTTAATATCAATGCTAAATGAAAACCATTTTTTTAATTATAAATAAGAAGAAGAATTAACAGATAAAAACAATTGTTGGAGGGCAAACAGGAAAAAGAGAGTGGAACAATCTCTACGCTTAATTAGTTAGCTTTTATTGATCCCCAAAGTAAAATTTCGACATACACATTCGTAAAAGATCATGAAAGCCCAAATGACAAAATATACCTGCAGTGATGAAGACAAGGAGAACAATGATGATGCAAGAAGATCGAGAGAGAGTAGCCATCTTCATAAAATCCCTATATCGGAGTGTTTGTGTGATTCTTATCCTTTCTATCTAACTACTTATAAAGAATGAGAAAATTTTGGGAATTTTTTTCCATGATGAAGAGAGTGTCGTAATTAATTAAGAAATAATAAATGTGATCATGGTTCTAATGGAAAATCCCTTACTCAATAATTGTGTCATATTTTAACATTTATGTCAATTAGATATTATAGATTGATATTTTTTACCATTTAGATATTATAAATTGATACTTTTTACCATTTAAAACGTTGGTCCTGTCAAGCCCCGAACTTGGGGGTTGGTGGAAATCCCTATGCCTGGTGCGTGAGAAAATAAAATAACTAAAATAAAATAAAAAGATGCCGAAATATGAGTTTAAAATAAACTTCTCTTATAAAAATAGCTCCAAAATCTTACAACTTTACAATTAATAAATAAAGCTCTACTACTCTCCTCTAATTCAGCCTTAATCGATTTAGTCATCGTCTTGCCCACTAATTCATCTGAAAAATTAAATAGGGTGAGGGGTGAGCAACCGCAGCTCAGTAGGGATATGAGACCTTACCACAGTAGATTGATATAACTAAATTAGGTGATATGCAATCATATAGCCAAATATCACATTAATAATAATAATGCATGAATGCTCTTCATCTACCCCCGTTAATTCATATAATTGGACAAGCAGACCTGCACGTCCCATACCATGCTTATACCACTTGGTTCCGAATGCCCATATATATGAACTAACACCCATTTCAACCATCCCATAATTCCCCTTTTTGTTAGTCATCTTGTCTAACTCCCTTTCGCCAGTCCCGAATCACCCAATAAAAATTATGTGCACTGTGGGATCCCTGAGACCTGGTACCTGCCAAGAGTTAGACTCAACTACACAAAAGACTATTTCCATTACCCTCTTTTCCATTATTATCTTCTCCACCCAACAACTCCAACCAATTACCATGACATGATATAATTATGCCAACATTATTCAAATAGTTCACAATACATAAATATCTCATATCAAGAACATTATACAAAATCACACATAATATAGAGCTCACGAAATTTAATTAAATCAATCTTATGTAAAGGCTCCCAAGAAATCCCTACCTCGATTCCAAAGCATTGCTCCAAGTTAAGAAAACACAAGCTCCGACCTCTAACTCCTCCAAGAATATTATTACCACTCTCTCTCTTTCTTTTTCTCTCTACCAATATTTCTTTCTCGTTTTCTTTGTTTGCATTTGTTGTGCAACTTAATGTCCTATATATATACAAGGAGTATGTCGGCAGTGACTCCCTTCCTATTGGATGGTGTTTGGCGGTTTACAATACTTACCATCCAAGTTATATTAATGCGGTGGTCTAGCTGTGTAGATAAGGTAGTTCCTAATTCCTCCAATCCTATACAATCTTTTTTGGTGAATTGACAGAGCTAGTATATAGCTATGCTTACTAAGCATTTGTTTTTCTTTGACACATACTATACTAACAATGACTAAGCATATCCATAACAGTAATGACTACACGTAGCTATACTTATCAAAGACTAAGCATGCATACATTAATACTAATTGAATAAGAATATCATGCATCATATATACATATTTAATAAGATATATATATATATATAATAGAATAATAATAATGCATATTTGATTGACACATGCTAACTACGTGGAGTGTATTAACTCAATTACATAACCATGCATGAAACTCTAGATAGCTAAGGACAAAAATCCTACTACCATTGAATAGAATTAAATATTAAAAGCATGTTTTAAGAATATCATCAAAATTATTGAATTTGCATTAAATAAAACATATACTTTCATAAAATAATTATAATTTTTAATACTTACCAAAATAAAATATTAACATTTTTAAGAATAAGAATTCTCACAGGTCCATTCCCCCTCTTCCAAGTTCCGAAAAGAAATGCTCATACTATTTACCTTTGTTCTTAAAATTTCCTTATGAGAATTTGCACATATACCACCTAGATTATTAGTGCTCGTTTCGGCATTGCTTATTTGGGGTGATAAGTGATTTTTAAAAAAAATTTGGGAAGCCCAACTCATTTGGTAAACTATGAGAAAGTCACTTATTATTAAAAATTGCTGCGAAAGAAAGCTATAAGGGAAAGCAGCTAAAATGAGGTACTTTCATTTTCTAATTATGCAGGAATCAGTGTTGATTATATGATGGTTTTCAAGGAATAAAGACGATGGTAACAAAAATGTCGTCTATTGCGATTTTTGTAGTAGAAGGGATTAGGGGTAAGGGTGAATGAAAAGGCTGGACATCCGAGTGTTGGGAAACAGGGCTACGTACGTCAACTAACATACGTTTGGTTTATGGAATGTATTTAGGGGAAACTATTTCCCATGTCATTCCCCAAGGAATGGGGAGTAGGAATGGAAGATTCCTTTCCCACGTTTGGTAATGCTGGGAAAGTAACCGAGAAATATCACTTTATTTTCTTTCCCATGTTTGTTTTGAGTAGAAATGGAAAACAAAGTTTGTCTAAATTTTCAATTATACCCATATTAAATCAAATAAAAAAATAATGCATTTAATGATATATTGTAATTCTAAATTGTTAATGGGGATAAAATGGTCATAAAAATATGTATTTAATGTTAGCTCATTTTCCCAAACTTTCCCATGAGGAGGGAAAACAAAACCCAAGTTAGGAGGATGGCTTCAATTTCCCCCCTACTTTCCCATGAGCCAGGCAACGATTTCTCATACATAGACTTAACAAACATGGGAAAGCAATTGGTTTCCCATTCCCAAGTCTCCTTTCCCATGAACCAAACGGGGCCGACTAATGGTGTTAGTTGGTTGGATTGACCTAGTCCTTTGGCATGTTCCCAAGCGGTCATGGGTTCAAGGCCCCGTTTGGGATTGCTTTTTTTCCCCAAAAACCTGCTTAACTTTAAAGTTAAGCAGTTTAAGGTGTTTGGTAAAAATAAAATATCATGCTTATTTTAAAAGCAATGGTCTTTTGACAGCAACTTTTAAAAGCAACCTCGGGGTTGCTTTTTAAAGCTGCTTTTAATTGAAGCAGCGCGCTCCCTTTAATGAAATTTTTGCAATTCCACAAATACCCTTATTAGGTTAGAAATCTATCCTCACGTATTTCTCTCAAATCTACAGACACCAAAGTTCATCTTCACGTAGCCTCCCAAGTTTGGAGACAATCATTCTCTCAATCTCTCTCAATCTCTTTCACAAGGTAGATTCTTCAATCTCTTCAATCTCTCAAACTTTTTATATACGTGCTGCTCTTGCTTTTTTATTTTTTTATTTTTCTACTGGTTTGCGAGGGCTCCATTGGTTGTCAATGGGCTTTATTTTTCTTCATCTTCTTCTTCATTCAAATGTTATGTTTATATAATCTGCATACTTGTAATATAATATTTCTTTGGTAAATTACTTGATATTGTATGCCTTATGGCCGTTGATATCATAAAACCATTGGATCCTGAGTTTAAGGGAGTCCCGGAAGAGATATTGAGAGATTCAAGATATATGCCCCATTTTAAGGTAAAAATTAGATACAACAATTTATCATTTGTTTTAGGAACAAAGTAATATTTATTGAAATGTTTCTCTTATTGTTTGTAGGATTGCATTGGTGCTATAGATGGCGTACATGTTAAAGCCTCAATACCTCATGAAGATCAAGTACCATATATTGGCAGGAAAGGAATACCGACTCAAAACATAATGGGTGCATGTAATTTTGACATGCAATTCATATTTGCATGTGAAGGTTGGGAAGGCACTGCACACGATACAAGAGTATTTTTATCAGCGTTACGAAATAATGCTTTAAATTTTCCCAAACCCCCAAATGGTAATGTTTCAAATATGTGCATATCATTAAACTTCAAATTTTTCACTTTCAATTTATATTATAATTAAACATATCTTATTGGTTACAGGAAAATATTATCTTGTGGATGCGGGTTACCCACAAATGAGTGGGTATTTGGGACCATATAAAGGTGAAAGGTATCATCTTCTAGATTTCCGTAAGGGTACTCAACCAACAGGTTCTAGAGAAGTATTTAATCACGTACACTCTTCCCTTAGGAGTGTCATTGAACGCACTTTTGGTGTATGGAAGAAAAAGTATAGTATTTTACGAGACATGCCTAGCTATCCATTCGATAAGCAAGTGAAGATAGTAATCACAACTATATAAGGAGGCATGCCCAACGTGATATTCATTTTGACAAAGTGAATGACAACCCAAATGCAATGGAGATGGAGGGTGATGCACAAGAAGAATATCATATTACTCAAGGGCCTGGAGCACAAGAACTAGAAACATTAAGGAACAAGATTGCTGCAAGTTTAATGCATGCATCTTCTTAGACATTTTGTTTATTTCCATTTATTTAAGCCTAGTTTCAATTTGTTTTTATTGCTACAATTCAAACCTTAAAAAAATGTTTATTACTTATTCAATATCAAGGATGGTGTATGAACCTACTACCGTGGTGATCTCTTTATCTTTGTTGGAATTTATTCAATACATAATTATCTTTGTTGGAGTTTATTCAATTTGAATTTTTCTTTTCTTTAAGCAAAGATTAATATAATTTTTAGGGAGAAAAGTATAAAAGCACTTTACAGTTTTATTTTTTACCAAACAGATTAGTAAAAAGCACTTTCAGCATCATGTCCATTTTAGTCATTATAAATAGTTACAGCACTTTTACGGTAAAATTTACCAAACGCTCTGACACTGCTTTTCATACTCACAGCACTTTTAAAATTACAGTTTACCAAACGTTTAACTGCTTTACTTTACAGCTGATTCTTCTTAAAGCACAGCAGAAGCAGCTTTTTTTTAGGAGGATGGCTTCAATTTCCCCCCTACTTTCCCATGAGCCAGGCAACGATTTCTCATACATAGACTTAACAAACATGGGAAAGCAATTGGTTTCCCATTCCCAAGTCTCCTTTCCCATGAACCAAACGGGGCCGACTAATGGTGTTAGTTGGTTGGATTGACCTAGTCCTTTGGCATGTTCCCAAGCGGTCATGGGTTCAAGGCCCTATGATACTTGTGTGTTTAACTTTTCCTTCTCTTTCTTTCTAACTTTGGCAAAAAAATAAAAACAAGAAAACCAACATAACATTTCACAATAATTTTTTAAGAATAATTATAAATAAATTTTGAATCCAAAATAAATAAATAATTTTAAATAGCAGAAATATCCAACAGGTGCCAACAAGTACTGAATGGTAATATTTTGTTGGCGACAATGAAATCAATCAAGCTGCTGAAAGCTAACACTTGTATTGGCAAAAACAAGAAGTATAAAAAGGAGCTCCAACGCTATAGCAGTACCCCATTCCTTGTTGGGGTCCAGGATATTTAGCAGCACACTCTGAGTTGCAGTCCTCGTCAGAGCAGTTTTCTCCCCATATTCCCAAACTCAGTTTGCAAGTTTTTGAGTATGGCGGTGGAGATGGAGGTGGACAGTCGAAGTAGCATCTGCAAACTGGGGTGTTGTTGTTCAAATCGCAACCGGCCTTAGCCCCAGGATGTCCAGATGTGCACCTTGAATTGCAGCCATCATCGCATGCACCCAAATCTTCTGTGCAAATGTCACCTTTCACCATAGGCATCAGGGTCCCTAATAAACCATCATCCTAGATGAATTAGTTCGTAGAATTTTACTCACAATGGCAAATGAAAAACAAGCAAACAAATAAACAAAAGAATTGACTCATAAAATAAACAACAAACAATTTGGATCATCAAGCCACATAGTAGAAGGCAAGGCACCCATACTCTTGTTCGTTGATTTGGGGTGATTTTCAATCGAGTAAACAAAAGAAGAATCAAAGCATGAAAATAAAAGTTGGAAGTGCAAACATATAAAAAAAGACAGCAAAACTTCCATATACACATGCAGAAATCATGCAAGCCCAACTGATAAAATATACCTGCAGTGAATACAAGGAGGACAATGATGATGTAAGAAGCAGCCATGTTCATGTCTGTAGCTGTGGGGTTCAAATGTTTGGTATTTAATTATTTATAGACAATGACAGAATTTTGGGGGTTTACTTTCTGTGGAGAGAGTGTCATAACGAATTAAGAAATTTTTAACCAAAAATAAAATAAAAAATTGAATTAAGAAATAATAAATGTGATTCTGGTTTTAATGGAAAATCCCTTAATCAATAATTTTGTTCATATATCGTGTCAAATCTGAGGAAGAATATATGTGGTAATAATTTATGCCATTTAGATCTTATATTTTGTTTTATTACCATTTTAAAACGCTCCTCTCCTTTCCCCCTCCCCAAAGGTAACGGGAAAAAGAGAGAAAAAAAAAAAAAAAAGGGCTAAAAATTTGATAAGATCATATCTCTTAATTGTTGTATCAAACTAACGGTTAAGAAAGTGCCTTAGATAAGACCCTCTCTATAGAATGACTTCTATACTCTTTGCCTTGGGCCTTATTTTGCAATCCTACTGCCCTGCATAGTTGAGTTGCAGGCTACGACCCAAACTCATCCATCCATGATCCTTAAAATTCTGACGTCTAGCCCCCAAACCTCAAGTACCGAACGAACTTGATCCTCGGGCCTTGAGCCCAAGAACCATGAGCTCGAACTGTTGACCTGAGACTTGTATAGTTATTGTGAACTAGGTAGTATAATTACAATTATAAAGGGTTATAATACTTCCATTTATATACTAAAGTTATTTGAATTACAATTAACTAGGGAAATAATTTCTCAATACAGACCAATTAAGTTGGTATATGTAGGCTAAAGCCATATAGTACTTGGTAATTATATTATTTTGCATATATCTGTTCTTTATTTTTCATCTATATAACGTAGACAATATATATCTGGTCTTGGCACAAGTTATTTATATAAGATCTTCGTAGAAATGCTTCTTGAAAGCATCCATATGCGCCACTTGTAGACACAAAGCCAGAACTATAGAACCATCTCCATCAGGACTTGGAAGGAGCAAGGAATCCCCATCAAAATCATGCGGTCCTGGACCCATATAAATTTCCTTTCCCCATCCAAAGTCAAGCCCATATATAGGCAGTGTCAACCAGCTCACAACCCCAAGATTAGGGTTTCCATAGAAAGGCCCTTGATCACTCCCTAGAGCATGAAGGTCTTGAAACCTAGTCAAGTCCGGCTGGTTTCGGAAGTGATCAATGGCAGACAGCACATAATCATTCGTCACCTTCTCGATTGCCTCCTTTATTCTGCTCGACGCATACCCTAATGGCTTGGACACTAAGTCGCCAGCAAGACTTGTAGCAATCACATCAAATGTTGCATTTCCAAAGTATCCTTGGGGCAATGGGGGTTGCATACGACTCCTCGAATCAACGCAAACCCCCATTGCCGTAGATTGTTCATTTCTGTGAACTCTAGCCTTAGACGCACATCTCCATATGTGCCCTGCCACAGTCTCATACCGTGTGTAAGCCCGCTTAGTGCCAGAATTTTTGTAATCATTCCCCTCGTTTGCCATTCGCTTAAGTTTCTCAACTTGTTGCTTGGTAAGCTTCAACATGGCCACAGTGGTCTTCTTCTTCCTCTCCTCGATATTATCCGATTCGCCAAGCAAAAGGGGTGGATGGTCTAACTCTGAGTGGTCAAGCCCTAGAGTATTTCCAGCTGGGAGTGTTCGATCTTGAAATGCTTTGCGATCCAGAAATGGCATTACTCCAATTGGCTCACCCTTTGCAAGCCTAGCCCACTCAGAAATGAAATGCAATGCACTTTGCCCGTCAACAACAGCATGTGAAATAGTCAAGCTAAGACTAAGACCACCACACTTGAACCTAGTCAATTGTACAAGCAATATAGGAAGTTCATGAATTGGGAGGGTGTAGTCTACAGTAGGGATAAGATAGTCATATTCTGGAGAAGGAGAGAAGTCACCAAAGTCATCAAGTTTCGAATCGGACTCAGCCTCAATGAACGGAACCCCGATGTCATTGCAATGGAGCTCGAGACGGCCTCCTCCAATCCAACGCAAACGACCTGCTAGAGGATAGAATGGCACCAGTGCGCGGCTTAATGAGTCTTTGAGGATGTTGGCTATAGTGTCAGGTTGTGCGGCAAAGGTTTGGTCTGGTTTGTAGAAGTAGATAGTGGGAACATGAGTTATGGTGCCAACTTGGTCCCATTCTGAGAGAGCTAGGGTACCTTGCAACGTTGGTGTAGAGGGTTTCAGTACATAGCAGCCTTTGATTTTCACCACCATTGTTTTGCTTTTTGAAAATTTGAGTGACATGTACAGATTCTTGGTGGATGTGGCAGACGATATGGTGTTGGTTTTTATAAGCCCGATTTATAATTATGAAAAAAGAAGAGGTTTCATTTGGTTGCCGCAAATACTGTGAAGTAGGTGAAAATAGATTTCACATGAGTCTGGTAGTTCCCTTAAAAAGTGACAATTTCAGCTGATTTCATTTGGAATGCACTAAAGCACTTTGGGATGGGCTAACAAAAAAGTGCAACACGCAATAGTGACAAAAACTTAAGAATAACTAACTACAATCCGATTCTTTCTCTGCTTTCCAGAAACCTTTCACAAGTTTATGTCAAGACCATTAAGAGTATTATAACGCACATCGAAAGATAGAAGCCTAGCATAGTCTATATCAAGACTATTAACAGTATATTCATCCATTGCTAACGTGATTTTTGGTTGGATGCTCACAATCTAATATGATATATATCAGAGCCTGATTATTTACGTACTTGGCCCAACAGTGCATGTGCCCACAAAATGGCGGGCTGGGACCCATAAGCTGCCAGGGCTGTAGAAGCCCGCTGGAATGTGATGTCCCCACTATAGTAACTAGCACAAACATTTCCTTTTGATAATAGAGGCTAAGGCATGAGGAGAGTCAGCTGAACCTTGTGATATGTTAGGCGTAAAAGAGCCCATACATGAGGGGGCATGTTGAGAGAGTATCCTTCATTGAAAAATGAAAGGCTAGCGTAAATATGCTTAAAAGATCTTGGGCCTCCGCACCAATTACCAATTGGTTATGGATTGGATATTGACATTCTAATAAAGACTAGACTGTGAGTAGAAGCGAGAATAAGATCTTAAAAATAGAATGAATTTGATTACTTGGATTACTTTTTTATTACATTTTGATGGTTCAGTTAAACAAACTAGTAGATTTTGTTGAAAGTTGTGCTGACTTTGGTATCTCATTTTTATTACAGTTTGATCACATGGTTAAGGGAGACTTGTGCTCTGAAGATTTGGGAGCATGTGATAAAAGTTGCAAGAAAAGATGTAAGTCCCAGCATCCTCGTTGTAAAGGGGTTTGTGATAAAACCTCTGATCCTCCATCATGCAAATGCTTCTTCAAATGCTCTCAACCGCCACCAAAATACAAGACATGCAATCTGGGTATAGGTCCATGCAGCTTTGCCTACAACTATCAATGTTGCAATTCGAATTGTGCCATGAAATTTGCTGGACCTCTGAAAGGTTATGGATTTTGTTACAGCATTATCTATCCTTCTAATGAGTGTCTCTATGCGTATTCGGGTGCTAAGCTGAGGATGTGATATGTTGAATCGATTCAAGTTGCACCTATACTAATTAAAATCTCTCCACTATAGTCGTATGAATACTCTCTACTCTTAATGTATTCCTTGAATTTGACAAAAATTGTGGCTTTATCCATTTCTCTGTCTTGACAAAGCGATATTTTAGCTACTGTAATGTACATTACAGGGAGTGTGTCGGAGCCATTAGATCAATGCATATATACAATTGATGATTTTGTGTTTTTCTCTCCTGGAAGAATTTAATTTGAGGGACTGGTGTGTTTATCTTGAACCACCTTCGTTACCCACAATCGAACAGCAATAGTGAGAGAACACTTAATTACTCAGTTTTCAATCTTTCACACTCCATTTGGGTGCTGATGCAACACTCCATGCAGAGAGAGAGAGAGAGATAGAGAGAGAGAGTCTGTATTAAAAGTTTATGTTTTATCTTTTATCAATGCGCTTATTGTGAAACTTGGGGTTTCAGTGACATGAGTTGTGCACAAATACATTGAGAGACTTCCCCTAATTACATCACCTTAGCAGTTGAACGTGCACACACACTGAGAGTAAGGATCGGGAGAACAAAGTCCCTGACCTCCAGGGAATTTACCGGCACATTTCAAACTACAAGAATTGTTGTTGCATTCATTGCTGGATGGACCTAAACCCAGATTGCATGTCTTGCCGTTTGACAACGGTCGTTCAAGGCCATTTGGCTGTCGTTCAAGGCAATTATGATAGCATCTGCATTGTGGAGGATTAGAAGAGCGATCACAAACCCCATTGCCACTTTGATATTGGGATTCACACCTTGATTGGCAGTCGAGACAACCACCCAAAACCTCAGAGCATAAGTCTCCCTTTACCTTGTTGTCAAAAACTGCAAAAGGCATATATAGCAATGGATTAATTAACTCTCTTCTCGTCTTGAAAATCCTTGCTTTATTATCTAAGTCCTTTATTAAAAATCCATACGCATTCTTCCATCTCATTTAGAGTCGTTTCATAAAATCAAGAAAGAAAAGTTCAATATCAAGTCCCTGGGGTTTAGCCCAAGTACTGGCGAGGGACGACCTTTGGGATAATGGGTTATGTTTAGGATATGTCAAGACTTCGATTCTCTGGAATGTAACGTTGAATCTCCATAATGAATTGGAATTAGCATTAATAAAGCCAAATGATAAATTGACCAGCACACAGTGGATTCGTTTAAAAGAGAAAGTAGATATTAGGGCAAGATTTAGGAACAAAAAGTATATACACCTGTGGTTAACGCAAGGAGGAGAATGAAATAAGTGGTTGAGGAGGGCTTGGCCATCTTGAAAAAATTACTGTCTCCTTGTTGGCTCTTTCTGGCTTTTCGTCTAATTGTCACTTCTTGTAAAACGTGTGTGTTTTTATAGAACCAAAGGCACCAAAACATCACGGTGACATATATGAAAGGAAATCAGAGAAGATATCTACAGCCATAAAAACGGATCTATATATAAACAAAATCCAAATTCCATGCCATATCTAGAGTGTTTCCATATGGTTAAATATATTTTTCTCGTTTAAGAACCCAAAATGGTGTAGATTCTGTACGTTATCAGTGCATATTTTAATTGGAAGAAAATCTGTATTTTTCTTGGGCAAAAGCAGCATAATTAGAAAAAAAAATATCCACACAAACTAGCTTTTAGTTTAGTGACACCGACAGATTTCTTCTCAATGTTGAAAGAGGTCTCAAGTTCGAATCTTTTTTTCATGACGGCAAGTCTCATCTCCTCATAACACTATATCACTATGGCAATTTGGTTGAAGCTAAAAAAGCAGGAGGTGATATTTGGGATATTCTTATGTGATTGTGATTGAACAAGCATAAACATACAAGCCTCGTCTCTTATATATCGCTATGTATGTATAATATTTGGGTTTTTTTTTCTTCTGCAGAATTTTGTATTTCCAATACAATATTTATGGGTTCGATTTCTTTGAATTTTACTTATCATATAATACAGTAGAGATTGATCGAGATTGAACGGCAATCATCATATGAATAAAATCAAAGCTAAGTAGCACGAAATTAAGTAAATCAAAGCTAAAAGAGAATAAATTACGTGAAATAAATAATAGAATTTTAGCGCCAATACTCACTCAGTTTTTTTCCCTTTCTTTGATGTAAATTTTTTTTAATGACAGAATAAGGGACTTATTAAATCCTTAAAGCAACGGATTGGAGTCGTTATGATCAATAATTTAGTAGGTTATTATATCAACTTCTCATGATTTTTAGTTGTTTTTATCAGTTTATATATTGGCTTCTGATTGTTTTCAGAGTGACCATATGCAGTGCAGATTGTTGGTAGCCATATTAATTATAGAAATCGAAGGGTGCCAGTTGGAGAAAATATCTCAATGTAAAGTAAATTAACAAGCATATATCAAATACCTGAATTCAATGTTCGAAAAATCACTAGGTGGTAGGCAGAGTCTAGGCCCTAGAGGAGTAATCGGGCGTAGGCGGGTGCCTAGGAGTTTCTTTATTTATTTATTATATATAATTATTTAGTATTATATATATTATAAATTTATACCAAAATCATGCCAACTAACTGGATATATAAATTATAAAATACCATAATACATATATATTAAACAAATAATAATATTTATTTGTTATTTGTTACTTATTAGTGGTTGCTTTAGTGATTTTATAATGCAAAATCCATTTAATGTTGTATTTTCTGAGGCCAATCCCAATCAAAATAATATATCTGAATAGGGCATTTGGTTTTATTATTGTTTTAAGCCCAGGCCCAGTTGAAAGCCAACATACCCTTACATATAAATACAATTTTCCTTCTCAAACCCTAAGACTAACACGAGCTATCTCATTTCTCCCTCGCTCAGACATAACCCGCGACCTATCTTCTTCTTCAATCCTCCTCTCTCTCTCTCTCTCTCTCTCTCTCTCTCTCTCATAGCATCATCATCATCTCATTTTTCTGAGTCAGACCCGGTAGACCGCCTAGGCGGCCGCCTACCGCCTAGGCTCCATGTAGGCCGATTTTTGGAACAATGGCTGGTTAAATGAGCAGGCAGTGTGAAACAAAATGCCTTGATAATAATGTTGAAGCCGTAGTTTAACATGTGAATCTAAAATCATCAAAACAAGAGAAATAAAAGAGCCACGATAAAACCCTCTCATTTCATTTCCTCCAATCTTGCAGTTTTTTACTGCAAATATGTCTGTTCCACAACAAAACACAGTTTATCATGTGATGTCCCAAAGGACTTCTTGTCAAATAAGTCTAGTTTCTGAGTATTATCCAACAACAATGCATTTAGATTAATGGATATAAGATTTAGCAGCAGGGGAACCGAGAGCTCTGAAATAAACGTATTCACAACACCAACCCTGCATATTTTCAATAAGAAATGCAAATAATACCAAGCTAGAAATTGAAATCACAACTGAAAAGTAGATTTGCCACTCATAGCAGGTATTTGTTTTGAGGTTTTGACCAAGAGGGAGCTGCAAAATATGAAATTGAAATATAAAACAAGTTAATCCCCAAAGGGTAGTAAACAAGTGTGCAAGAAGAAAAATTCTACAAATATGAATTGTAAGTTTTGTTCATTTACCCCATCATCCTCCCAATACCTAAAACAATGCCGGCCAACAATTATTTTATATGATTTTGTTTAATTTGACAGAAAGTATTTACTACTTACACTTCAATGCAAGAGTATAGGATGGATCTAATGTGCACAAACCTCAGATTTTGTAGTCTCCCAACCAAAAGCAGATCTTTTGTACAGAATCTGCTGAATCAATGACACCATATATTTGAGGGCATCCGAGTATATTCCAAAATCAAAGAGTGTGGAATTTGGTGTCTTTGCAGTTGCAGAGCAAGAGTCATTCACAAGTGTGATGGTTCCATGTGTGTCATCACAATATAATGAACAGTAATCACTAGCATGCTGCTTTTCTTTCTATAGAGAACAAGTACCAAAAGGCTCCAACAACCTGCACGGCCAGAAGAACCTTCGATGGTCACTTACTAAGTACTAACACTCTGGAAACAACACAAATTAATATGGATTAAAAGGGAACCAAGTTTATAAATTCCCTCTGTAAATACTCCTTCTATTTAGTTTCTCAAGTTTCTTACGTTTTGCCTGCAACCTTCTTAAAGTGTGTGCATGTGTGAGAGTGTATCCACTATCAGCTTTGTTGCGAAATGCAAGTCAGCATCAGAAACTCCCAAGTGCCAAACACTGAATATTATATGTGGTTACAAAAATTTGGTATTCTTGTCTTTTTTTTGTATTTGTGAGCAAGAATATGAGTATCATTCTTGGCTCATTTGTATGAGAATCATTTGGGTTTGGATTATTGAGATTAGAAATTTTCTTCGTCATATTCTACCTAGACCTGCATGCACCAGGTCTTATTCCTCAAACAGACATGAAGGGAATCACACAAACTCTATGGTTGCACTTTCCAAACTTTATGTGGTTGCAGATTTATTAATCAAATTAAATTTGTAATTGAATATTTTGCTTGAGTGAGTAAGATTGAAGAAGCTAAGGACAAGAAAGTTACTCTTGGCGGACCTACCCAACGACATCATTCTCAAGACATTCTCACACAATCCCCATTTGAGTAAATTTAGGTTTTAGCCATAAAAAATTTTACTTTTGGAAAAGCCACAATTTCAACTTTCAAATCACATCAAATGTAAATGATTCCTTAGAAATCAAAAATAAATAAGTTTGGCTTCTTTTAAAATTTCTCTCTCATTTCTTTTTCCAAAGTCTCCCATCAATTTGTCGCATCCAGTGTATTTCCAAGTCATTTTTTCAACCTAGTTGACTGCTCATTCTTTGCTACACTTCACACATCACGCTGCATCAACAACCCTGGTGTTGTTGGTGTTGTTGAAGTACCTCAACTTATGCTTATTACTAGCTCTCGTACTCGACATGACAAATTCACCATGGTATTCCGGTCATTGAAGTACAATGGAGACTACGTCTTAAGAGAAATCAAATATAGTTTTCTTGTCTCAAAGATTCTTAAGTCGTGGAAATGGTTTCCAGCTAGATTGTGTTTTTAGCAACTTTTTTTTCTTCAAAAGTAGATTTGGATGCAAAGATCCATGCTTTTAATTTTATTTATTTTTAAAATAAACCAAAGGATTAGGCAATATTAGCTCTTCAATATTGGCCATCAAATGCACAAACATCCACCACCCTTAAAGAGGGGACCAACACTTTGGAAGCCCCGCGCCCGTCCCCTTGATCATAACTTATTAATAAGAAACAAAAAAGAGATACAAGAACAATATAGGGGATCAAACCAAAACCTGCAGAAGAGAAAGACAATAACAGAAATGCACAACAACAAAGCTTGCATGGAAATCATATAATTTCTTTTGATTTCAAGAAAGAGAAATTTAATTGGACACCTCATCCCAACTTGGATGGTTTTTTCTATTTTGATTACATGCATTTGCTTAATATAAGGGGATGTTTGGTAATCCTGGATCTTTCTGTTTCATCATCACGGAGTATCAAGATATATATGGGTGTTGAATAATTATAGTAAAAAAGAGTGGATTTTAGATTACAAAATAGCAACCCCCCATGTTCAAAACTTTTGTTCAGCCTTGGAAAATGGAAGCATGACATATTTTTCAAGAAAAATGAGGATCATGTTTACTACTTTATGGATCTAAGATGCGGTGCCATCAAACAAGCAACACTAGAAACTGTATTCCCAAGTGTAGTTTTACTTATTGGGAAGCGCCATACAATGCTAAGCACTCAATGCTTTATATAATTATACTTAAGAACTAAAATATCGATAATATTGACGAAATATCGAAGATATTATTGTTTTTTCGAGTCTAGAATATTTTGGAATATATCCATACACATATCGTAAGTATCGATAATATCGAATAATATCGACATCGATAATTTCCCTTGCACTTCAGCAACATTTGGCCAAAATATCACTATAATATCGATAATATCGAGATGATGAAGACATCGAAAAATTTGAAGAGTTATTTACACTAACACCCCCAAAGTTTCTTGTGTTTTCATAAAACCTCCTCATGTCTCAAAAATTACACGAACACCCTTGAGGTTTTAGTTAGTTTTCACATTTTCGTTGATTATTTGTCAAAAACTTGATGATTTCATTGAAAAAAAACTTATGCAAATGACAAAATTAACCTCAATGAAGTATATGCAATCTAATCTCAAAGCCAACTTTGTCATTTGGATAATTTTTTTGTGTATAAAATCATCAATCTTTGGATGAAAAATCAATGAAAATGAGTTTTGTGAAAACAATTTAAAACCTCAGGGAGTGTTCCTCTAATTTCTAAAACCTCAAGGAATTTTATGAAAAAACTGAAAACCTCAGTAGGTGTTAGTGTAAATAACTCAATTTGAACCTTATATGAACTCTATGTGGTACTAAGTCACTTATATATCTTACCATGCAATGTATAAAGTGTTAAATGTTGTGGTAAATCATTATAAATAAATGGTTATGATGTGTTTAATCTTCTTTCATTAATTACTACATATTCTACACTCCCAGTGTTTGCCAACTTGCTATATAATCAACTTAAATCAATTAAACCCATCATGCAAAATATTTCCTTCCAAATTTTTGTGATAAAGTAATAGATAATTGACTAAATAAACATCATCCAAAGTTTCAAGAAAAATTTCCAAGTTTTTCTTACAATTTCCATGATTTTTATTCAATTTGATATCGATAATATCCTGATATATATTTTCATAGAATTTTCTATATTTTTTAACTACCAATATTTTTGAAACCATCGATATTTTAACCACACACCTTGACAGCTTGTTACCTGAGGGCTTATTTAATATACATTATCTATATGTCTCTTTGAGTAGACAAAACCCGAGGGAACACAATGATGGATTGTCCTCGAGGGGCCCTCAACCATATACATGGTTCAGTACTGTTTGAAGAAAAATTGAAAATTGACGCGTGTCTCGTTAGCTAAGATAGTGAGTCCGTCCTCTTACACCCAAATTCGAATCCCCCATTTCGTATATTAAAGTAGTTTAGACTACTGAAAAAATGTTCATCAAACACAAAATATATAATGAAAATAATGGACCCAAATGGAATTATCAAGGTAACTTAAAGATTGCAAAATAGATACACGTTGCAACCATCCGATATCAACTCTTGAACACTTCCTTGGCTCTCTTTGTCTGACATGAGTAATAGCAGATTGGTTGAGCAAATAAGTTCAATCGATTAAAAGACGGGTCTTGTCTGCTGAATCAATTTCTAGTTGCTGTTGGTAAGTTTCTTTGATTTTGCTTTTAAGTGACTTCCCGCAAGCCAACTTGTTTTTTCGGCCTTTGTATGTCTGCCTGCCTCAGCCCCTTCTGCGAGGCATTTTATCGAATGTGTTGCCTACACTCGAACAAATCTCCGAGCAATCATCAAATCGAATGCTGGAAAAATAAAAAATAAAAAAGCAAAAAAAAAAAAGCAATGTTATTCGCCCACCGTGGGGCTCGAACCCACGACCACAAGGTTAAGAGCCTTGCGCTCTACCAACTGAGCTAGACGGGCTGTTGCAAGTATTTGCAGTTAAATAATATATAAAGTATATTTCTTTGTTTTTGACCGGGTCTTTGTCAACACATAGATTCACAGTCCGAGGCCCAAAAATAACCGGATCGGATTATGTCCAGATTAGTAAACCACTTCCACGCCCGACTCTTTCAGCTTCACCCATCCCGACCGACGGTTGAACAGAGCTAAGACCCCAGCCAATAACTGTCACCCCCGTCCAAATTCCGGCCGTCTCCAGCGAGCTCGTATCAGGTGACTCTCTATGTCTCTCTCATTCGCATCTCTTTGTGTCTCTCTCGTTCGCGTGTTTCTCAATTTCTCCGTTTGTTGTTTGTTGAATAAAGAATTGATGAACTGGGTTTTGTTTAATAATTCATATTTTGTGACTTAACTGCCTTCTGAGCCGAAATTTTGGCCACCTGAGTTGTTGGGTGGCTTGGCAAGGCGTGCCCACCATGTGTTCGACGATTTGTCCCAATGAAGCAGCAGGGGTGCGCGCAGTTTGTTTGGTTTGCTTCTCAGAGTCAGACAATGCCACATTTCCATCATTACTCTCTTCCGGCGTTAATGGAACATAGCTTGATCTTCCTGCTTCTGCATGCCCCAAAATCCCATTCTTTGCCAAACCATATTTTCCTTTAGGATCTTTAGAAAAAGATTGAGAAAACACAGCCACAGGCTTAGTTTCCGTCGTATTAACCTTGAATGCCACTCTTTTCTGTTTAAGTGGTTAAAACTTTCAATGTGGTTCATACAATTCTTTAAATGCTCATTTGGTAATATGATGATTGGGACCATTGCTCTTGATCATAAATATTATCTCGGACAAAATTAGAAAATGATGAATATGTGTATGGTGCTCATGACTCATGGCGTGGTTTGACAAATACTCCTATATTTGTCAAATGATTTGCTCCAATACACATCATGGCGTGCTTACCCAATGCTTTAGCTCCTTTAAACTATTTTGCTACTTATACTGTATCGTTGGTTGCTTTGATACGCATTATGCACTTTCATTATCTATGAATAAGTTTTTTCACATTTCAGTTTCCTTTTTATATGCATTGCATCTTTGAAGACATTATTTTCATGAGGATGATATATGAGTGGGTTCATGGATGATGGCTATGACAATGTTGCAAGACATTCATATGTTCAGCTTCACACAAATTGATGCCGAATTATGACTTTTTTTTCCTTTTAAATTACAGTAATGGCCTTGAGAACAGTGACGAGGAAGTTAGGGAGTAAACTATTACCCAGGTTTTCTCCTGCGTCTCTATTGCATTCACATGCCACAAGTTTCGGTTAGCTCTCTCTCCCCTTTCTCAGTTGTGTTTGTGTGCATGTTTTAATGTATAATTTATTCAAGAAAAAGGAGTCAGTGGTTAGTGCAGTGTGTGCAAAATATGAATATTGAACCCTAACTTCTAATTTTGTGTTGTGGCGCAGTGAATGTTGTATTAGTTCAAACAAAAATTACCTTGGTTCAGTTGGTTGGTAAATAATAATCGATTAGTGTATGATTTGCAGGATTTAAAGAAGTAAGGGAAGACGAAAAAAGTCGAATGGTTGGTGATGTCTTCAGCAATGTTGCTTCAAACTATGATCTAATGAATGATGTAATGAGTGCAGGATTACACAGATTATGGAAGGACAGGTTAGCATCTTGAAGATTTACCTTTATGCTTTGTTTTTATCTATCTATACTTTTATCAAACAAGCATATTACTGTATTTTTCCTTTCCATGACTCTATACATCTGCCCAAATCTTCAGGTTAGTTTCCAAACTAAATCCTTTTCTTGGAATGAAGCATCTTGATGTGGCTGGTGGGACAGGTGAGCTTGTGATATGCATTTATATATGATAAATTCGTCAAATTATGTGAACCATAAGACTTTGGGACACATGTATTTTATCAGGTATTTTTCTGTAGTAACAAGTGGTATTAATGTTACCAAATTACCAAATATTATGATGCTACCGTAGTTTCTGGGTTCAATTATCATTTTGAGGTACATATTTTTCACAATTTTCTTTAGAGAAACTGAAAATACATTTTAGATGCAGCCTTCTGGCTGATCTGTGCCTTTATATCTTCTTGCAAAAGGAGAAGGTCCAAGTATGAAATCCAGTTTGAATTCTCTACATTTACGAACTTTTGTATACTGCTCGTGTACGTGGTTCAGTTTTGGGTATTTTAAAATAAAGCTTACATTCCTATCACTAAATATTGAATCCAGTTTGGTTTGGGTAGAGATCTGACTTATGGAGTGGGCCAAGGATGCAGTTAGCCAGACAGAGTTAGTAGGTATCCAAAAATTTCCGTCAGACCAGAATGGACTGGAACTGCCCTTGGGTCAGAATGACACCATCCCATCCTGTATTATGGGGTGGATGGTGATCTTGTGGGTATATTACCTGCAGGGTGCAGGAGTGCATCTACCATTGAAAAATAGAATTCTTAACCATTCTCCTTTTCAGAGATCTCCTATTCCTAACCTGAATGTAGCTGCTATAATTCTACATGACAATGTGTTTTCCTTGCCTGGAATGGTATTGAAATGAACTGCTTTGGTCTAACCTAGTTTTATGCTCTTCTGAGAATCTTTGGATTATATATGTCAATCTTACTGTTATTTTTTAAAATATTATTGTTTTGTCAGGCGATGTTGCTTTCAGGATACTAGACTCTATAAACAGCATCAGACGGAGAGCCATGCAAGATGTTCTTGAAGATGATTTACAAGAAGAGACTAAGGTTTATGTATCTGACATAAACCCTAACATGTTGAATATTGGTAAAAAGCGGGCCTTGGAGAGAGGTAAAATTAATGCCGTGAACTTTGACTTTTGTTGGATTAAACATTCTCTTTAAAGGACAAATAAGTTTCTACTTTTAAGATCGTGTACTGAAATTTATAGGTCTTGGAGAAGACAAATCCCTGCTGTGGGTGGAGGGAGATGCAGAAGCCTTGAGCTTTGGAGATAATACAATGGATGGTTACACAATTGCATTTGGGATTAGGAATGTTACACACATAGAGAAAGTGCTTTCTGAAGCTTATAGGTAAGGTCAAACCTTTGTACTGGTTAACCGATTCTAATAGTTAATAACCAATACGTGGAAAATTATCATCATATTAAATTGGTAGGTGGTCTCTCTTGAACAGGCTATCACTCCGTGCATATGAATGTGGCTTTTAGTTGTTAGGCTTGCATCAAGACTGAATCAATGCATTATATGGTCTACTGTTGAATACGTAACTTATTTGAATTTTTTTTAATCTCATCATGTCCAGCAGTTTATTTTATTTTTGGATTTATAATTCTAGTGATACTGCTTGAGTAGTTAAATTGTCCCTCCTTGTGACTGCTGTTTTGGTTGTCTCAAATTGCTTATTCTCATGATGGAGCTTTTAAAATTGGAGGGAAGGATTGTGAGACATCTACCTCCCTGTCTCTATGAGAGGTTATATACAACTAGGAAAACTTATAAAACATTTTTGAGACGATTGATAATCTATTTCTTGGCTTTTCCATAAAGAAGAATACAAATATCTAAAAGGTTTCCAAAGTTTGATATTTGAATGTGTTCCCTTAGAAAGAATCATATTTGCTCAATGTCATACAACTGATGAACCAATATCTAGAGCTACAGTGGGTAAAAAGAACCAGATGAAAGCCTTAGAGGCATTTTTTATTGGTGTGGGCCAAAGCCTGTGATCGATCTTGTTATTTGTGTGCACATGCAGTTTTAAATGACCAAACTATGAAAGCTAATATGGTGAGTGTATATTACTGAGGGGATGAAAAGTGAGATTAAACTACTGGTATAGCACTTGACCAAAATGAAACTAAAGGTATATAACTGACTAATGCTTTTTTTTTATTTTCTGCACTCTAAGAATTGGTACTAAAATATGTAGTGACCTGTGAAACAATCTTCTGCTAGGGCATTTCTACAGCAGATCTATGTATCATTTCTTATGCTGGTTTTTTATTTTTATGTCAAATTGATATGCTTATGGTGTTTGCTTTTTATGATCTTGTTAATAGGGTGCTAAAACATGGAGGAAGGTTCTTGTGTCTTGAACTGAGCCATGTAGACGTTCCTGTCTTTAAACAATTGTAAGCATTGTTGACACTTTTTTCTTGTTGACAAAAGTGATATTCTAAACTATTCTAATGTACCTCGGGGGGCAGGGGCACACTGCCTTGGCCAACTCCCACATTTGCGCATTATTGACACTTCAGTTTGGTTAAAGTAAGACTTGGTAAACCACTTGCTTACTTATGTCAGAATTTCATTTTAGTTATCACTGGTATTGTCATCCTCATCATCTTTGTACAAGCAATATCGAAGTCTCATAGTTGGCTGCATAGATCTTTTTCTAAGAAATTTTTAGAAAATGATTTTCTGTGAACTTTATCCTACTGTTAGGAATGTTTGACGCTCCAGCTGCTTACTCGAAATGTTATATTGAAGTTCCTCATCGCATAAAAGAAAAGGAAAAGGAAATGCTGACTTGAAGTTACGTTAAATTTATTTTTCTTTCTTGTTACAAGCACCATATGCAAGACACTTAGAATGTGCATTTGTGTATCATTTAATATTCACTAGGCTCGAGCTTAGTGAACAATATATTGCTCCATGTTATGGGTTGCAACTTGCAATTGAGGATGTAGGACAATCGTGAAGTGCCACATGGTTGGGATTTAGCACGGCACCAGATGGCAGCATTGCTCACCATAGTGTGAGCAAGTGTCACTGATGCAGGACGCATAGGACCTAAATTTATTAGTTTCCTAATATATTTGTTAGTTTCCTAGATTCTCTAGTTTTTCAAATTCTAGTAGGATTTCTACTTTTCCAGATTTCCAGATTTCTAGTTTTAAGTTTCCTATTTTATTTGGGTTATGATTTCCGTTTAAGCAAGTGATTTTTATCCTATTATGTCTAGGTTTTAGTTTGCTATAAATACCCCCATGTAGTTCTTTAAAATTCAGATTTGGATATTGAGTAAACCTTCTCTTAAAACTATGTGATTTCTGTCCTTTCTTTCGTCCCTTCGATCTATATTTTCGTCTCCCCGACCTCCAATATTCTTCTTGTTCTACTGTTCTACCCTTTCTTTCGTCTTTTCGATCTATATTTTCGTCTCCTCGATCTCTTATACTCTTCTATGTTCTATTGTTTGGATGCTTAATCTAATACCTACGAGCTGTACTACATCAGTCACGCACTATTTTGTATCAATGTTTGATTATGTTGTCATTTGATGGACGCTTGTCCTTTCTTTCTTGTGTGTTTGTATAGGTTGTGTATTTTAAGGTTTCCTTATTTCTTCATGCAGCTATGATTATTACTCATTCTCAATCATTCCTGCACTGGGAGAGCTCGTTGCAGGAGATAGAGAATCTTATCAGTACTTGGTAGAGAGTATCCGCCGTTTCCCCTCACAGGTTTTATTTTCAGCTTCCATATTTTAATACTCCATTTCAGTTTTATCTGCAAATTGATTGGATATTGCTAGTAGTTCTTTTGTAACTTTTGTTAAATGTCCTTACAATTTATCTTAATTGATTATTGCAGGAGACATTTGCTTCAATGATTGCAGATGCAGGTTTCCAGAAGGTGGAATATGAAAATCTTGTTGGAGGAGTGGTTGCGATTCATTCAGGATTAAAAATATAGTAGTGTAGTTATGAATTTTAATCTAAAAAAATCTCAAAATTCTGCTTGAACAATTTTTGGCTTTGAGCTTTTTGTTTTGCCTACCTTCCTTCAGATCAAATGTAAGAAATTAAATAGGCGACCAAATGATTTTTTGTCTTGTCCTATATAAAAATTCAATAGATAATTTTTTGTATATTGTTTCACAATTTTGGCCATGAGTATAGGTATGTGCTTCACTCTTTGAAACTATGAATCCCCAAACTCTCTCTCTCTCTCACACACACACACACAAAATATATGACAATTCATCCATTACCGGTTTTCCCAATGATTTGGATCCACATTATCCTAACCCACAATTAAACTATTATGGTTGTATTGTCAGGATGAACTCTTAGCAGATAAGCTTTCCAATTCATTTTCCCAATCTTGACATGAAGCCAACAACTGTGAACATGATAAGAGAAGAACAAATTAAGGAAAAATATTTGGATATTATTTTATTAATTGACACATTTCTGCTAATGGCAAATGATGCATTACCAGCAAAGGCAAGCATGTATAACATTCATTCAGAAGATACTGATAACAAGTTCTCTGTTTCATAAGTTTTAAGTTTTAACTTGGTATTATTTTTCTTCTCCTCAACTTTGAGTTTAAAATAAAAGACATTTGTCAACGGGTCTAGCCCAATAAAAAAAGGCCCTTGATTTGCACATCAGTGGTCTCATGTTCAAACCTTCATGGTACCATGGTAGTGTGTGTGAAACTCCTCTTTGTAGTTTAAACTATTGCTTGTGTTAAAAACAAAAGCAAAAAAAACCTTTGAGACGTGTTCTTTCAATTACCTACATGAGGTTAAATGTTATATTTGATCATGTCTCAAGTGGGCTGCATGTGTCACTTTCTTCTATTTTTATTTGGAATATAACTCTTTTTGGCCCAAAAACCTTTTCTTATCAAAATGTTTTATTATCGCCAAAACTTTGACAATTTTTAGTAAAAGTGAAGCAGCTACGCGTTTGGTT
Organism: Prunus mume; assembly: GCF_029339155.1. Classification (NCBI taxonomy): domain Eukaryota; kingdom Viridiplantae; phylum Streptophyta; class Magnoliopsida; order Rosales; family Rosaceae; genus Prunus; species Prunus mume. The sequence goes on along the minus strand of NC_142699.1, from coordinate 31,303,954 downwards.
ATAAAATGGTGTGAGTATAAAAAACAATGTCATAGCATTTAGTAACATTTTTCTGGTAGAAGTCTTGTGATTGTGTATAATGACAAAAAGAACATGATATTGAAAATTATTTCAAAATACATTTTCAATTATTTTATAAAATTTTAATTGTAAAAGGGTCAAAAGTAAATAATAAACAAACCAGCTCGTTTCCCCTATAATCCACCCATAGGCCCGTTTGATTCACAGAATGGATTTGAGGAAAACCACTTCTCATGTCAATTTCCCCTTTCCATCATTCTCTTTTTTCTTTCTTTCTTGTCGTCCTGTGTTTTACATCTTTAACCCTTTGTTTGGATGAAGAAATTGAACATTACATAGAATTCTAAATTGACGGAATTTAGATTTCCATCATTTCAATTTATGGCAATTGAAAATTTCAGTGTTTGAATTTATTTATGTCGAATTTTCTAAACTACAGAATTTTGTAAATGGCACTGTGAAAATTGTGAAATGACGCCTATTTTGGTGAAAATTAAACTTGGGATTTAGATGCCCTAATTTCCACTATTTTTTCTACATGTCATTTAACAAATTCCGTGCTTAAATTGCCAAACAAGGGAATTGCCAATTTCTCCTCTTAAATTCCCGACTTTTACTTAAATTCTGATTTATTTTCCCTCATCCAAACGGACCATAAATTTTTTAAAAAGAACCACAATACCTAACCCACCCTTAGAGCACTTCCAGCGCTAGGCATTAACCCGGGTAAAAGGCCCCGAAGCCCGGGCCCTCAACGCGACTGCAGCCAGGCAAGCCACAGGTCCCACCAATGGGCAATCCCAATGGCAGATCTTGATTGGGCCGTTGCTCTCAGGCGTCGACATCGATTTTCAATTTTTTTTTAACTGTTGGACCCACCAGCCCACATTGCCCAATGGTTACAAGTCATGTGGCTTCTCCTGGAGCCTCCGATCAAAAAATCTTGCACAATCCAACGGTTGTCTAATTTTTGGCAACAAAAAATATCAAAAGATTTTAAAAAATATATCAAAAAATTCTGGAAATTTTTTCTATACATACCTACTAATATTATTCACTTTTCACACCAATTTAATTTCAAAATTTTATCCGAAAATGTTATCTTGATTTTTAGGTGAGGATTTAATGATAAATATTAACACTTGAGAATTGAAAATCTTATCTGAAAAGCTTATCAAAATCAATGGTTTAAGTATAAAAATAAAAAATAAATTTAAGTGAATAGTAATTGCCTTAGACTTGCTCTAGACTTAGCCCTCATGAGTGGAACCACAAATGGCAAGGCTGATACTATTTACGTGAATAGTGACAGCCCTTGCCCTAGACTTAGGGGGTGTATTCAATTCTAACTTTTAATGACTTTTAATGAGTTTAAAAGTCTGAAGGTATTCAATTGTGACTTTTAAATAGTCTTTAAAAGTTTAGTTGTATTCAATTGTGAGTTTTAAAGAGTATTTAAAAGTTTTAAGGTATCCAAAATGTTAATGACTTTTAAAAACTTTGTTAAATAAATGACTTTTCAATACTTTTAAAGGTAATTCTTACTACCAAAAGTCTTGCTAATTTACACCAGACTTTATAAAAATATTGGGAAGCTGAGAAGATAGAACCAAAACGTCTCCAAACGTCTCCAATTCCTTTTTCCTTTGTTATATCAAGCATCATGCAGATGGATCTTTTTTCTTCATGGTTAGGGCTCCACTTTGGTATCCCATTGTCATCCACTTCCTTCAGGTTAGTAAAAAAATATTGAATGTTTTTCTTCTCTTCTCATCCACACGTTTCTGTTGATGAATATCTCTTCTCATCCACTTCCTTCAGCTATGTTTGCATATAAATATTTTATTATATTGATTGTCTCATATGCTAAGTTTGCATGGCTAAGCTTTTTTAAAAACTGAATCATGGCTAGTTGAATGCCAATTATTTCCTTATGGTACATTTTCAAATGTACTTTGTCATTTTTATCATTTTCTAATGTTAAGGAGAACTATTCTTTGCTTTTATGTAATTGTATCCAATTGTTTTTTTCCCTAATTTTTTGTTCAATATATGCCGACTAGTTCATTCAACATAAAAGATAAATGCTATTTGTAAAATAAACATAAAAATAAGTATTTAAAAGTCTATAAAACTCTATGACAAAAAGTATATGAAAGTTTGTCACTTAACTTTATAAAGTATGTAAAAGTCATTAAGAATTTGTCTACTCTAGAAAAGTCATTCACTTAAAAAAAGTATTTATGATAAATATTAACACTTGAGAATTGAAAATCTTATCTGAAAAACTTATCAAAATCAATGGTTTAAGTATAAAAAATAAAAAATAAATTTAAGTGAATAGTAATTGCCTTAGACTTGCTCTAGACTTAGCCTCATAGGTGGAGCAAATAAGCTGATCTATTTACGTGAATAGTGACAGCTCTTGCCCTAGACTTAGTTTTGTGAGCGGAGATGCTCTTAAACCCTAGAATCTTAACCCTGTTGCCCAATCCTTAAACCCGCCAGAAATACAGCAAGAAAAAGAAAAACAGAAAAAAAAAAACCTTAAACCCCCATAAACCTTCCGTACAACTCCTCCTCCCCTCTCTTATGCAACGCATTAAACTCAAGCAACTCCGGGTTTGAACTCCAATCCTCCTCCCGTCGCTTTTCATCTTCTTCCCAAACGGTCGCTTTTCATCATCTCCGCCGAAGCATCCGCACCTACCCAAAACCGAGCCACAAGCATTGCAACTCTGCAATAGAATTGGGTTGTTTGTTTAAATTGGACTGATTTTGTTGGAGAGAAGTTTCTGTTTTGTTCTTAATATGGGAAAGCAATCAGCTCAGAACCCAAGTAAGTTTTTTGTTTGGCTTCCAATGACCCAAGTACCTGTTGATTCACTATAATTCAATCTTTTATGTTTCTCTTATCTTAGAAACTTCAATCTTTCAGTATTATTCTTCCTTTTAGCTTTGTGTTTATATTTTTCGTTTCTTCTTTAAAGCAATAATTACTGGTGAGACAATTTTTTATTTTTTTCTTTCTTTAACAGGATTTGGGAAACGCAAAATACCCAACAAGTTCAACACAGGCAGGAAAACTCGTCGTCTTGAGGAAGAAAATGTTGCACATAGCCCCTCCTCTACTTCCTCAGGCATGTTAACTTTATAGTGTTTTGGGAAATTCCGAATGTGCGTTAGTTTTAACTTTTAATTTAATAATAACTCTACTTCCTCAGCCATGTTACATATTTGAACTTTATAGTGATTTGGGAGATTCCGAATGTGTGTTAGTTTTAACTTTTAATCTAATAATAAATTGTCTTTTCTTTTTTCTTTCCCTTTTAGCTGTTTTGTGGGCTGAATTTGTTCCTTAAAATTAGTACTTGAGATAATCACTGTTTTCCTTCAAGTTAGTTTGATTCCTGTTGTACTATTGAGGGTTTGCATCCAATTACTATCATAAGGGAGTTTCGATATTTAGTTGATGTTGTTGCCTAATTATTGGAATATTCAAGATCAGGGTACTTTTTCTAATACAGGGGAACTACCAAAGGAAGAATCTAACGGTGTGTCTGAAGACGAAATGGTTTATAAAGAGCCATCCATGTATGATAAATTGTTAATGACGCTAGGGTCATCTAGTAAATCTGTTGCTGCTGCATATAAACAAAGGTAACACTCGTCTCAAATTCCTGAATTCATTTTCAGTCTGTAAGTGTGTACTTATTGTATGTAATTAAAAGAAATTTTGTGGCCCCATTATGAAGTGTACATAAGGTGGTGACTTTTGGTTGTTCAAGTATGTTTTGGCTCTTGTATTCACTTATTAGCTGTGTCATGCTCTATTCAGCCAGATCTAAGCTTAGGATCTGAATTATGGTTTATAATGTTCCTAGGCGCCTCTAGGAGTCAAGTACTCCTTTTGAGGGTGTACTCTAGGAATCAGCTACTCCATATGTTGTCGACTTCTTTACTTCGCAAAAGAAAAAGAGGAAAAAAATGGCCCTGCTGTCCTCTGTAACTCATTAAGGAATTCATTTTTTTGTTCTTTTTTATGCTTGTTTGATGAGGTATGTCAACACTTTGTGCTTGAGAAAAATATAAAGCTCAACCAAGTTGGATTCATAGCTGAGCTACATTTACGTTTAATTGATAGTAATGTAACTTTCTGGAGTTATTATTGGGCAGTATAATTTATATGTATGCTCTTTTCTGAATGTCATTTATTTAAAACAGGTTGATTTATTCAAGAAATTTACAAGTAACATGTTACCATCTGCTTATTTCCTGTGTAGAAAAAGACAAGAAGAAGGTTTAAGTGACACAGAAAAGGATGAAGATGATGGGACTGAATCTTCTATTGACTCAGATGAAGAGGATGATAGTGAAGAAGGTAGAGCATTTATGATTTTCATACAAACATTGGTAAATATGTTTGCAGTCTCAGCCCATTTATATTAAATCCCTTTAAATGATGTTTACTAGTGCATTTTCCTTTCGTAATGATTTGGTCTCCAGAACCCCATATCTTTTTTCGTTCATTTTCCTTTTCTTTTTATGTAAGCAACCGAAAGCCCCTAATTAAGGTTCATATAGTCATATATCAATATTTTTATGGAAGGAAGACACTATTGTAGTCTGCATGAATGCTTAGTTACCTTTCCATCTCCTATGCAATATGAATTAAGATGAGGTCTATCTTCTTTACGGTACATTGTTTTTTTTTCTTATGCGGTGTATTGGTGTTCCCCGTTATGTAATTGAGTTATGGTGTTGTAGAGATGGATTATTTTTTTTAATCCCGATTCCGTCACTATGGATTCGGTTAATTAGTTTTAGGGACTGAGCCATGGGGAGCAAGGGTTTGGTGAGCATTGTTTCCTCATAAAGATCACACTACTGCATGGAGACTAAAGGAATGTAGTAAGTAGTAATTGGAATTCTAGGTTTGAGGGAAGAAAAGAAGTACTTTAGTATTGGTGTTCTGTTATATACACGAGCTGACATCCTTTGCACAATAGAAGAGCAATTGAATGACAAAATAATTTCCACAATTGTACTACACTTGATGAATTCTTTTGGGTTTTGATGCCGGAGAACGCCTTGCTCTTGTAAACGTGGTTAACTATCCACCATTGTGTTTATGCTCTTTTATTGTCAGGTTAACTTAATAAACAACATGTATAAGCGCAAGTCAGCTTGACCTTTTGTCTTGTCCTTATTTTTAGCTTGATCTACACTGCATATTATTTAATCCTTGTAATGTTTGTACATAGGAGTTGATGATGAATTTCCTACGAAAGGAAAACCCAAAGACCCTGAAATAGCTGGTATTGAGGAACAGAGTGAAGATGCTGAAACTGAGGATGATCTGGAGACCTCTGACTTGGATGACCAGGAGAGCTATGACTCGGGTGTACATTACCTGGGAATCAGTTGTCCATCTGCTGTTGAAGAATCAATGTGCTTGAGGTGCATTTACATGAAATGTCGTGTTTATTTAGATTTTATGTTTTTATCATGCGTTGAAATTTTCAGTGTGTTGTGTTAAGCTTGACGTAAATCACCACTAGCTTAAAGTTTAATTGCGGGTCCAACAATCTTGAGTGTCATGTGGCTGTAAAGTACCTATATTCATGTCCAAATATGAGTGCTAAGTGAGACAAGAGTGTAAGTTGGATGACCCAACGGAATATAGGATGATGGACAGTTTGGTTGAATGAGCGAACAAGAAAGTTTGAGGTATGATAACGTGTGACCTAAGTGAGAATATGACCTTAGATGGGATTGAATGGGCAAAAAGAATGCTGTAGTTTCACACTATTTAATTGGAAGTAGGGTTGATTTATGTTTATCTATGATTCCATTTGTAAGATTTATTTTTATCAATATATTTCGTACTTTCTTAGGAAAACAGAGAATAAATAACAATTTATCATGGTTATTTATTGTCACATTAGATTTTGTTAATTGGATAGATGGTATAAATGAAGCCTAGTTGAAGCGTATTTCAGTGAACATAAAATGGTTAAAGATTCTAATTCATTTGCCCTTTCCTCGGAAAGAGCAAGTTTCTTAGCTAGCCAAAATAGTTTTTGATTTGACCAAGGGACTTTTGTGTTTGGGAGTGTATGAAAAATGGATCTCTTACAGTAAATATGGGAATTTCTTTAGACCGAGTAAATATGATATTTGAAATGGGATGACATTCATAAATTTTCCTTTTTCGTTAACCGTGGGAAGACAATAGAGGTGGTTGCGAATGTGCTGCAGCAAATAATGTTACATAGCCTGCTGCTTGGATTGGATAACATATTGACCCTGACTAGAAGTCTAGAGTCGATGCCTGGAGGGCAGATTTTGTTGTTATCAAGATTATACCACTAGTCTACCACTAGTATTAAGGGGGGTTTTAGTTCTTGATGCAGAAAACTAAGTATAATGCTTTTTGTGCATGCGCACACACACACACACACACATGTGCATATGTATATTATATACATGCACACGCACATAAACAGAACAAGAAAAGCCACATTAGGGCAACAAGAAAATGAAAAAAAAAAAAAATAAAAAAAGAAAAAAAAAAGCGCCAAACTAAGTACGGGACCAATCAAGTTGAATCACACTGAAAGCTACATCCTTAAAGTTCTTAGACAATGTCACACACAAGGAAGCAAGGAATCTTAGTCTGTCCCACAAATAAATTTTCTCTTCTTCCATATCTTCAGAATTTCTTCCATTAATGCTTCTATGTCTATGAATATTTGTTTTCTGGTGCTATCTGATTATGAATTTTTATGGCAGAACTTCGTAGGTATTTCCAATTTGGTAATCTGTTTTTTTATCTTTCAACCTCAGATTGTATTACATATATACACTATATATATATTTTTTTTTAATTTTTTTATCATGCAGTTCCTTTGATGTACACTTTGGGCACAAGTTAACAAAAGCAGAGGTTGAAAATCTGTCAAAAAAGAAATGGAAATATGAGTGGGAAGTGCCTGCTGTTGGGATGTCAAAGGGCAAGTGGGCTGGAACAGGAGAGTGTTTCATAAAAGTATGTCTCCTTTTTTTGAACTGTGCTATATATGTTTGTCTGTACGTTGTAAAAAAGCTCTTGAAAGGATCTCTTTTGCTTTTTTTTTTTTTTTCCCATAATGTAAATCCTGGTATGGGCCGTGCAGCCTAAGGGCTACAAACTGGAGGTATCCTTTCCCATCCTCATACTCCTCCCAACCTAGTGGAGGCTCTTATTGATTTTTTCTTTTAGGTACATGGTCCATGTCTTACCTTGGCATACTAAGTATAGTATGCATACATTATAATGAGCTAGTTTAATTGAAAATGCTTCTTATTCTGCAGTTTTCATATAATTATATTCATATATTCCTTTTTCACTTTGAGTAATATTTTTCAGGATGACAACCCCAATTCTGGTTATGGTCTGAAGCCAAAGTTGTACAAGCACTGGTTGGATGTATATAACACATCTGGAGGCAATAATTTTCATTCATCTAGACAAAGATTATTCTTCTCCCTCTGTAAGTGTACCCAATTCTACTTGAATTGATGTCTTCTCAGTGTCATTTCTTGAGTTATATCATTGAGTTCAATGGAACATGTTTCCCCTCAGTTCTCAACTCTCAGAAAAAGTTAATCTGATAATAATTCCATTTTGGATCTTATGTGGTTGAGTCTACCAACTTTGTTCTGAAAGCACTTCCTGATATGATTATGCAACTATGCTAAATATGTGCTAAACTTGATGTGATTTTTCTCTGACCTTTTCTTATGGAGCTTTAAACAATAAATTAATCTCAAGTACGGGTAAATCGAAATAGACTGTTCTTACCTTTATATTGTTTAGACTTGTCTTTTGAGTTGAAACTGCAGTTTATGATTGATTCCTATTCCTCATTAGTGGGGCTTTAGCATCCATAATCAAATTGATGAGAGCCTTTATTTATCTTCTTCACCATAGAAAATGTCATACACACACACACACACACACACACACACACACACATATATATGATATTTAGCACAGGTTTGTAGTTTATCCAGTGTTTGTCGTTTCGTTGATCAAATAAATAAGATTTCTTTCATATGCCATGCTTCATCTGCCAGGACACCTCTGGGTTGATTCTGATGCATAATTTTTAATTTCCAAGTCAATATAATTTGATTTCCTGCTGGGTTGGTCTAAAACTGGATACATGTCCTTGCTTCAGAGACAAAAAAATTATGGATATAATGGTAACACCGCTGTGTTTCAGCCATGCATCCGTTACTATGTTTTGGCATTTGGAAGGTAGGAATTAGCCATAGTCATTTACACTGGGCAAGTGGCTTTCCGATTATGAGTTCATTGGAGCATTCCTTATAAACATGTACAGCAATGGTAGTGGGTTACTCATGCATGAAAGCTGTTCTCATGTTTACTTTTCTTTACCCTGAACTGAACTTGGATTTATCTTCATTTTAAATTTCAATCCAACTCTTATAAACCCACAGCATATAATTCTATATTAATGAGTGAAGAAGGATAATACTTCAGCTTTCTATACGATAGGCTACAGAAGAAGCTAGCTATGCACATTTTGAACTTTTGGATGGAGAACACAAGAACTCCCCACAATTGTAAAAGATGAGCAAGTACAGAATGCTAAAGTTATCATTAATTGAAAATTAATTTTTCAACTTAAATACCTTAGCGGGTTGTCCTTTAAATATATTTTAGTTAAATAAAACTGTATTGAGTGTGAACATGAGGCTGTAAATAACCGTATGTCTCAAGCTTAGTGGGTAGGCGGTTCCTTTTACAAAGAGGGAGAATCTAGTCCCAAGTAATAAAATGGTGATGGTAAAGTAGACGACATACCAGCCGTAGGTTTTTGAGGTAGATGTGTAGGAGAGAGCACTTAGAGTTCAAAGTTGAATGGAAAATCCTTGTGAGGGCCTGCATTGATGATATTACTGAGTAGGGCGTTTGATAATCTTAGCTAATTATGTGCAACTATTATTTCTGACAGGAGTGCCATTTTATACTGTATCTGATGACTAGTTCGGAATTTAAGTCAATCTGGACTTTTCCTTACATTGGAAAAATCACGGTACCTGAAAAAAAAGGTCTTTGTAAAAGAATTAAATTATGGTTAGTATTCTATCTGAATTATAGACGTAGACTACCGAGTGTCGAAGTAATTGTTAAGTTGTTCAGTAATTGTTTTGTTTTGGCTTGATTCCGGTGAATACGTTGTCTGGTATAATCTTTCATTTTATCAATGGAAGTTGGGTTTCTTATCAAAAGAGGAAGTGTCATGAATTAGGGTACTATTATACCTTGTATTTTACTATTTTGTATTAATCATTCATGTAAAATACCAAGAAATATCCAAGTAGTCACATGGTTCTTAGTGTTGCTTGCTTCAGCTGTATGTAAGGGCAGCATTGTACCAATAGTTTTATGAATCAGGACATTGTCAGTTCCTGGTGCTTGGGACATGGCTCGTTGAGCTGTGTTGAAATTTAATTTGTGTTTGATTGTTTAATGCAGTAGACTGTCACTTTTTGTATTATCTTAGAGGCGTTTGGTTAATCCTGACACACAGGCTTTATTTTTCTGCTTTTTTTTATTTTTTTATTTTTATTTTATAATTTATATTTTTCCTAAATTCTTGTAGTCATGAAATTTTTGGGCTTTGCAATTATAGTATGGATTGACTAATTTTACATCTATTTTCTGGTTACGTTGGTATCTACATTCCGCAGTCAACAGCTATCGGGATATATTGCATTGCAACAAAAAACCCTTTTATCATAGAGGCTCTGACGAAGACTCGAGTGCCATGGATGCATATATTATGCATTGTGTACGTGCTTGTCCCTATTCCTTGAAAGATACCAATATTTTTGTGTTAAGATTATATATATTGCTCTTATAATGATTAATTGAAGTGATATAATGCAGCTGAATCATGTCTTCAGAACTAGAGATCTTGTAATGAAGAATGATGCAAAAGTGTCCAAGCGTCAAGAAATTGATAATAATGAAATTCTTGCTGATGATAGTTTCCTTGATCATGGATTTACTCGTCCTAAGGTATATAAGCGTCATGTTCTTGTTATAATATATTGGACTTGGATTTTTTATTTTTATATTTTGTTTAATCTTTAAACTTGGATGTACTAGAAGTTTCACTATTATCACATATGTGGATATGGTAGCAGTACATATATTAGGGCATGTGTCGATTCATAATGGGAATTACATAATTATAGTACAATAAGTTTGAAACTTGGTTTTGTGGAATAATACAACTCTTGTAGGTTACCCAATTTCTATACCATAGAGTTGACAGAAAAAAGTGCATTCTGTTGCTCTTGTTGTTTGTTTTTCCTTTTATTTTTTCCTAGGAAAATTCTGTGAAGGCTCGGACGATGGATTACCTTTGGTGGGTGCAATTTTCCAAATACTTAAATGGTTGGTATTATTAGTCCACATAGTGGAGGAAAGTCAAAAGTCGGGTATTTTTTCCAATTCCTATGTGGCATTGTCTCCAGATATCCCTTCATTGAAGAGGTTGTTGTAAGTCATGATTTTATTCTTATATCAAAGAGCATGACTTTATAAAGGATTTTAGCTTTTAGTTATCTGAGTTCTTGAGATTTTTTACTGTTAGAGTTGAACTACTTGGGTGAATTATAGTTCCTTAGATTGCCTGTTATAGACATTTATTCACATTGACTCATATTCATCCTAGTTACCCAAGAAGTCCATTTTTATAACATCATCATATGGTATAGTATATCCTGTTTTCTGTACTTGCCCTGTAGTGTATCTTTCCCACTTGTTTGTAGACGTGTGCAATTTCTGTTTTAAATTTAATCAAACTTGTTTCCGGAGGCTATCCACTCCTGGCTTTTCTTGTAGTTGCAATTGATTCTAATGGACTTAGTGCATCTCCGGATATCCACTCCTGGCTTTTCTTGTAGTTGCAATTGATTCTAATGGACTTAGTGCATCTATAGTTATAAATCTTATCATCATCAAGCTGCATATAAAGTTATCTCTTGAGACTTGATGCATATCTCTGGTATAGAGAAAAGAACATATATCTTCAAATCCAGATATTGTAATTTGCATGCTTAGCGAAGAGGATTTGTTTTATTTCTTCACCAGGTTTTGATCATATTGCCAATTGCGAGCATTGCACTTCGTGTTGTTAAGAGGCTAATACAGCTTACTCCTTCAGCTCACAAGGTACCTTTTCATTTTTCATTTTTGCTTCTATAAATTATGCACTGGTTAACCCCCACAAAGTTTGTATAAGGGAATATGTGAGGATTTCTCTGGGGGGTAATAATGTGAGGAAGGTCAGATTTAATCCTATGATATGATTTTATGAGTGTTGTGCCGCTTTTGGATGGACTATTTTTTCCCGGTTTCCTGTGTATTTCTTTTCTTTTCTGCACCTTATTCAACTTTTCTATATAAAAGGCTTTCATATTCTTTCCATATTATTAATTTATTTTCCGGCATCTCTGATACCTTTGATTTAAGAGTAAACCCCACAAGCATGCAATGAGTAGAAAATTATGAGGAAATTCCACTACCTTTCTACCAGGAGTCTAGGCTGTACTCCTTTTTTGGAATATTTTCATAATCTTTATTAAATACTAATCCTCCAATACTCACTCTGCCTGTATGAGATTTCTCCACTTATGTTGGTTCAAATGAAAACGGAAAAGTTTTTATTGCAGAAAGGTCTGATAATGGCCCCTTTCCATGTCCCCCCTGAATTCTGATATTGGATGCGATTTTCAAGGGCATAGTAGTAAATTATTCAGATGTTGATATAATTGTTGAGATTGTTCTTAATGGAAGCTACATAGCTACATTCTGCTGCTTGAAAGCTCAATTGCCAAGAATTCATGTTAGCAAACTTTGTAAACCAATCCCTTAACCAAAAATGATCTTATTTACCTATGAATTAAATAACGAGGGTTTAGTCAAGTGGTCAGGCCTGTTGGTTGCTCCCACATAGTCTGGGATTTGATTCCGTAAGGTACCTATGTTTATCCTCTTTTTAATACCTTATGTCCACTTTCTCAGGTTAATGTGGAGCACATGGATCGATTTTGTAGAGAGTTCGGAACTGAAGACGATCATGATAATGAGGACGAAAAAGAAATTCCCCCAGGTGACCTTGACTACGGAAGTGTAAAACCTCATAAGTCTACGAAACCTGGTGACTTTCAAGTACTTTTTGGTGGAAATAGCAAGGATGACTTCATGGTTGGCATCAAGTTCACAAAGTAAATTACTTAACTTATAACGATGATGACTTATCTGCAAATTTTATAGTAAAAACCATTCAGGAAAGCATTGCTCTTATTGTTGCTTTATTAAGGGTGTTGTATAATCTTCGATGCAATGTGGAATGCATTAAGAAAGTAGTTGACATGTGAGGTTAGAATTACTAGTATCTTTTGGCCATTTAGTAGATAGTATATCTTTGGTAGACGATGTAAATTTTGAGATTTAACGAAGTCAAATAATGTGAGCAATCAAACAGTTAATTTTGGGTGCTAGAGGTGGCTTTAGAAGATTTATTGAGAGCCTCAGTATCATAGAATACACACAAAAGATACTATATGAGTATGATATAATATTGATAACTCGAGAGTATGTAAAACTCTTTCAAGAGTATGCAGGGCTTGTGGCCATGGATAGTAATCCCATTATGTCTTATGTGTTAAATAAGTCAAAACGTTTTATAGGAAATTAGATTTTCAACTCATTTTTCATTCTTTGTTTTGTAGGAGGAGCATAAAGTTGTACAGTGATTTCTATACCTCAGATATGATAGTTGCCTCTTCAGTTGGTTTGTTGAAGGTAATTGATTGACTTTTTTTTTTCTTTTTCTTTTTTTTTCTTTTTTCTTTTTTTTGCACTTTCTACACCTCAGATCTGATTATAATGTGATTGGCTACCACTTTCTTTATATTATTATTGAGTGGACTTATTTTTCCAGAAAATTGATGAGGCTAAAGTAAATAAGGAAAAGGATGTCGACTATCTTTCTTCCATAGAGGTAAATCTCTTAGTAACGTACTAACCTGTCAGTGTTTGGTAGTATGTCTGTATGGTTCTCATGAGTTTTTATTTTTATTTTTCTGCTTCCGTGGTTCTGTTCCACTAATGGAGATATATTTATTTGATGTGGCAGGTTCTAATTGTTGATCATGCAGATGTTATAACAATGCAGGTAAAGAGTGTAATCAATTATCTACTTGAAATATATATTACTTGCAAAATTTTATATCGTCTCTTTTCTTATAAAAATTTCCAGAACTGGAACTTTTTAAAGTCAGTTGTTGAACAATTGAACCACATACCCTCTAAGCAGCACGGAACTGATGTCATGCGTATAAGACAGTGGTATGTTTTCTTGTCAATCTTTTTCCAACTGATGTGAACATTGTTTTGTGGTATGTGGTTGCATGGTCAGTTTTCCTACTTATAGTGTCCTCCCTCACACTACTAGTTACGAAATGCTTCCTATACAGCCTATATAGTTATGAATATCTTGAGAAGCGCAATGACAGACAAAAATGTTGTTTTCTGAATTCCAAATTTGATTTCAAAACTAGTTATTATATCACATGTCATGAAGATTGAGACATTGCTTTTCATGATCAGGTACCTGGATGGATATGCATCCTTCTATAGGCAAACGATACTTTTGAGTTATTATTCAACCCCAGGTAAGATGCCTTCTTCTTTTCTTATACGGAAAAAATGTAGTTGATAAGCTATCAATTACAACTGTGAAATCATTTTCTTTTTTTTGTATGTTCTTGTATACTTCTGATATATTTCAAATTTAAAAAGTCAATAATATATGCATTAAAGTTAAAGGGTATTCATTACCTTGATAAAGATATGCACTCCAGTTCTCAATCTCCTTTAATCTTGATGCTTTCTTACTGCAGATATAAACAGTTTGTTCAACAAGAACTGCAATAATTACCATGGGAAGGTGTGTTTAAAAATAAATATTTAGAGCATAAATCTTTACTTTTGACTATAAAATATCTTCTATAGCACTTCTCCTCCTACAAATTACAATAATGTTCCCACAATTCATTGCATGCTTGGTTGCTCTTGTTATTATTCTGTAAAAAATTTCTTTCCTTTTGGTAGTGTACTATATATGAATTCAGATAATTAACTTTTTTTGTGGTTGCTTTTTCCTCTTCGGTTCAAAACTTGTTTGGAACAGATCTTTTAATCCTTTAAAATAATGAAACTGAGACACTTGTCATGTTGTGGATCATTTTTAGTTACAAGAACGGTAATGCAGGAAACATGAAATGTTATATTTCTTTGAGATAGAATGTTTGAAAACCAGCACCAGTTTGTCTCTGTTCAGACTTGGTCATTTTAGGACAGGAGGGCCTTATCTGTACTTATCCAAAACTACTTTAATGTGAATGGTCCACTGTTTTATGCTACAAACATACAAACCTGTGGGAACAGGTCTTTATTTTTCGGTTTTCCATGATGGCACCTTGTACTTTTTCAACACCTGACATACTTGTCTGTGTCTACATATCATGATAATTTATTACTGACTAGTAGCCGGTAAGTATGTCAATCCTAACCAATAGTAACGTGTGTGTATATGGTATTCATGCTTGCATTGAGAAAATACATTAGAAGCAAAGATTCATTGGGAAATTGAATCTCCTGAAGCTAGATTTTCTAAGAGAAACTGATAACATGTGTCCATTCATCTACCCAAATCTATTTTTAAAACAGAGACTATTAAGTCCAGAATATGCTGAGCTTTAGTGGCCTGTAAATACTATTGTTCAGTGCTCTACTGTCCAGTGGTCCTACAATGGATCAAATGATCAGTAGAAAACATGAAATTAATGACAAGTCTATCAATTGAAAAATAATGGTTGTTTTCCCAAGAAAATGCAAAAGAAAAACTTCATTTTGTGATTTTCTCAAAACATTCAGACTGCTAATGCTTATTTTATGATTCGCAAAATTTGCAAGTCTAAAATACTTATTTTGTTATACCATAGGTGAAGTTGGTGCATGAACATAAAGGAGTTCTTCCTAAAGTTGTACTTCAAGTCCGCCAGGTATTTGTCATCCTTTATTTCCCCTTCTTCGCATGGTTAGGAAGCTGAGTGTACTGTCCAAGTATTATTTCAATTTATGTACTGCTCCTTGTATCTTTCTTGTTGCTGATAATTGGATTTTTTTATATAGTTTTTAAGGTGGATTTGAAATGAAAACATTTAGTCAGGGATATTTTATTTATTGATTTATACTTTGGGTTCGCTTGGGACCTGTTGCGGCTATGTCACACAGGGTTGAGACAACTCTTTCTCATCCCATAATCTCAAACTGGTAAATGCAGAATTTGATCCTAGGTCCCTGATTATGGTTCCTTCTAAGGTTTCATAACTCCATGTAATAATAGAATCTCAAAATGGATATGGAATGTGTTCTTTTTTAGTTGGTGTGATTGAATATTTATCATACTAGGGTAAGTGTCACTTTACTCAGTTACTTATTAAATTGTAAGGTATGGGTTTATAAATTATTTCTAAGGTATGGGTTTATAAATTATTTCTGTCTCGGATATTTTCTGTTTGGAATGGACTTCATCAGCTAATGCATACTGTTACTCCTCAACCTTCCAGATTTATCAGCGGTTTGATGCAGATTCAATAGAGCATTTTGATGATGCTCGTTTTGAATATTTTACTACGAAGGTTTGTTCTGCTCTCCATGATGGGTTCCTTAATGACATGAGACTTTATAATTCATTGCAATAAATATAAATATAATTTGATTTCTGAATTGACGTAGCTTGACTTAAAGTAGATCTTTGTAACTTATGGCTAGATAATATATGAAAACTCTGATTAGAAATTTTCTTGAATCTGAATTGCAATAGTTATGGAACTTTTTGAATTCAAATGACTTATTTAAGATCATTGGTAAATATTAAACCTGTGTACTGTTTTACCTTTTTGTGAAACAGCATAAAAAGGTAAAGATTTAAACCTTGATAATTCAATTTGAAGATTTTTCAAAAGAAAAGGAGCCCATATATACACCCTGTTCCCTCCTACTCTAGTCATCGAATCTGCTGCATCTTGAAAAGTTAAATTTTGCACTTCACTGATTTACTTTATTTCTTCCATTTTTGCTCGAATTTTGAGATGTTTGTTGTTTTTCTATTTTCAGGTTTTCCCAAAAATAAAAGATTCTATTGAGGTAATTATTTTAAGCCTAAAATTTGCACTTATTGCAATATTAGTGTTTAAAATTTTTCCGTGAATGATATCTTCCTTGGAATTTTTCATTCAGGGTGGGATTATGATATTTATCAGTTCTTACTTGGAATATGTTCGAGTTCGGAATTTTTTAAAGTCGCAGAGTGCATCCTTTTGTTTGCTTCATGAGTGAGAATCTGTCCTATGTATATTGTGATGAGTTTCTTTGTGTGGTCACAAATGTGCTGATGAAATATATGTTTCTTTGCTCCTTAGATATGCAGAACAAAGTGATATTTCTCGTGCACGGGTTCAGTTTTTTGAAGGAAAGCGGAAGATCATGCTTTACACTGAGAGATCACATTTTTACCACAGATATAAGGTAGGTTCTTTAGAGTGTTTTGTCCACTGGTCATGTATATGTGTGCTCTTCTATATTGGAGACACTACATTGTTGTCTATTGTTGTTTAAATTGGAAAATACTTTATGGAAGATTGAAGTCAGTCTTAATAGCCTCTTTGCTGACACATCCTTTTTATTTTTGTGGTGAGTAGATTCGTGGAATTCAGAATTTAATAATCTATTCACTGCCGGAGAGAAAGGAATTTTACCCTGAGGTGAGCACGATATAAATCGCCCCTTCTCTTTAATTGATATTTTATATCATTCAGTTTCAGATACAGTCATATACTTGGTCTTTTTGTAAAACAAATGTTCTTTTGATTTTATCACAGGTTGTTAATATGATTGATGGGTCCCATGACATGGCATGCACAGTGCTCTTTTCTCATTTTGATCTCCTTCGGGTATTTTTTTTCCCTCTCTTTTTAAATGTGCTGAATTCTGCTGTGATGTGGATGAGCTAGAGGGTAGAGTTGAACATAGTAGGGGATTTAAATGTTTAAGAACTCAATGATCAATCTGTTATACTAGAAACCAGCATGGTTCTCTTCAATTAAATAAAGAAACTATCCACAATGAGCTTATATCTCAAGTGGTTAAGAGCAGTTACCCATGCACCCGAGGGGTACCTGTATTAAAAAAAAAAAATCCAGCATTAAAATAGTGTAAATCTGATTGAGAATATGTATTAAAGCAAGCCTGTAGCCAGGAAACCAGTTGGTATTGTTCATGTAACTGATGTTGAATTGCACTCTTATGACTTTTCTCCTGTTGTCTTTTTGCCCTCCCTGATGTAGTGAATATGAATTAGATTGTCTACTTTCTTTGTTTGTTTGGGCTTGGGACCCCTTGAATATCAGAAGAAAAACAAAACATTATATTCACTAGGTTTTTTCTTTTTTCGCTTTTTAGCTTGAGAGAATTGTGGGAATGGCTTCAGCAAAGAGAATGGTGACATCAAAAATGAGTATGTTTTCTTTCTCTTGAAGACTTTGGTGAGCTCAAGAAGCCCTTAGAAATTCAGAATATCAGGCACTTCCAGCACCGCAATGGTAGCTATTCTGTCGTCTTCCAAACCAACCTTCATAAGATACGAGCAAAGGAAGTCTTGATTTTTGGATATAAGCATGGGGGTTCAGAAAGGATGTTCAAAGAAATAATGCATTGTAATTTAACTTTGTATTCTTGACTTATTTTTTTAAGCAACAGGACAGGTTTGATATTCTAGGTTGTTGTACATGTATAATTTTTTATAGTGAGCAAATGCCAATTGACAATTTTTTTGAATTTGTTTTTTCTATTATCTGTGGTGATACCGAAGGGTACTTGGATTGTTCAATATATTGTAGGATAAATGTGATATAAGAGTTATCAATCCATTGTTAATCTGCATTCAACTTAATCCAACGGATTTAATTAATTGTTCAGATTATATGATCTGATATTAATCCAATTTGTTTATAAATCATTTAGTTTATAACACTTTCGTTTTTGGTTTTTTTGGGTTTTGTTTTTATAGGAGATAGTGAAAAAATACATGATAAATGATGAAAATGACAAACATGAAAGAAAAACTATGGCGAAAGGAAAGGTGAAGAAAAATGCATGAAAGAAAAATTTGAAAGAAAAAACACTTTGAATTGCTTTCAATTTTTAGTTTTTATTTTGACTTTACATTTTATGTACGTTTTTCATTCATCAATTTAAAATTTGAAAGCCATAAAGAAAAAAAAAAGGAAAAAACTACATAAAACCCCCTCAACTATAGGGTCATTTTCAAGTTCATACTGATATTTACGAGTACATACTCAAACCCCCGAAAATCCTATAAATTGCCCACTTCGTTACACAATTCATTAATGAATCTATTAATTGATGATGAGTATTAAAGATAATTATTTGATATTATTAGTTCCTAGGCTTTGTTGAGTCACCTATCCCAAATAGGTAGGTAGGGAGGGAGGGGGGGAAGGGAGACGGAGGTGGCAGCCATGGCTGGCAGTGTGGGGTAGGGTGTAGTTGCGATTTGCTGGGGAAATAATAAGGTGCAACTAATTAGTTTTTAGCTTAATATAAGTTTGCTGACGTGGACTTATTAAAATCATTAGATTAATCTAATGGTTTGCATTCTTTTAAATGATTGTAAATGCATTGATGCTAAATGCAGAGACTAGAGATCCATGATGATGTGGTGAACATGGGCCCCATGATGATAATAAGGTGCAACTAATAAATTTTTAGTTTAATACAAGTTTGCTGACGTTGACTTATTAAAATCATTATATTAATATAAAGGTTTGCATTCTTTTAAATGAGTGTAAATGCACCGATGCTAAATGCAGAGGTTCGGAATCTATGATAATGTGGTGAACATGGGCCCCATTCTTAGGTCCCAACCCAGAATTTTATCAAGCCACCACCAAAACCAACCAAACTTAGAGAAAGGAAGAGGTTAAAAAAACCTATACAATTGGGTGGAGAAATTGCAGAGAAAGAAAGAAGAAAAAAAGAATAATGATTGCAAGAGTTGATTGTTAAGTTTCATTAAGCTTCTTTTTGCCTTTTAAATTATTTCGTTTGGCAAAAAGAAAATAATAATTAAAGGGTATTGTAGGAATAATGGTAGGTGGAAAGATAGGATTATGTTTTTTCAAATTTACATGATGGGTAGAAAGATAAGGTGAGTGGGGAAATAGGAGAGGGGAAATAACATCACTTTTTCTTGGTGAAGCATATTATATTATGTCGTTCGCTCTTGGAGTTCAACTGGTGAAAGGGAGAGTAGAGTAACAATCAGAATTAGGATAAGTTAAGGCTCTTTTTCCGCTAATACAATAACGTGTTAAGAAATGGAAGAAAAAGTACCTAACCATAAAATGCTAGTTAAAAATCTCATCGAGTGCAAAGGACCTAGTAGTGACTAGTGTAGTAGTTTAGAGCAATTACCCTCAAGCAAGGTCCTGGGTTCGAGTCTTAGCATATGTGGTGTGTGTTAGTTTAGTATATTATTACCTATCTCAATAAGAAAGGTCCTAATAAAATAAAAATATCTGAGTTAAAATTAATATTATTCGTGTTCATGTTAAGTATTGGTCAATTCAGCCCGCAAAGTTTGGTATTGTAATTAGGAACGACAATTTAACCCAATTCTTGCTTCGCTTTAATAGGGTGGGGATGAAGATAGAGCTTCACATTCTCTTGCAGTTACTATTTAAACTTTTTTTTCTCGTTGCTTTTCAAGTTTAAATTTGGGTTTTAAGAGTGTAATTGTAAGATTATACATCGCATTTTATGTGTTATTACACTAATTTACAATTTTTAATCATTATTAAGGAAAAAATACCAATAAAAAAAAGGAAAAAAATATTTAAATATCAATAAAATAGTTATGGGGCTCGTTGACTTGTTAGGGTCCGCATTGACGGTTGACCCACAAAAACGAGGATTGTAATGACAAATCCATCCCCAATCACATTCAGAAAATTACCTAGATCTTACAGACAAATAGGACTTTTCGCGAGTGCCTGCTAGGGTTTTGGCATCGCATTCTACATAAAGAGCAAATCACTAAACGAAGCGCCGTTCATGCCCGCAGTGTCTCCCGAGTTTCAAAAGCACTGACATCTGAAACTTAGGGTTAGGGTTTCGATTCGCCATGGGAGTGTTCACTTTCGTGTTGAGGACCTCAGGAGGAGAGTGGAGCGCGAAGCAGCACAATGGAGACCTTGAGGCCTCTGCTGCCTCCACATTCGAGCTCCAGAGGAAGCTCGTCCAGACCGCTCTCTCTACCGACTCTTCCGGTGGGGTTCAGA
The DNA here is from genome assembly GCF_029339155.1 of Prunus mume. Classification (NCBI taxonomy): domain Eukaryota; kingdom Viridiplantae; phylum Streptophyta; class Magnoliopsida; order Rosales; family Rosaceae; genus Prunus; species Prunus mume. Next base: position 31,283,416 of record NC_142699.1, on the reverse strand, counting down.
CCTCCTACTCTCCAGTCACTCCCACATCAGCTGTCTTCCAGGTCTTTCTCTACTAAATCTCGAGTTTTTGTTTTTGGTCGTATGATCCTATGCCTTCGATTTCTTTAGTTTTGTGTTTTATTTTATGGGTTTGATAAGACAAGGAATTTTGAAATCTGGGATTTTTCTTTGATTTGTTTGGTTGCTTATTGTTGGTTTTTTATGGGTTTATGATATGTGGTTTGATCGTGCATATGGGATTGTTTTGGAGCTTTTTCTTTTGATTTGTGATTTCTGAAAATTGCAATCGATTATTGCAAGAAATTGAATGAAATTATTGTTTTACATGGAAAATAAGCTCTAAATGGTCAAACACCCATGTATTTGGTTTATGCTTCAAATTTAATAAAAATTATGTTGCCCAAATTGTTCACATAAGCACTCACGCTTGTTTTTGTTTTAATTCTATTGATATTGTCTGTTGTAGTGAAAAGCCAAAGTTTAAAAGCACTTCCCGATGCAATATGTTTCGTATGGCAGTTTTGTGTTGAGAAAAACCTTGGAAACCATTGGTTTAAAGAGGACCAATTGTGGTTGATATGTGATACTAATGCTTGCTAATCCCTTTTCAATGGTTGTAGTGTTGTGTTGCCGAATCCATAACTTGAAACTTCTTTGGTACAGGTGATCGTTGGTGGTGGCGGCGGCGGTGGCGCCTTTATTGGAGGCGGAACTGCTGCAGCTCCTGGAGGTGGTGCGGCAGCTGCAGAGGCTCCGCCAGTCGAGGAGAAGAAGGAAGAAAAGGAGGAGAGTGATGATGACATGGGATTCTCTCTCTTTGATTAATCTAGTCATAACTCAGTGGTTTTCGGGTTATATATTATGTCATAATCTTACTAGTTTCCTTTTTCAATTTGCATTAGTGTTGAATTTTTGTGAATTGTTGGATAAGAATATGAGACATGAAAAGTTTTGTTTGATAAATTTTTGTTAGACAATTTGATGGCACTCTTTAAATGATTGTGTTGTTGAAAGTTTTCTCTGTTTGGCTTTGTTTTCTGTATTTCTCATCTATTTAGCTGTTTATATCCAGCTTAGTTTTTGCTCCCGTAATTCTTCACCACATTTTCTTTGGTGGTGGTTACAACGTTCCATACAAGTAAAAGAGTCGTCACTATTAAGCCTTATTTTGCAGTGGAGGTATATATGTACTGTGCAGCCATCGAAGTCTGTCCTGTATGCACTGCGTTCCTAATTTGATTTTTAAGGTTCCCAACCTGAGTTATGTTTGTCCTATAATACCAAGCACAATGGCTTGGTACTTGTTATTTGGGCGCTAAATTTGAAAATTGAAGGTTCAACATCAAAATTGATGGTAGTGACAATTTTTCATGGGTGTGCGTCATTTTGAAATCAATATAATTTAGCCATCTGCATTCAATTCAATATAGATTGGATTGGAAAATCACAGTCCAATCCGATTGGATCATAAGTTTAATCTAATCAAACACATTAATAGACGTAAATGTAAAATATAAATGAAATGTGAGAAAATTATTTTTATTCTATAATATATTGCATAACTCCATCTAATGGCTTAAAATGGCTAAAAATGTTCATAGCTTTTTCAATTATAAATACTAACACAAACAAAATAAGTACGAAGCTAACTAAATTGGATTGAATTGAATTAGATGGGATTGGATTCTCTCAAGCAAATCAATCATCCGATACAATAATATCGGTTTTGGAAACTAGGGATCCAATCCAATATGCCAAATCATCAAAACCGATTAAAATTGGATTGGATTGGATCTTGCACACCCTTAATTTCTGAGCTGCAAATTCCGAAAAAATGAATGCCAAACAAATAGAAGAGGAAAAACTTTGAAGGAGTTAAGCTGGCTCAAATGCGAAGTTGCATATTGCAATCCGGATTATGGTAATGTCAAGGGTTTACCAAGCCAGTCTTCCAAGAAAATATCATCACAAAACGATGAATGCAGAGGTGAAAAGGAATTAATAACTATATTCATTCATCAAACAAGGCTTTTATTAAGTTGCTCAATACCTTAAAACAGAACAAAGTTTCTATTTTCTCAAAACTGTTAAGGTTACAGGAATAGTCATATTACAACCAGACGTCCATTACCTGGAGAGATTTGTATATAAATTGCTTATGGCCAGTATTCTAAAGCACTATTGAGAAAAAAGGAAATGCATTTGCAGAGCCCATATAAACCGCTTCAAGCACACACCAACGCCAGAACACTCAAAATTTAGGCCTGCTGTAAGATCAAAACCGAGCCTTACGTTTCCGAGCTGTGTACTTTGTGTCTGGTGGAACAACATTTCCTTTTTTCCTCATCTGTTCCTTCTTCTTTATTATCCATTCTCTTCCCTTGCCTTTCTTTGTTATTTTCTGTTTTTTCTTGGGCCTGTGCCTGTCTGAGATTGAAACCTGCTTCACACAAACAATAACACATCAGAAATTCAGAAAATAAATAAATAGCTATGATTTAGTGCTTTGGAATTTACATTCGCCTTGTGGAATAATAGAAAGGTTATACCGGAAGAGGACAACGTAGCTAGCCAACATCACCTTGATGAAGCAAAACAATGAGGATAGTAAATGCATCAGTGAAAACTTACTGTCTGATTGTCTTCATCTTCACTATCATTGTCAGAGGAACTCTCACCATCTTCGCCTTTTCCATTGGGAGTGGATGTGCTAATAGATGGTGGGCCACAGGTGAGGACAAGGTATTCTTTTCTTTTCTTGGAACTGTTACAAGATAATTAATGTGAACTCAGAAACTAACCCTTTTTCCTATATATCCTATTCATGCAATACTCTCTTAAAAGCTTCACTCATTGGGTTAAGTTACGGAAACACATTCCAATTTTTCAATTGATCATCCAGGCAAGGAAAATATTAGATTGAAAGGAAATCAAAAGAGGACTAGTAAAAGGTAAAATGATGAAATGAACATGTAGACAAGAAAATGTATAAAACCATTGTACCATACAATGATAGTGCAACTTGTAAAATGGAAGAGAAAAAGGTTATTTATTTATTTATTTATTTAAGACCTGAATTTCTTCAGGAGCTAATTCACAAGTCAACAGCAATGATGAGCAGTTCAGCAATCATTCTTTACATGTTTATTGCCTTCTGTATTCTCAAGAAAATAAATAACACGAAATACACAGAGATGAATACCACAATGCCTTTGATATTTTCATTTATTCTGAAATTGTCTAATTATTACATCAACATCTCTTAACAAATCCATTCTATGTCCCATAAATTAGGGTCTTGTTACTCCTTTCGAAATTACCATTATTTCATTTATCGATTATAGCATGCCTTAAGAACTAGTCAAGGATGTCAAATTTCCATGCAGAATAAAAATCCAAACTACATATCTGTTCATATTTACTGGCATTGTTCAGATCTTTTTGTGCAGTGCATGGGTCGATCTGATATATACTATTGTTTTTTTAAAAGCTGATGTGGAAAGCCTGAAAAGGTTCATGTACCAGGAGTGGTTACAAGGTGTTTGTCAGTATATATATAGGCTCATGCATGAGCAAAGACCTTAGAGAGCAATTTAGTAACCACATCGTTTCAGACAAACTAACAGCCTATCATAAGATTTCTTTCATTGGTTGCATACCTGTTGGGATAATCAACAACTACACCCCCAGCAAATCCAGCACGCATTGCAGAACTCAAAATCAGCTCTCGCTGGTCTAGATTTTCAGGATACACTTGAAATGCTGCTCTTGCTCCCCTTGCTAAGCATCTGTACAATGATCCAAAGAAAGCCCTGCAAAAGAATTTAAGACAAAAGGCTCATACTGCAATCAAGAAGAGATTACAGGCTCACCCTATGTTTAATGTGGCCAAGACCAATAAGATCCTGATACACCTATCTTCACATTTCAAGCATGCAACAATATAGAATTATGATGAGGATATAAAAACCAATAAGAAACACCACATACTTCAATCGTAATCGTGGATTATGTGAGGACTTATCAGCATTGCACAACCACTGCATTCCAAAAAAAAAAAAAAAAGTTAAATTGGAGAAATATTCATAAAGTAGACCATACCACACTATCAACAATCCATACATGAAGTAGTATCAGTAATTACAAATGAAGAAAAAAGAGGTATAAAATAGCAATTTTAATTCAGGAAAGCTTTAAGGATTAAACAAACCACAATCATTTAGAAAATGATTGTTCATATATTAAAAATAGAATGGAAATAATTGGCATTTAAGCTCTCAACTAGTGGAGTATAAAAATACTCCTGACAAGGGGCACATGCTAACATAGAAAAAATAAAGCTAAATATTAATTTCATTGTAAGTATTGGCGAGTAAACAAGAAAAAAAGAAGAAGGCAAACCTGAACAGCTGAGATACTTATGGCTCCATCAATAACTCCTGAACGAAGTCCTAAGCCCTGCAAAAATAAAAAATTAGGGTTGAACCATAACATTTTGTTGATAAAAAAGAAACAACTTTGGGTTGAATGCATTTCTCTTTTCTTTGTCTTTTCAATGATTACGCTGAATTGCAAACAAGATATAAGCAAACATATCAAGTGCTTGAAGTGTGATACCTGACCCATGTCCCCAAGCAAAAGGTCACCCTCAACCTCATTCTCCAATGCAACATCTCCAATTATCAAATAAATGAAATGCCAATTTAGAAACAACCCATGGGAGCAAGCAAAACAAAAGTTAGAAACAAAGTATAAAAAAACCCCAAAAAACATATACCAAGCATTGACCGGGAAATGTCTAAACCAATCCACTGATGCCCACTCTCTGACAATGTATCTCCGCTAAGACCCGAACCACAACCTACAGTGAAAAGCTCAAGCACTCAGCTTTTTCACTTGTTCAGTGAATAAAACTAAAACCCTTTTTGCTTTTTGATGAAAAATTGAAAGATGAGCTGCTGGGTTTCGAAAGATACCAATGTCGAGGAGCAACCTGGGGACGCCATCTTCAGGCAAAGAAAGAAGCTCGAGGGCTCGGTGGGAGAGCTCTGACTGAATTTCCATGATTCGAGAATTGCGAGTGTACTTGCGAGCCTCCTCTTCATTGTAGAAAATCTCAGGTGGAGCTTGCAGCTCTGGCCGAGACATGATTGCTTTCTGTTCTGTTTCTTGTTTCGCAAAACACAACAAAATGAAAGAGAGAGGGAGGAGACAGATAGAGCTTAAACCCTAGCACTGTGGCATGGGTTTACAAGCTTCAGGCTTAATGGGCTCAGATTTAAGTCTCTGAAGTCCAACTTTGTAGCCCAGTTTGGGCCCATTGTTTTCATCATTCTCAAACCAAGCTTTTTGTTGGTGTCTTTTTTTCCTTCCCAAGCTGTCTACTTAAGCATTATTTATACAATAAGAAGAATTCCGTCAATCATCAATGCTTGCAAAAACATTACAAGATCATCTCCTAACATGGTAGGCTTTCGACTTGGATGGAAAGCATAGATCCAATCCAAAACCAGAACAAAAATGAGAAAAACTAGAGTTGAGATTTCTCATTCTAGCAAGATGAGTGACACGCACTAACATATGTTACAAGTTTTTATTTATGGGTTAGATTTTGTAGCGCGTGTTATGCTTTCACTTGACAGTATACTCGGTATTCTGCCATGCAAGTAAAATTGCATTTGAACTTGTAAAGATGGACACCCAACTCACCTATAAAAGGTTAATATTTTCCTTGAACTTAAGCACCCAACTCACGAGAGCATAAAGGGAGGGTGAGGGCGGAGGGGCGGAGGGACCGGGAGTTGCAGCTTCATCTTCTTTTTTTTTCTTTTTAAGTTTTAAGTTTTGTATATTTTTCTCACTTTTCTGACATTTTTAGAATAAAAAATTTGACCGCGTGCAAGTCACGGTATTTCAACTTTTAAAGAGAATGATTCTCATTTCAGTCGATTTTATTTAATTTATGGATTATAAAAAAAAATTGAATAAATACTAAATTAGATCAATTAAATATTGATATTTGTATGCAATGATTTTAAATTGATTGTACCTGTCCATGCGTGATAATAAAAATGGAAGATTAAGGATTTACAAAAAACGAGATTGAAAAAAAGATTGGTTAGGGGAGTAAGGCACACCCAACCCAACTGAAACTGACCTATAAAAGATTAATATTTGCCTTGAACAAGCACTTAACTCATGAAAACCGTGCACACTTTCTCCCTTATTTATATCAATATTCACTCGCAAGAGGAGCCTGAGAGCCTTTTCAATACATCGTTTTGGATTTTGGCGCTAAAGAAACACACAATTTTGTATAGCAGCATATGTCACCTCACAAGGGCATGCATAAAAGTTGCCCCCAAATAAGGTGTTCAGAATGTGTTAGCAGCATCTCAGCTATCATACAGCCAAGATCGCATAATGAGAAATGTATTGACATTTTAACTCGTGAGAGCACTTCAAGGGGTTTTCCTTATTCTCTGTTTTTCGGTATGAACCAAATTATTATTGCTAAAGAAGCCTTATTTGAGAGTTTCACTATAACACCCAAAATAGGGACTGAAATTATAAAAAAACCCAACACCCAAAACCCATCATTACACACACAAAACTCATTTATAAACACACCCAAAAAATATACAATTCTTGATTTTGGGTATGTTTCCATGTTTAAATAGTGTTTGAGTTTTTTTTATAAATACATGTCTAGGATTTGATTTATTAATAAATTTGTATTATTATTTTTGGGTCAAACATCAAAAGGGTTTTAGGGTTTAGAATTTAGTCAATTTTTGCAAGACTTGATGCAAATTGTCAGACCCCAATCCACAGGTGTACAAAACATATTTGACCCAAAAAGTTGGCACTCGTAAGTGCTTCAAAGGTCACTCTGGAAATGAACAGGATATTGTGCTAATTTTTATATGGTCATAAAGATCAAGGCCTACTGAAATCTGAAACCAAGAAAAAGGAAAAAAGATAAAGGCCTACAACTTATCATGAAAGCCACACATCTGAATAATGTGCTACATAAATTTACAGCACCAAGGTTTTCCTACCAATTACTCCATCCAATTGAGTTGTATTGCAATCAAATCATCCTAAAAGTATTTAAGTATATATTGCTTGACGATAAACAGATATTTACTTGCAACTATCAACCCGACCCACATCAACCCTCTCTTATCGAATTGCACATGACAACTTCGCACATACTGAGGCGGCACAGCCACAATCTCATGCCATTCTCTTCAATTGCCAGGGGGATGCACATTACCTCCATGCTTTGACAAACCACAGATTCACTGAAAGTAAATTCTTGTTTAATTCCCTTTGTTGGCATCACGATCCTGATTGATTTTCTGTAGGCCAAAGAAAAACAAACCGTACAGTCAAAAGACAGAAACATGAAAATTCAAATGAAGTCTCTGCTAAGTTTGACCCTGTATACCACTTGGAGATGCTCAAAAATTTATTTCCGGATCACCAAGTAAAGATGTTTAGAGATTAGTTACAAAACACGACCAAAAGCAAAAAACAAAAACAAAAACAAAACTAGCAAAGTCGCCAGGGGGGCAGTACAGCGGACACTCATCATCAAAGATTATTATGCCATACATTTAACCGTACACGCAGATTAAACATAGATGCTTGCATCCGGAAGGTAGTATGCAACTTAGGCTGCGTGGATTTTCCTAGTCAATGAACTGAAAAAAAATAAGGAAATTTCAAATGCAGTTGAGGCTACTTCAACTGCATTTCGGTCATTTCCACTTCAACTGCATTTCGGTCATTTCCACTTCAACTGCATTTCGGTCATTTCCACTACCTCTCCAAGTTAATGTAGTGTTCAACATGCATATCCATGCAGCATTAGTACAGCAAGAGTGGTTTAAAGTTTAAGAATACACACCTTCTCCAAAAAGCTGCTCAAACCGAGACACAATGTGTTTCCCATAAGTGTACTTCTTCAATGCATGAGTATGAGCCCTTATACGATTAATTAATATCACCCGCTGACTATCAGTACAGATTTCAAGAGCCTTCTGGATCACATAATTTGCAAATTGGTCCTTCATCATTACCTAAGACAAATCAAACATGAAGGTAAAGAAAGTACATTGGAAGCTCCAAATGCAACACAAAATATGCAACTGACCTGAAAATCCAATTACTTGTACCGCTCTTAAAAACTACAAATTGATATATATAAGTGTGCGAGTGTGTGCATTAGCGCACGAAACATACAGAATATAACTGAAGGATTGTTCTTATAGGACTGGGACTGAAGGATCAAGAGAAATTATTCATACCAACAAATTCTCATTTCCTTCATTGTGCCCAACAATCTCCCTAACTAACCGTTCCCGTTCTGCAGCACCACCATACTCCAAGCATTTCTCAACAACATTTGAAGCAAACTTGTGTTGGCTCAGCTGTACAATATGACCCGACAACTTGCTTATAATTTGGCTTCTTTCATGAGGTTTTCCCCTCTCTAATACATGCTGTCAACCATTAAAAACATTCATTAGCCCAACAATTGACACAGATCAATCACTTGAAAGATAAATAAAACATATATGCAGTTGGAAGCATAAAGTACATCCAGAAGTTTAGTTGGCAATAAGTATTGCACATTAGAGCAAAGGATATTTCATATTTGCAATATAACTGTCTCAACTTTCAGCTATTTGGGGAGAAAAAAGCCTACACATATACATGCATACATAAGAGTTTTGAGGAACCAAATAGGCACAAGAGAGAGAGAGAGAGAGAGAGAGAGAGAGAGAGAGAGAGCACTTCAACACCTCTCCTGTTGTCATTTCACATAGAAACTTGTGTGTGTAACAGTGTAAGCATGTATGTGTGGCAGGCAATTTCTGGAGTAGACTCAGACACTGAGCAGCAAGTACAGCTGTAAATCGGCTCTATACAACTTGAGTTCATATCGAGTTTGGGTCATCTGAACTCAGCTTGTTATAAAAGCAAGCCAAGCCTCGGCGCGTAAAGCTCATGAACATCTTGTTTATAAGTTTACTTGGAATGAAGGATCTTTTGAATGATGATTACAAAGCAATTCTATCAAAATCAAAGCATTTTGTTTATTTTCTTTTCTTTGATGCTTATATGGGCTATGTCTTGTTCTTATAGTACCATGTTGTGCTTCTACTTTTAAAGTTAATGTTGAAGAATGTATTTTTTTTTTAATTATTAAAGACCAATGTCCTTGCTGATAAATCTTAATTATTATGTTTATATCTATATTTTTATTTTTCTTATAAAAAAAATATCTATATTCGTATTCACTATTTATCATTAATCTTTCCCAGCTTGAAGATATTGTTATATAAGCGGGCCAACTTATCACTGTAAATTAGTTTGATACAGCTCGAGCTCAATTGTTCTTTCATCTTGTTCAAGCTTGGCTCAGGTCGGCTCATTTACACCCTTAGCCACAAGCCCACTCCTGTGGACTACTCAACTTCTGGAGTAGGCATTCCTTTTCAAACCATTTAGACCATCTGAATTATTCTTACTATTGGAAGCCTCTTTCTTCACAAACTAAAGCCTCTGTCAAAAAAGTTACCCAAACAATTACTTGCATAGCATAGTGTACTATCTCATTGCTTACTCAGCAATATACTTAGTCATTCTGTTAAATTTTGAACCTAAGACCTAACAAATAAACTATAATCTTTAGGCAGAATCTGAAAAGAGATTTGAACAGGAGTCTTACTGAAACGATTAAGGATTCTAGAACTGCCAATGTATGGCTATCCTGTTCCTATATGAGAGCGAAAATTCTCATTATAAACATGTGACTGTGCTAGCTCTATATTAAGAATTACCACCAAGAAGTCGACTGAGTTGCCGGTATGCATAAATAATATCTTTAGAAAGGCACCTTAACTCATCAGAGACAGACTAAGTCATAATTAGATAGTAATTATAGTACAGAGCCAAATACAAACCTGGGTTACATAATTGCCATACTGGTCCTGGGCAAGAGCACAAACAGACTCCAAGATCTCATCAACTATAAACTGGCATTGCAGCTCATCTGTACAATGCTCCAGAACTCTCTACAATGAACCAAACACAGGAAACAAGTTCATTCTTTGTGTGATAACCAAAGGAAGAACATTAAAGGGGGAAGAGAAGTGCAAAAACCCCTCAAGTTTAGTATACCTGTATAACACGACAACCATAAGGGTGCATTGAAAGTGTTGCAACTTGACCATGGAAAGCAGATATTATAAACCCAATTTTTTCTGTCGGAATGCTCTCAATGCACTTTTGTATGACATGGTTTCCATTTTGATCACGAACACATCTCATAACATGTCCATCCAGTTCATGTACAAGCTGTACTTTCTGTTCAATCTCGATAACCTCAAGTGCCTGCACCCACAGAAATAGTATATAATATAAGCATTACAATTGGGACAAGAAAGAACATTATGCTAGTAAGGCAATTATGTTATGCAGCTTGCTTCCAGTTCCAATTACATTATGCAAATATTGTTGGCAGCTTGTTAGAGATCTCATTTTCCAGCCAAGCCTATATAATCAGATAATAACAAAGTTTCAGTCTTGAAAACAAACAAACCCATCAGTTTATTATGAATTAGAGGGTGGCTATTAAAGATTAGCATGAGGGTAGGGTTGGGTGCGGAAGATGGGGGTTGCACTGAGGTTGGGGTGGTGGCTGGTGAGGGGTGAGGGAGGATCAATTCAAGAGAGAGCTTGGTGGGTTGGAGTGGCAGGGATGGTGGGTGGTATATAGGGCAGGGATACTGGGTTTTATTGTTTTAATTTTTTCCAAGGTTCTTTTCTATTTTAATCTTATTTTCTAATTTTAAACAGAATTATTTTAGTTTTAGTTAACAGAAGTTAAAAGCTGGACTTAAATTGATAACAGAATGAAATACAGTGACCAAATGTGTTTTCAAGCCTAAACACAGTGACCAAAATTGTGTTTTACCCAAGAAAATGTAGATTTACAAATTACAGGAACCTAATAAATTACCGCCACATGGACCTGCATTCAGTTGTTTACTTCTAAACATCACTAGTAATAGCACTTAATATTGAAGACCTCTTCAGCGCCTTCAAATATATATGAATGAGGTACACTACTAAAAAAAATGAAGATAAAATTTAGCAAAACTTCAAGACAAGTCAAGCTAAGATATCAATCAATTCAATCATAAGACCCCTCTAAAACTGTTCTCGACTATCTACACCCATAAAAAGGAAAAGCTGAGTCGTGTTATAGAATTGCAAATCATAAAAACATAAATCTGCAACATGAGGTTAATAAGCCACACATATTTTAGCAACACTTATCACACTCACATACCTTTTGGATTACACGACAGCCATACATCTGCAAACTTAAAGGAAGAATTTGACCTGAAAGTTGTTTGGCAAGTTCCTTCCTCTGCTGAGAGCTTCCATACTCAAAAAACTGAAATGAAAGGAAATGGAAATTAATAAAATGGCATGAACCATGACATTTCTTTAACTGCATATAGATAAGAAAAAATAGAAACGTACCTTCTGAATCACATAGTTACCGAAAACATCAGTCATTAGTTTAGAAGCATGTGGGAGAACTTCTTTGAATACAGAAGCCTTCTCTTCAGCACTACAGTTTTCCAACTTCTGCTGAATAAATCGACTCCCATGTTGATCAGCACTGGAGTTGAAAAATTCATGATGACTTACTTGTTTAAAAAAAATTATTAAAGAAATCAAAATTTGAGCACAAAATGAACTTACCTGAATTCAACAATATGTCCTGTGATGTCAGCCAGCTCAAATTTGCGGCCTTTTCCAGATTTCAACTCTTCAAGGAAATTATAAATCTTGGGGTCATCAAAACTATCAAAGCCTCTTTGCCCTGGCCATCCGGAATACAAGCCAGTATTTCTACCTGAACTTATGGGGGATACTGGCAACACTGGACCACTAAGGGGTGAGGTTGGATACTGCATCAAAATACCAACATTTGGTGCACTTCCAAAATAGTTGGGACTCACTGGCCCTCCTCTTTGTGGGTTCAAATTCCCCAGGCTTCCATTTCTCTGTTGTTGGATTTTGTGGTCATCCAAATAAGTAGCATGATTGGACACTTTCTTTGAGTCAAGGCCACCTCTAGATGCCAATGAATCAAATTGGCTAGAAACACCATATGACTCCACAAAAGGTTGTTGATGGTACTGCATGTACATAGGATCGGAAAAAGAAGTTTGCAGTGGAAAGCCAAGTTGCCCATAGAACTTATTTAAATGTTGCATATCAGCACCAGGTGAAATGCTGCCACCATTAGCAACCCCAGATGTATGAGCATTAAAGCTTGGACCAACAGTTCCATCAACAACAACAGGAACAGCACCTGGAGGATGGTATCCACCAATATACGGAGGAAAGCCAGTGGGGTTTAAAGCATATCCACCTACATATTGTGGAGGAAAAACGCCCGGTGCCTGAAAATTTGAATAATATGGATTAGCTGAACTCATGTAGGCTGCTGCAGTTGCATATAGTGGAGGTGTGAACCCAGATGTCTGGAGTAATGGCTGTACATCCGCTGCAAACTTGGTGGTGCTATGGAGATACTGATCCATGCCAACGTATGCTCCTTGGGAAGCTATTTGGGACTTGCCACTTTGAAGTTGAGATAAACTGTTTTGTTGTTGGTGTATCTGGTGTTGCGGAAAATGATTCTGGTAGCTGCGCTGCCATTGTTCTTGATTTTTTTTATTCTCTAGCATGTTAGATACATTAAGAGCCTTCATTTCAGATTCAATAACTGCAACACCAGCATCATTAATCCCTGTAGTCCTGGTAAAATCAAGAGATGAAGAACTTGCAATAGGGGCTGGTGAGGAATCATCATTTAGTGAAAGTACTGTATTATCTGCAGAAGTTGCAACCATGGTGGTCCTAATGGCAGCTGTCACATTAATAGGGGGATCATGCAAGGAACTGGAAACAGGTCTTTGATCAATGAATTCCTCAGGTATTTCATTGCCTAAGGTACGAGAGTGATTATATACAGGTTGTGGAGAGCCACCAAAATCTTCCTGGAAATAAAAGATGGTTTTGCATTTACAACCATGACATTGTAATGAGAGCAAGCTAAAAGCAATCAGTCATTACTTATTCCACATCAACTCCAGTGTTTTGCTAGCAGTAATATTCTTTGGAATTCACAGTATGATAAAACAATTATTTCATTTGTCAATAAGTGAAAATGATTCAAAACTTGACAACCTAACTAGAAAAATTATATTCAATGAAATTCTCAAGGTAACTAAAAATAGGAACATATGCACCTTGGTAAATAAAATTTCAAGGTATCGATTTTTAACCTGTATTAAATCACCCGCATTTTTGTGTTGGCCTACCAATGAAGCTGCATCCTCTTCAGACCAAATTTGGCTTGTCTGATCTACCCAATCACTAGAAACCTGTTTGGGTGACTGGTCATCCTCAGATTCTTCCTTGTGTGTAGGAAGTGATCCCTGAGACACATGCAAAGGAGCATTACCACTGTCATCTACAGGTCCCCAATTCTGGCTGAAACTACCAATATGGCGTACCAGGCGTCTATTCTCCCACGAGATAAGTGGAGGAGGAAGTCTAGGATTAAGATTGACATTGGCACAGTAATATGCCAAATAAGCTGGATCAGCAAGTAATTGTTCCTCAGATTCACACCTTTCAATAACACTACTTAGACTTGCCAAGCTTCCGGTCGTGCTAGAGTGCTGCTGGGATAGAAGGTTATCAATGGATAAAAACGAACCCTCCATGGTTGGGGTGCACTTCCACTTCGATTAGGGGAAGCATCATTTTCGCTGCTATGTAGCCTATGGCCCCTCAGAAGCAATTTCAACTCCTCTGCTGCCATATTAGCAGAGGATGGTGCAATTTTTGCAGCCTTCTTATGGGAAGCCCATTTTCCACTAGTTTCGGACATTCTGATTGGACTTTCTGTCGCCATGCTATCAGAATATAATATGCCCTCTTTTTACTATGATAGTATAAGAAACCTCACATGGAACCCTGAGAAAGCCAAGATATGCAGGGCATTAAAGGCAATATGTGGGGGACTATAGCAAGAAAATATACGAAGTAAAGATCAAATATAGTAAGACATTAAGTATAAACTATAGCTAATAGAAAGAACCAGAAATGAGAGAAGGCGCCCTAGTACTTCAACAGCATATGATTAGTAGAAAAACTTACTAACATTTCTCCTTAAACTGAGAACACTTAGAACTTTCATGCCAAGAAGTACATTTTTATTTTATAACCTTTTTTTCTTCTGAAACATGTGAACTTAAAATGTCCAAAGATAATATTTAGTCCTAAGAAAGCAGAGGATAGAAATTTCTCAAACTTATAATCGGTCTTCATATCTAACTTTTCTCAAATTGTACAAGATAAATGCACTACATGCTGAAAAGTAATTGATACATGGGCGTCATAACAGCTTTAAAAAGAGGAAATTCCAATAATAATAATAATAATAATAATAATAAAATATGGCAAGATTCATTAGTATTATCCAAATTGCAGAATTAATAACAGTTCTTATTAAGTGAATTTTTTTTTATCTTATCATTCACTTCCAATTATCAGCAAAAAGGAAAAAAAAAACTTCATTGCAATGCAAGTGAGAGCTTAGACCAGCAGATAACATGAAAAATTAACCCTTTGACGATAAAAAAGTTAAGAAAAGCAAAAACAGCCTCTTTAGGAAGCTCCAAAGAGAGACTTCATTTCAGACGTAACTAATACGAGTTCCTGAGTTTTGAGAAGAACCCAAAACAACATAATAATAAAACTCAAAACTCTCTCTTTCCCTTCCCCCAAATTTCTATCCAACCAATCGAAATGCAAGAAAAAAGCCAATAAAAAACATGGATAATCAGAGGCAGACACAAATATTATCTTCAATAACAGCAAGCCCCAGCATACTACACAGCCAAAACCATGAAAAGCACAAACTTTATCAGCAGCAACCAGTCAAACACATAGAAATGGAAAGGGAAAGAAACCCAGTAGAATTCAAGCATTCAAATACAGCAAAACGGTCAGAACAGAGTACCAAAGTATTGGAAACGACAGGAGCAACACAGAGAGATAAAGAAACAAAGACAGTTTGAGTTTTGGGAACCCTAGGTGGACCTTTTTTTGTCACAGCAAAGTTTGAGTAAAACGTTACAGATTCCCTTACCACCACCAGCTGATGCAAAAGATTCACTGTTCAAAACAAACCCTAGATTCTCTTCGGAGAGAGAGAGAGAAAGAGAGAGGGATGTGATGGTCCGTCTGTGGGTCTACTAAAAATGATGTATTTGGCTCAATTCAGCGGGTATTTGCTATTTAAAGCTCTGTTTCTTTAAACCGAAGAAAAAGCGCTAATTCCATTCCAGATAAGGTTTTTGCTCTGTTTCACTTCAAATTCTCTTTTAAATTTTGCTTCCTTTTCGGGTTTTTTATTTTATTTTTTCATCTTTTAATTTCGCTTTTACCTGAAAGGAGAGTAAAAAAAACCCAAACTCCAGGTGAATAAAGTAAAAACACTACTACAAACATGGACTCAGCCAAGTTGAACAGAGTGGATGTGTTTTCCGCTCTCTACTCAAGTTCGTATTCGAATCCCCCTCTTATTATCGCTTATATAAAAATAATAAATAAAAGTAAAAACACTACTATTATTGGGGATATGAGCCTTTGGGTTTGGTTGACTTTAATGGCAAATCAAAATGGACAAACAAGAATGTATGCTAAATTGCATGTTGCTTTTGCATATGCTACCTTGCGTATGTAAGCAGAAAAAGGAAATGGTATCTTCCATTTTTTTAATGATCATCTTGCATAACTGGTGATGTACAAAAGAAGATAAAGTCTACATCATTATTATACTATTGTATTTAACTATCATATTTTCTTTGAAAATTAAAAGGAGTGCCATTAGTGCGATGCTGATTCTTGTGTGTTTATAATGTTCTTGCATCCACAATGACGTTGTTTTAGGATTAAGGGTATGCATTGAATTAATAATTCAATAGAAAACTAAACATCGTGAATTTGAATAGAAGAAACATCATATCAACTATGAAAATCAGGAAGTGATATCGTTATAAATCTTATTTACTCTAGAAACGTGCATTATGTGTTTTTTTTTGGGTATAATAAATGTGTATTAGAAGAATTTGAATAAAACTCTTTAATCTTTTATTATTATTATTATAATTGGAATACTCTCCAATTGAAAACACATATGATACATCATTTTTATTTCGCAAGCAACATTTGTGTGAAGGTTTTGAATATAAAAAGAATTGTTTCGTGGACGCTACTTCTTATATGAATATATTCGTGTGTTAATTCGAAACGTATTAAGTTATCTAATCAAGAAATATATATATTATCTTAATTATATTTAAAATACAAAGAGTAATTGTATACTGCATGAGTTTGACAAACTTTGTATATGAGCGATAAACGTGCCTACATTCATCTCATTAGTCCTTTGTCGTCAAGCTCACCATTTATTTCTGCCAAACAAAATATATTTAACAAAAATAATAATAATTCATGCCATTGGGCCTCGACCCATTTTAATTTGGGATCGACCCGTTTTAGACTCCATGACCCATTTGTGAAACAAAGGCTAACAAGACCCAATTTCCAAAACCTCCAGGAAACCCCCCTGCGTCTGCGTTACGCGTCCCTGTCTTTTTGTGCAAGACCCCCCATCGAGAAAAAACCCTACTTTGCTTGTGGACTTGAGCTCAGAAAGGCAACGCCCCAAGTGGGTTTCGTAGGTTTTATGGAAGAGTACACTCTCGTGGTGAGGAAGCCCTGTTTTGGCTTGCCTACTGCTTGCCCTTCGTGCTTGCCGGTCTTCTTCTACCTCAAGTTTGCTAATGTTCCCTTTCACTTGGATTACAGTCTTACCTACCCTGACTCTGGTATCAACGCTTTCTCTGCATCTTCTTGTTTATCTTTCGTTTTCTGAGAATTTTATGGTTGGGTTTTAGTAGGGTTTGGCATTTTGGTAGTCAGATTTTTCCAGGAGGTCTTATTGGACATTTGGTTCTTGTTTGTTTTATGCATTGAGGTTTTTTGGGGACTGATTTTATGCATTGGGTTGATAATTCCATAATATATGGGTTTTTTTGTTGTTTCTTGGATGTGAAGTTCCTAATTCCCATCTGCTACTAATTTGAAGTTTTTCATTCAAATTTCTTATAAATTATTGTGAATTGAGCTCATATCTTGGTTTTGTGGATGGTGTCTGTTATGCATTAGCAGTACGGTTGGGATGTGTGTTGTTTAAAAAAAAAAGGATTTTGTGGGTTTGGTATCAGTTTAAATGGGTTTCTTTGTATATTTAGGCAGATCTAATTTTATTGGACAAGGGTTCCTAGAGTTGTTGTTTCCACGTCTGTGCAGGAGCCTTGATCAGCATAGGCAGTATGCTTTTTGCACCTGCTTATTATATTTGAATTTGTATAATAATGAGTTTATTTATAGGATTAAGCTCTGTTGTTGTAGCAATAAAAGCTTCAAATTTAATTTTTCATTTACATTTGAGTACAGTGTGAGTGTGTGCACACATCTTACAAGTAGACGAAAATGATGATATTGACTGTGGCTTTTGTTTTAGATAAAATCCCTTATATTGAATCTGGTGAGTACGTGACTTATAATAATGAGAAGGGTGGCATTATCGAAAGACTGAAAGAAGATTGCATTGCTGATTTGGACACTGAACTTCGCTCAGTTCCGGAATGGATATCTACAAAGGCAATGATTAGCTCCTGGCTTGCTGATGCAATCAAGTATGAACTCTGGTTGGGAACAGATGGTAGTTCTGCCGAAACGATATATTATTCTGATCTCCCATGGCCAATTGGAAAGATTCTATTCTTAAAGCAACTGCACAAAGTAAAGCAGGAACTTGGGATTACCAAAGACAATTCTGAGAAAATAGAAGAACAGGTTTTTTTTTTCTTTTTCCTTATCCTACTACTTTGTGTTAAGTAATAAATTCTCTCTCTCTCTCTCTCTCTAGCAGTTATTTTATATGTTTTTTTTTGTTCACTGTTATGTATATTATTGAAACAATATTTTTATTGATCTGAAAAATTGATGGACAGACATACAAGAGAGCCAGCCTTGCATTTGGAGCCCTGTCAAGCAGGTTGGAGGAACATAACTTTTTATTTGAAAACAGGTGCTTTTCTATTGCATCAATACTCCATTTCCTTTTATAATGAAGTCCTTAGAACTTCTTGTTATTGCTCAACTTTCTTTCTTTTGTTTTAATATCCTTTTACATGCAACGTAACAATTAATACTCACCTGCTGATTGTGTATCCACCTGCATCGTTCCTTTTGTGCAGGCCATCAAGTTTGGATGCACTCTTTCTTGGGCAGGCACTTATCACTCTTCAAGCATTACCAGTAAGTCATTTTATTTATTTGCAGACAAAGAGAGGAGAAGTTTATATTAGCAGTTAAGAACCATTTACATTAAACTTTATCAATAAAATAGTTTGAATCTTGCAAGAAGTTCAGTTTCCGGATAGAATTTTGAGCTTTCCGTGTGGATG
The DNA here is from genome assembly GCF_029339155.1 of Prunus mume. Taxonomy (NCBI): domain Eukaryota; kingdom Viridiplantae; phylum Streptophyta; class Magnoliopsida; order Rosales; family Rosaceae; genus Prunus; species Prunus mume. Next base: position 31,264,766 of record NC_142699.1, on the reverse strand, counting down.
AGTAATCCATATAAACTCATAGAGTATTAATTGCTTGAATGGGAAATAAAAGTAAAATAAGATGCACGCCATGTTTAATTCTGCATCATTTCATGACCTTGAAAATTATGATTTGCACCGTTTTCTATTTGAGCTTAGTAATTATTTTTTAAACTCTTTTGAAAAGAAACGTTGTGTAAATTCTAATGCTTCTAACTCATTAGTCTTGTTTTCAATTTTTTTCAAACAACAATCAGAGGATGTTGATAGATTGGAAACAGGACTTCTATTATCTCTTTTTGGTAATGGTTTCTGGATTGTGACTTACAATACAAAGAATAAACACACTGTACATGTATTTATTTTATAAGCTACTTTTTTTTGGGACTGTTAATAAAATATGTATTACACTGGGAAACAGAATTCTTCTGCTTTACATTTTGTGAAACTTTGTTTACCGGTATCTTTTATGCTTCAACCTCAAAATATCGGTTTATTTTTCTTGGGCCAGTGAGATTAAGATTTTTGTCTAAAAGGCTTGGGTTCAAGTTGAACTGTCAACAAGCAAAACGGGAAAATTGGCTTTATACATATACCCTTTTGTATCTGGTCTGGAACTCTGACTGAACATTTTGAGCTTAGAAAAATGTGCTGCAGTGTATAAATGACACAGTTCTTGTTGACAAAATCCAACCGCTTGAACTAAATAGCAAATTTAAACTAAAGAAAGATGATACTGGTTCTGAACTCACACTCAGATGTTAGTGTTCTGTGCGCATATTTTGGCCCCATGATTGAACTTTTTAGTTAGCAAAGCGTAGGAATCAAGTTTGCAGCTTTTCAATTTAGTTTCCCGGTGCTTGATTTATAGCTTCATTGTTCATCTCTCAACTGGAATTATGCTTTCCATCCTCCCTTCTCCTTTCAGATTTACTGATATCGTTATATAGTTACTTATTATTATTTTTGGATCTGGACATTGTATAATTACTCTAAGCACCTAGTTTTTCAAGTATCACGCCCTTTTATTATGTTGTCCTTAACACTAAAACAATGTGTTGGCACTTTTAGTAAGTAATTATAGCATTCCTACTATTTGCAACATATTGTTGTGTACAAAATATCAAGTTTAAAATTACATCAATTGCTACTGTGCTATGTTAATTATAACACACGGAAATGCTATGAGGGCACACTGGTGTTAATATTTTGTTTTCTTTTATTTCCCTGCTTTAATGCTTTCTCACTTTATTCATGCATTAGCCTGTTTTCTATGTGACATTGGATCACCTTTTAGATGTGAGATTATGTACATGATTTTAGTTGGAGTTGGTTCCTGATTTTGTTTTGTCATCATGCATGATTGCTTATTTTGATAATCATGAGTTATATGAAATTTGATCTTGCAATATTGCAGAGATGAATCCAAACTTGTTTTTAATATTATTCTTCAATATATTAGTTTTTACTGAATGAACTTGGCCTATGTGCTACACCAAGTTGTATACCAGATTTTGTCGAATCTTTTTAGTTTAAGAGTTTTGTTAACCCTGCATCTTGAAATTTTGTGCTGTTAGGAAACATCAGTGCTGCGGAGCAAGCTTTTAGAACATGAAAACCTTGTTAGGTATGTTGATAGGCTTAAGACAGAGTTCGTGGATGCAGGTTCTTCATCTTCAGTCCCAAACTACCCTTCATCAGCAGCTCCTAGAAGAGGTCCTTCAAATTGGAGTGAGATACTTTCATATTCAAGACTCATATATCTGTATTTATTCCTTTGGACGGTATAATGTATTGGATTTTTTGCTTTTACCAAACCAGATCAATTCCCTCTATTTTTGTTTCTTGAGTGGAATCGTTTCGTACCCTGGAAAATTTGGGATTAGACTTGGCTTGCACACTGGCAGTTTTCAACACCCTGTTTTTGCTGTCAGAAAAGTAGTATTTTAGTTTTGAGTGTATAAAACACGAATGAGATTCCAATTAGGTCTCTCTTTAACTGGAAGCTGCAGTTTGCAATCTGCGATCATGTGAGACCAGATTCCTCTTTCTTGCATCACTAATGTTAGAGCTTACGAACCGGTACATGGGTGATATATATCATCTAAAATATAGATAGGTCACGAAAGGTAAATTGTAGTTCTTCAGGAGCTAATATATAATTTGACCTCTTGTGTATATGAAGTTTATGTGATTGAATTTTGTTTAATTATTTTAGTCCTATATGTGATATTCTTTTATCAGTAGAAACTTAATTATCCTGAATGCAATTCTCTTATGCTTATTTTATTTTTCAGGTTCTAAGCCCAAGAGCAAACCCAAAAGGGAAAAAACAAAGGAGGAGAAAAGTTTTAAGAGAAGGTCCAAATATTTTTTGGTAGCACAGCTGGTTTCAGTTGTACTTTTCGTCACTCTCATGGCCCGAGCGGATGATGCTGAAATTGAGCTTGATGATGATGAAGGATATGAGTAAATGATTAGGAAAAAAAAGGTTTATCTTTCTGAGTTATATTCTCAACAGCAGCATTTTTTTGCACAAAAACCAGCCAGGGTTAGCAGCCTGATGAGGAAGATTTTTTCAGTAATCCCGTTCTTTCATTTTTGTAGTATGATATGGATGGAAAATTTTGGAAAATAAGCACCTTTATAATTACATGATATGATTTATTGGAAAGATCGAGTTAGAAACGTAGACTTTGGGGCTTGAAAGATATTCTCCTAACCTGTAAGATTCCAACGTTTGACTTTTGAAACAATGTTGACAGTGTGTAAATTTTGTTCAATTTGAATTGTTCAAGGGTTGGACCAAGATGCAACTTCATACTTATAGGTCTTGGCCCTCTTGGGGCTTCATTTTTCTGAATGATTTCATGGAATATGGCCCTGATACACAAATCTTGGAACTTGATTATTGATTATGGTTGTAATGCTGTTATTCAATAGAAGTTCTTGGTTGATATGGGGATTTCTTGAAAAGGAAGCACAATGGTAAGACTAGAACCCATCCCATCAGGCGGGTGTATTTTGACAGAAGACATTGTGCTAGGTTGGAAGAGCATTATGTCATATTAATCTGCCTGACGTCTAGCCAGTCGTGTTTGAGCACCTGCATTAGGGTTTTGAACATCTGGTGCCGGTGGCTGATTTGACTAGGAACCTCATTTTGTGTCCAAATGAACTAGGGTCTTGCAACTCCTCGCACGTGGAGGTTCCTAGAAAATGAAAGAAAGGATTGCACTAGCGGATTTGTAGTTCAGTGGTGGTGGTGGTGTTTGATCCTTTATGTTTTGAGTACTTTGCTGAGGTTTTAAACCAAGCATGTTATTGACTAACTTTTATTACCAAAGCAATGAATAGAGATCTGAACCCTGGCACGTACAGATTATCTTTCCTGTGACGAAATGTTATAACTAATGTTCTTTTTCTACTCTTCTAGCGAAGTCGCAACTATATCAGGATTCAGACACTAGCTAAAAGGGATAAGGTGGCAAAAACTCTATGCTAATATTCAAAATAGATTAATTTATAATTACATTGACATCCATTAATCACTAAACTACCCCATAAACATCAGAAAACTACATTGCAGCTCTAAGCCTTGGCGTTGTCCCATTGATTCACAAGTTCGGCATATCCATCAGCAGAAGCAATAGAAAACTCTGTCAGTGAGCTCGTAGTAACTGACATTCCAGCACAAAGTACCCTTATAGCAACCTCAGCCATTTTGTCTGCAGTCATTACTTGTTCAACTTGACCGACCTCCACAATTTTCATATCCCCACTAAATTCATCTGGTGTTCCAGCTCCAAATCTCTTTGAACCTACCCTAACATGACGTGAATCCTCTCTAAGCTGTTGTGCATAGAGGGACCCCATACCGGCTGCAAAAAAATCTAGTCCATCCAGCACCGGTGTCTCATGTATGGCATCCAGAAACCTTGACCATTGGATGCAAATTCCAAATATTGGAAGAGCACCATTTGAGCGACAGGGAGAGAGTGGCAACTTCGATGTATCAGGATCAGCCCTCATGCAACGGAGCAGCCACCCCGTTAAGGCATGCACATAGGATCGTTGAGAAGCGATCCATGACTCAAAATAAGCTCTCCAATTCCTCAGCTCTGTCTCAAGATTGGCAGCTGAACGTGCTAGCCGGTTTGGATCAGTAATTGAAATGGAAGAATGTCTTTTAGCTTCCAGTTTTGAAGGTGTGCCTGCTAGTAAAACCTTGGCTTCATCTAGGCTTCGTTTCTGTGACCGATGACACTCTGCCATTACTTTCCACATCCTTGCTAACCTGGAGTTAATTATTAATTAATTAATTAATTAATATATAGGGATAAATACTTAAAGCATGGTGTGAGCTCATATGCTGCCATGCAGTCAGCTTCAAAGCTAATTCTATGCATGGAAAAAAGATGAGCACATATTTTAGCTACGGTTGATAAAGAGCTAAGGTCCATACCCTTGTACCAGTTCTGAAAGTTGAGGCTGCAATTCTTCATCCCTTAAGGTCTCAATCCTGTTTGAAATAGCTTCAACCGAATGTATTGAAACCTTCATCTGAGTATGCAGATCTCTAATGGCTGCCCTTGTTTTTTCTAATGCAGAATAGTCATCTCCTTTTACATCTTGGTTCCGGAGATGCGTCAATTTCTTTTCGTATGCAATCCGAGCCTTTTCTCCAGACTGTAAGTAGTGATGCACAGATCAATTTTTCATATTTTCCTTTTTGTTTAAGCATAAGGCAACACATATTTATATCATGAACTGTAACATATGCATACAAAACATAGAGAATTCCATTTGACGATTCAAGTATTTTTTGTAACACAAGCAGGTGCTATTTGCAATATGTAAAAAGTATGTGGTAGAGTTTAGAATTATACCTTGACTTCCTCATAGAGTTTCTTCTCCCAAGCATATAATCTATCCAATGTTGATTGGTGACTACCTGAAAACATGCAGGGCTCCTCTGAGATGTCACTACTGCTTTCATAGCCTTCATCTTTAGAGCACGAAGAATTCAGTAAATATCTGGAAGAGGCTGAGCGAGAAGAAGCTGTGCGAAATAAAGCTACTGGGTTCAACATTTTCATAGCTGCAACAACAAAGTACTTACTATATAATAACCTGAAAGTTCAAAGAAAATAAGAAAACGAAAATGAAGAGTTGATTTGATGAAACATTGACCTCCCTGGACTGCATATTGACATACAAGGTAGCAGATAGGACAAGATCTAATCTGTTGTCTGCATATTTTATTTATTATCTGTATATAATCTGTTATCCCTGTGTTTGTAAAATCACAATATATACTCCTTGTGAAAGTAGGCTTCCCTCATTTATGTATTGAAAAATTAATTGGACAAGTCTTGGAAGATTTTGTAATTGCAAGATTCCGAAATGTTTTTCACTTTTGCTTCTTGAAAATTAAATAAATCATTGAAAAAAGTAGGTTATTATCTAGTGTATAAATTGGCTGTCATGTTTCCTACAAGTCCCCTCATATCATACAACAATACATTTTGTTAGTTAACCTATGAGTTTTGTGAATCTCAACAGTTTCTTATACTTTGTGAACATGCATATGATTTATGGTTTCCCTACTTCAGTCAGTGGCAAAGAGAGGATTAGGATCCTCTCAATTTGGAGATTCCATCAGGTTGTTCATTTGGAAGACCAACTTGTTCAATTTGGTAGAGAGGATACTTATCCTTGTGCCTGGAGGCATTTGGAAGCATGCCTTCCACAGCCATATCATGACCAACGCCTAAACAGCCATCTGATGGAAACTATGCACAAATGCCAAGGGCATAACAAGAACAAATAACAGTATGGGTGAAGTAAAAAGTCAAGTAAGCAAACCTGTGAGTTCGTTGGAGGTTGACGAGTACTCTGCTCTACCGGCCCCTAACAATGCTGAGACCTCATTGGCTGCATTGCAAACAATCATGAACTGAGTTTCTAAAACCTTGATAACTTCTGCCATACTTGTTGGCCTTCGGTCTACATAAACAGTAAAGCCTGGCGTTTCCTCCTTAGCTTCCCTGTGACCAACAGCGGTTGCTTGGTTACTAGTTTCAACTTGTCTTGTATTCTGAGATCTTGACACCTCTATACTCACACTACTATGCGATGGCATTTTTGCATCATGCTCAATTTCAGTTCCGCTATCCATTTCCTCCTCCTCTTCCTCCTCTTCCTCATTAACATCTTCAATAATAACTTCTTCTCTGTTGCAGTTTAGATCAACTTTATCCTTTTCTTGTGCTACATTTGCCTCGTTAGCACATTCCTCCTGTTCAGTCTCAACTTCTTCCAAGTCAGGGATCCCTTCTTCTTCTCTGACCTGCCTTAGACCTCTAATCTCATCATCCATAACTGTCTGATCAAGACTACTTCGAGTGGGATAACCATAGTAATCTAATGATGAAAATGGGTTCCAAAAGAAATCCCATTGAGAATTTTGAGGTGAAGGCGGAGGGATGTTGGGTCTATTGTTAGGGGAATAAGAGAAGAACGAAGAATTCATTGGTGAAGATTGCATTCCAAAGAACCCATCCATCCCAAAATGGTGGATTGGAGAGTAAGTTTCAACTCTGGCTGTTTCTGGTGATTGAGGCCTCTCTTCAACTGAAACTGCTGGGTTCCCTCCTGATCTTAGATAACATATTTTCACAGATGAATGGGGTTCAGATTGGATTTGTGTAGGTGTGAAGGATTTTGGTGAAATTGAGATAAAACCAGGACTTGTTTTCTTAATGGGTGTGAAAGGTGGGGTTATGAATGACTCTAACAAGAACTCACGAGGCTCATCTCCTTCGACATAATCACGAAGAGCAGCTGAAACTCTTTTTAGGGACTGGATATAGGCAATGTGTCCAGAGGCAAATCGTGTTCTTTGCTCCAGAGCCTGTTTAATAAATCTCTTTCGATCTTTACAAAGTTGAATTGCTTCCACATCATCTAGCTTTGATGTAGAGCATCCCATCTCTAGTTTCCTCTTACCTTCTTCTTTCACCCTATGAATTTTTCAGGCTTGAATCAAAACCAAAATCACAAGGGTAGTCTTGTGTATTTCTCGCCAGATTCATAAGGTTTTCTGAGGCTGATCAGTAGAGGACTTCAGTGACCTCACTCCAACATGAAGAACAATCACATGTGCAAAGCACGAAAAACCAACTGGAAATAATCTGCATTTTAAATAACTACATTGTCACTTATTTAAATTATTCTATAGAACTAAAAACACTTGGAAAAGGTCTGAGTACTTTTCTTTTCTTTATATTCAAGTCACAAGGAAGGTTTCAGAACATCTCAAACTTGCACAATCAGGAAGATGAGATTCTGTCAAAACCCCACACGACTATATAAAATCCTGGTTGCTACAAAGGCCTATTAAGCTACTAAGTTTTTGTCAAGCTGGGGAAGAAAGCATAGAACTAGGCTAGGAAACAACTTGCAAAAGAACCTCCTACCATATCCTGAACAGAAAGGTATATCTTTCATTATTGGTGTATAATGGGATAGTATTTCAGTTTTTTTTTTTTTTTTTTGCTAATTTAAGAAGGAAAAAAATTATCTGGGACAACACATAAAGGTTAAGGTTTCCAAAATTTACAATTTTATGATGAGATGACAGTCACATTAATTCAAACCAAGAAATAGAGGAAAATGAAAAGGGAAAAAACTCAGAGAAAATAAGAGAAGGGCACAGCAAAAGGAGATAAAGGGGAGAGGGGGAGAGAGAGAGAGAGAGAGAGCACAGCAAAACGTTTGAATAAAATCTTCTCTGAAATCTTATTTCAGTTGTTCATATGAAGCTGGAAAACAAAGTTTTAGACTTTTGCGAGAAAATAAAAAGAAACCCCTTTCTTCCTCTTTTTTTTTTTAAAAGAAAACTAATTTCAATATGTTGTTATGCAGATATGACAAACAGAGATTTCAAAAATAAAAAGGAAATAACTAAAACTCATGAATGGAGAAGAAAAAAGGAAGCTCTATCTTGGAAATCAAAGAAATTTATATCATTAATGCTTTCTGAAGAGATCCAAATTAATACTAACAACAAACACGAGAAGCCATTTAATTTTTTCAGCTTGTATTAAAGTGACTCAATGCTCACCTAAAGCTCATATGAACAAAAAGCCAGAGAACCCATTGCAAAACTTGGGAAACAGAAAAGTTCAAATGTTTTATTTGAACAGGATGAAGGCCAATCAAGCCTACATGAACATTGAAATTCAAAAAGGAAAACCCATTTCGTAGTTTGAAAAATTAAATTAAATCTAGTGCTGAAAATGCTGATAAGAAAGCACAACAGCTTCCCAAGAAACTACTAAAAAAAAAGAAAATGAGCTTTGGCTGATTGTTCTAACGAATAATTTACAACAAATAGAAAGAAAATAATACAAATGAACAAACTGGATTGCAGTGGAGAAGTATACCTTGGTAATTGCGGGCGGGAATAAGAGAAGGAGCTTTGATCACTGAGAGAGAGAGAGAGAGAGACGGAGAAACAGAGAGAGAAGCATAGAGACGTTGCGAAAAAAGTAACGGTCAAAAGCCAAATGAGAAGAAAAACATAAAAAAACAAAACTTAAAGTTCGAGGTTGGAGGACTCAAAAAAGATAAAGGGGGAAACAGCGGGCCGATAGGTAGAGAATATGACAGCTCGATAACTTTGCCCTCCATGTTGTATATATTTCTGTAAATGCCACTTCAATTTTGTTGTACTTCTGATCCGAGTGTGAGTGCTGACAAGTGGTGTGTTAAAGTTTTGTTTTGTGGGTGATTATATTCGTACTTAAGAGTTAAGATATTAAGCAGGAAAGTAAAGAAAGTTACAATTATCTGGTATTAAAAAAAAAAAAAGTTACAGTTAAATTACAATTACTAATTATTAATTAAACTCAATATGGCATATTCACATATGCAAACATTTTTGAATTAGTGAACTAGGTGCGGACATCAAGCCGGTCGAACTGTTCAAATGAAGGAAATTAAACTAATCTACTCAATTTCATTCAGTTCCACCATTGAAAAAGTATAATCCTGAATTTAATTGAATCTTGGTTTAGTTTGATTTGGTTTAGTTTGATTTGGCTTATATGTAAACAATCTAAACAAACCAAACCATCTATGTTAATATTATTTTTTGTTCTTAGGCATTTTCTTGTTGGTTTTAACTTTTATTTACTATTGTGTTTCATTCCACACATTCACCTTTAATATATAATTGTGCTGCTAATTTATTACTTTGATGGAATGTTGAATGTTGATAGGATGCTAGAGATTCGGAAATTATAATGGTGGTGGCTTTATGTGTGCTTGCAATTGTTGAGAATGTTAAGGTGATGATTTTTACTTCATAGGGTTATAAGAAGTAAGAAAATAAAATATAACTTTGTACTTTAATTGCACTAAATCACTACAATAATAATAATAAAATACTGTTTTTTCGGGGTAAAAAATAATAAAATAGTGTTCAGCTTAGGCATAAATTGACAAACCGTTCAATAGTGGGTTGGTTTGATTTATCCACTCATTTTAAATCAAACGTACCGCTCAATGATTAATTGGTTTGGTTACGATTTAGGGATGAAATTCATTCACACTGGCCACACCCACTAGTAGCAGAAAAACTTGTATAAAACGGGAATAACACTGTTTGTTATTCTCAACTAATTACATATTATAATATGAAAAAGTTATCATGTGTGATATATCGTAAATAATTGGAAATAGCAAAATAGTATTATTCCCATTTCAAATAAGTGTTTCTCCACTTAGTAGAGCCAATGCGGTATGAACATCAGATCTTTTGAGCTTAATTAGCATTGCTCACAATAAAATTAAAAATACTCTGATTCTAATACTTTTTTCTTATAAAAAAAAAGAGTTATAGAGCACGTCATCTAGTTGTCTCTTGCATATGTTGAAACTCAAGTGGGTTGTTCACCGTCAGATCAGTTTCACGGACCAGATGAAACTTGAAAGTAAATTCAAAGAGTGGGAGCTTCAGCAAAAGATATGGTGGTCCTCTGGTTTTAAACACCTGGCGCTTTCTGCTGCGTTTCTCATAAACGGCGGTGTCAAGAATACTTTTATTTTTTTGGCGGATAGGATAAAGAATTTTGAAAAGCAAAAGAAGTCCATTGTAAAGAAAAAGAAGGGGGAGCTGGTCCCACCAAAGCCTCGGGGATGCCATTGGTAACGTCCTTGTACGAAAATACCCTTGAATTCAGGCGAAAATATCGGAAGTGTCTTGTATAACGGCCTTGAAGACCATCTAATATCATCTCATGTTTTATCTTTGTAATTTCAAACTTGAAAACTTCGTTATTAAGTTGAGATTTACAAAACGTTACCTAGAAGTAATAAGAGCTCAACACTGCATAAGAGCATATAAAGATGTACGGGGACATGAGTGGGGGTGTGTAGTGATATCTAGACTTTCAGCCTGCGAGCACAATGTTGGTCCTCACACCTAGGGGTGGGCATCTCATCCAAATTATCCGTGTACCAACCGTACCGTATCAACAGTTTAGTTTAGTTTAGTTTGGTTTGGTTAAATAATTGTTTTATAATTTTAATTATTCCGATCCGATCCGTACCGAGATGTTTGATTTGGTTAATAAAAATAATATTCCTAACTCGAACGGAAACACGTACCGATCCGATATTTATACTTATTCTATTATTTAAATACAAAACAAGAAACCAAAGATAAATACAATTAGTATTTTGTATCACTCTTTTAACACTGATGTATCACTTCTTTATCACCATTGTATCACTGCTTTATCATCATTCTATCACTTCTTTATCACCCTGGTACTGTAGCACTTTTTGGTGAGAGGAATTAATGAATTTTATATATTTTTTAGTTTCGACCTTTGTTCCGTTTTTTACCTATAACTTTCCAATCGTTGATTCAAATTTTATGTTCTTTATATTGTTGGATTCAGCATGAAAAACTAAAGAACCCAATGCAAAAAAATGGTCAATCATTTACATAAATGTAGAGAATTCAGTAAAAATAACACTCAAATGTTCAAACAACAAACACAAGTGGCTCCCAGTACATCTTGAGTATATATTGAATGATATAGTGACTAAGTTATTTGATTTCATACTTGGATGAATTAGACTATTGGATTTTTATATTTTACAAGGATAATTTGGTGTATTTGTTCAAGAACTTATGTTATGTGAAAGTATTATAAATTGTATTTTTATTAGTATGTTTTTATTACGGTACTATCGGCGTACCGAACCAATCTGAACCGAATATTAGGTTAATCGATCCGAAGTCTAACGAAGTCTTTGATTTGGTTAACGGAAGAGAAAATGGTCTATCGAAGTCTTTGATTTGGTTAACGGAAGAGCCTTCTACCGTTCCAAACCAATCCGTGTCCAGGCCTACTCATACCCATTTGAGAGTCAAGAATTGAGATTTAGGGATTCAAGATTTGAAGTTTCTGATTTGTGAGATTACGTATGCAGAAATAGACTTGAGAAACTAATCAAGGGTTGATAATATGAATCAATGTAGTGTAAATCAAGGGTTGAAAATACAGAAAGAATAGGTAAGTAAACGCAAAAAGAGAACCCAAGTGCGAATGTAGTTCGGTTCTAAGATCAAGCAGTCGACATCTGCCTCCATGACTATGATTCAAAGGACGAAGCTTAGGGTTTTGATCGTGTCAATCCACGCTAGCTTCCTCAAAACTCGGAAGATTCCCTTGTGCCTCTTCTATTTAATGAGAATACGAAATTTAATCATGCATTACATCTGTTTGGAGAGCTCTGTACAAATGCTGCAGGGCAGTGACCTGTAAATCCTAGTCGACCAATTGCTGATTTCTGCGACCAACCATCATTTTAGGTTCAGTCATGGCCTATTAAACTACAGTATCTGTGAGGGAAGAATAACGATTCTGGAAACATAACCTGCAAGTATTAAACAAAGGTTCCATAACTAAGAGGTAAAGGAACATGAAATAAACATCTCCAAGAAAATGACTGCATCAATTCTCACCTTTAGAGCTTTAAATGCAATGCCTCATTGCCTGTCTCATTCCATCTTCCATAGCTGCAGTAAGCATATCCATTTCTCCGTATGTCTAAGTTGAAAGTTAACAACCAAAACACAATGAGCAACTGTGTGATAGAAAAAGGGTTTTAATAACCCTCATATGTAATGCTAAACCTAATTCTTCCTGTTAAAACAGTACAACAAATCAGTGAATTATTCTTGAATAAAAATAAATCGCAGACCAGACATCAGAAAAATTTTACACCCTAAAAAGGTCGCTAAAATTTCCAGAAGACAGATAAACATTGCTTGAATTCACCAACCTGGCAGGCAACTCATATTATAACCTTGTCGTTTGGTTGATAAGATCCAAATGCATAGAAAGTGGTTGAACCTTGTTTCTCTAGACAGAATTAATGTTTGGAATGTAACCTTCATTCTTCAGATCCTCATATAATAACTTAAGTAAATGAAGAATTTCTATTGAACCATCACCCGAGTGAAACTCATGAAGTTGATGCTCATTCCCAATCCAGCTACAACCAGGAGTCTTGCTGACACCCCTCTGTTTCATCAACAGTCTCATCTTTGCTGACTCATCCCACATTTTTAAATTCGCATATATCTTTGATGAGATAACATAGTTTCCTGAGTTTGAAGGCTCTAATTCGAGAAGCAGCTGCACTACCTGCTTAGTGACATCTACATTTTTACATTTCTTACAGGCGCCAAGCAATGCCCCCAGTACAACTTCATCTGGTTTTTCAGGCATTTTCTTAATGAAGTCCCAAGCTTCATGTACAAGTCCTGCACGTGACAAAAGGTCAACCAGGCAAGAGTAATGCTCTACTTTCGGGACTAGCCCAAATGACGAGCGCATCAAATTAAACAATTGACGGCCCTCATCCACTAATCCAACATGTACACATGCAGAAAGCACTCCCACAAATGTGATGTCATTTGGCCGAGTAGCCCCAGCACCTTCTGTCATGCTCTTGAATAGGGATATTGCTTCATGTGCTCTCCCATGGAAAGCAAGGGCAGATATCATGGTATTCCACGAGACCTCATTTTTCTGGGGCATATCTTCAAAAACTCTTAGTGCATTGGCTAAACTCCCACACTTAGCATACATGTCAATTAATGCAGTGCCGACATAAATGTCCTGTTGTATGCCCCTTTCGGATGCATATATGTCAATCCATCTCCCCAAATCTAGGGCACCAATCGAGGCACATGCAGACAACATTCCAACCAAAGTAATTTTGTCAGGATTAACACCTCTCTCTTTCATGTCATCAAAAAGCACCATTGCTTCATCGGACATTCCATTTTGAGCATACCTGTCATGTATATAAAATGATGATAAACATACTATCAAACTCAATTAATACATATAGTTAATAACGATACAAGGACACTTGATTTATACTTTCCATATATGTACTAGAAGATGATTCATACAAATATTAATACAATGGTTGGTTAATTAACTGGATATTCCATAGAATCTAATGACCACAGCTTAATTTTAACCAGTTGCTGTAAGGGGAGTATTGACCAGGCTCGAGAGTCAACTGTTTAAAAGATGAATAAGAAACTTTTGTAAGCAATAAAAGTACCTGCAGAAATATTTTGGTAAATGGAATTATTAAAGTACTGCGAAAGGTGGGCATATGCAGTACCAAATTGAACACCATCATGAATATAATTGTCGTTACTATTGTGTTTATCATTAAACCAAAATGCTGGTAAGTGATAACAGTTTTCAAAATGAGCCAGCCACCTTCTCAAAAGCTGCATTCCCGTGGAAGAAAAATTTCAACCAGAAGGAACCTCAAAACCCTTATATAGTTCATTTTTCCATGAAAAAGAAGTAGAAGCAAGTATTCCCAAATCAATCTACCACAATTTGTTCCAAACTAATGATACAACCAAATGTAAGTACTAGTTTTATTTAACGAAAATATCCGTCTGTCTTTATTCCTTGAATTTCCATGATATGATAATCTAAAGACATTTTCCAAATATCAAAATACGAGGGCAATACTCATGGTTCATGATCTAGTAAGTGCCAGATATAACCTAGCACTAGGTGTAAGGTATCTAGGTGTGAGGCGCTGAAAGGTTCTATTTTCTATTTCTTCCTTCCATAAAATCCCAATGCTGCTACATTTCGTTTTCAGATACCACATTCCTTTCTAATATTTAGAGTCAAATTCTCAACTTTACATAACCCTAATCTCTTTCTACCCTGAACATTATTACAACCCAGTTGACTTCCAAACCTCAGCCTTGTTCAATCTGTAAAATGTTATATTCCCTTTTTAATTTTTAACCATCAAAACTTAACATTCAAATTATTTAACACAGATAGCATGATTCTCCCCTGTGCGCTCTGACCCCATCATATAAACAAATTGAATTTGCAGGCCTGCAGCAAGGGAATGTAAACAAGAAATATAAACAAGATTGTACACGAGGGAGAGTTACTTGCCCTGTTATCATGGCATTCCAGGTGACTCGATCCTTTTTCTTCATACTATCAAAGACCCTCCTCGCCGAGGACAAATCACCACACTTTCCATACATACCAATTAACGCAGACCCAACATATGAATTCAGCTCCAACTTATTCTCAACAACAAAACTCTCCACCCACCTCCCCAAACTCAAATCACCCAGGTCCCCACACGCTCCAAGAATGCTCACCAAGCTCATTTCATCAGGCTCAAACCCCTCATCCCTCATTTCCTGAAACAACCGCACAGCATCACCCGCATACCCCATTTTGGAATACCCGGAAATCATCGAATTCCACGAAACCAAGTCCCTTTGACAAATTTCATCAAACACCTTCCGTGCAAAACCCAATTTACCACACCTAGCATACATGGTAATCAAAGAGTGAGTCACATGTCCATCCTTATCCAATCCAGTCTTAAACACCGACGAATGGGCTGCACGCCCATGATTCAACTCAACCAAATTCGCGCAAGCAATGAACACAAAAGGGTACGTAAAATTATTGGGCATCAGACACAAAGACTTCATTTGGTAATAGAATTCAAGAGTAAGTTGGTATTTATGCCATGTGGTGGTAAGGCCACGGATCATGACGTTGAAAGCGTAGTCGTTGGGTTCTGGGATGTGGGAGAAGAGCATGGAGGCATAGGAGAAGTCTTTGTGGTCAATGATTTTGGGGAGGAGGAAGTTGGGTTTATGTATGGAGTTTATGAGCATTTGGGTGTGAATTTGTTTCACTTCTTTGGTGGATACACATTGTTTCAGGAGGTATAAGAGCTTTCGGGAGAGAGAAGGGGATTGATTTGGGTTGTGGTGGGGATTGAGGTGTGTGTGGGCTTTTTCAAAAGTGATTTGGCGGGTAATTAGGTGTGAAGAGACTTTGGCTCTAAGCATAATTTAGTGCCCTTCAAATTTGCTGTGGTGGTTGTCGCTATTTGTTAGCTTATAAATCCTGGGGCATGATTATACAGGGCTTTTAATAAGATAGGAAAACCGAAATTGAATTTTGTTTCCCCAACCAAATGGTTATAAGATTAGTTTAGAAGTGGAAAGAAAACCAAATCGCCCAAAATGGCCCAAACCATATCGAACCCAACAAAACGTAGTAGATCACGGGAAATTTAGCTGGTTCATTACGTCACTAACCTTTAACGGAAAATGTTCTTGGTACTTATAAAACATTGTGAAATCAACTATTGTTGGTCTAGTGGTAGTGTTTCCCTTTCAAATTGTTGGAAGAGGTTTCAAGTTCGGTTTTCCCTCCTCCAAAGATCAAAGAAGAAGAAAGAAAAAACATTCAGACGTGGGATTAGTTGATTTTTGTGCTAAAACTGTCTACAGAAGGATGTTTGCTTCTTCTATGTTTATTTGTTGATGGCATACCCCTTCTCTGATTTCCACAATCTCATTGCATCTCTTCATTGTTGACCCATTCCTTTACTCTGGAATGGTATGGTTTCGAAGAACATGTTTAAGAAGACGGTACCAGTTATCAATTGAAAATTTTGAAAAACAATTGTTTAAGCCAACAGATAATTAGGTAATAGGTTATGAACTTCAACACTTGCTATACCTTGTGCACACAATTGAGCTATAACTTGTCTGTTTTTATGGCCTTTTGTTTGCTTCCTTCCCTGTATTTTAACCACAATCCTCCTCTCCTTCGCATGGGCCAGGCCTAGACTTATCTGCCTACAGTACTTCCATGCACTAGCCTGTAGTTAGAAGAGGGGGATTATATGCAGAAAAAGACCATAGATAATAGGAAAGGGCCACCATGCATACCCGTCAGAGCCCTTAAATTCCCCTTGCTTGCAATTGCAAGCTAATTGCATATTCCTGGTAACACCTGCCAACTAAGATTTATAACACACATGTATATCTTCTAAAATATATAATATGTTGCCTGCTGCTGCAAAATAAATCCATCTTAAAAAATTTGAAGATGTTTGCCAGAGCACAGGGCATCATCATTAACAAACCGATTACATCTCGAGTTCATTAGTTTAATTCTTCAAAGGGGGAAAAAGAAAGCTTAGTTTTAAAGTAGTTATAGTTGCAAGTTAATTTAATCATGGTTTTTGTGGGCGGCCTCTGGCAGTTAGTCTACAAGCAAACTGAATTAGCTCCTTGCTTGTGTCATCCATGTGTAAAACAACCTCTATGAAACACAAGCATTCCTCTTTGTCCTCAGTCACCGTCTTAATTGCTTCAACAAGCTCCTCCTCACAATGAACCTACAAACAAAATAGAACTAAAAATTAAAAGAATATAAATCGAAGAAATTTAACCTATAGGATCTCGTTTCTATTTACCAGTTGAATAGTACTTAATTAAGAAAATGCAGTTATCATGTCATGTCTCACCTTGGTGGTCCAGCACTTGCCTTCCCCATTGTGAATAGCATCAACCAAGGCAGCGTAGTTCCAGTTCTTGATTACATTGTAAGGCCCAAAATGGAACTGTTCTTCTGTCGTGTATCCGCCATTGTTAAGTAAAAATATGATATTTCGTTGTCCACATCGCAGCATAGTCGACACATCTTGTGCCGTCATCTGTAAAATATATAATGTGCTTGAGTACA
The DNA here is from genome assembly GCF_029339155.1 of Prunus mume. Lineage (NCBI taxonomy): Eukaryota > Viridiplantae > Streptophyta > Magnoliopsida > Rosales > Rosaceae > Prunus > Prunus mume. Next base: position 31,247,634 of record NC_142699.1, on the reverse strand, counting down.
ATGGCATCTAGTCTAGTAACGAAGTGAAGAAAAACAGAAGGGCTTTATTGAAAATTAAAGAAAACCAAGTTAGAATAATTATACCTGGAAGCCCCCATCACCAATACAACTAATTAGTCTCTTATTCGGTGCAGCCTGTGCATATCCTAGAGTTGCACCAACTGACCAACCGATTGATCCATAATTTATTTGACACTCATAACTGCAGATTCATTTTCAATCTCCACATTATATATTCTAAATTAATTGCAGAACAAGTCAATGCATATATTCAATTTGCTTACCCGCATCCTTGTGGGAGTTTCAGCTTCTGGCAATTAAACCACGAGTCTCCTGCTTCTGCAATCACCGCGGTGTTACTTGACAACATGTTTTGTATGTTTTTGGAAAGAATGCTGACTTTCAGATTCTCCTTGGGATCACATTGAGAAGGAAGGCCCTCTGAGACATGCATCCGGCTGTAGTTCTTGTAAGCAGTTGAATTGTACTTGAGTAGCCTTGCAAGTGCTTTGAGAAAGTCCCTCATTTGAATGCCCCCAAATCTTGGTCCATTTGCAATAACTACACTCTGAGACTGTATGATCACTGCCTTCTGCATTTTGACATGAAGTGAGTACCCGAGAGTATTTAGTTCGTCAAATATAGCTCCGGCAAAGAGGTAAGCGTCAGCTGATTCGACAACTTCTGCGCAGAAAGGGGTGCTTGCTACACCCCAGTAAGTCCCAATGAAATTTGGATGGTTCTCTGGTATAAGGCCTTTTGCTGAGGGCATGACCGCCATGGCATAACCACAAGCATCTGCCAACTCAATAAGGGAATTACAGGCCTTTGCAACTCTAAGAAGAGGCCCAGAAACAATAACTGGTTTCACAGCCTTGTTCAAGTACTTTGCTGTTGCCTCCACTGCAATCTCCAGGCCTTCTTGGTTAGTCAGTCTGAAAAAGGAAAAAGAAAAACAATAATGATAGGTTAAAGTACTAATATTTAGTATTTGAATACCTTGAATAATTTACTGTCTAAAGAAGTCAGAAAAATTACTTGGGAGTTGAGAAGAATGGAGCAGGCTCTTGAGGAAAGGATGGATGAGGAATATCTGGTAAGTTACAGCTTATGCAGATGTAAACAGGCTTGCTTTCTTTCAAAGCAACTGCAATAGCTTCATCTATCTGCAACTGTGCATCTTCCAAGTCCTTCACAACAGCCTAAGTAAATAACAGGGTGCATGTTATATCAGAAATTGAGAGATGAGAGTCCGGAATCAGGGTACCAAAAATACAAAAATCAATTACTTCCACACGCTCTTTAATTTCCTTCTTACACCAGAGCGAAATGCTTAGCAAAATAAATTTTTAAGACTAGAAACAGACGGATGAGTTGTCCGCTACTAATTGGTCCAACCTACTGTCTCCAACTTAACAACATGCACACTCAGGGGGTACGGGGTTTATAAAAAACGTCTAGCTCTTATATTAGTATTGGAACCACTCAATTATACATTCTTCATCAACAGAAATTAGTATAGAAACAGTTCAAGCATCGTGAGAACTATATTTTGGGAGGAACAGCTGCATAAGTAACTAATAATATGCCTAGAGCTGCATTGAGGAATGATCCCTTCAATATATATACCACAGTAATAGGTTATGTTAGGATATTTGATCTTATTTGTTCTGTTTAAGACGGGTTATTTTATTATTGGGCATGAACTCCATATATATTACACTAAAGTAGAAAAGACACAAGAATACGCTTTAACATAACTTGAACTCTAGCCTGGACTTGTGGACGTAAGATTAAAAGCTCTCTCATGAACCAAGCTATCCTGACGAGGGAGACTCATACAACAAAAGGAAAGTCTGTGGTCTTAAGTCATGAAAGTGAATATTGTGGCCTATGTGTTGAGAGTATTTGTCTCACATTAAAAAGTTAAGGGATTTAGCTTGGGTTTATAAGGAGTTGGGCTACTCCCCTTATGGCCAATTGGTTTTGGGGTGGAACCTCAACTTTCTTAATGGTATCAGAGTGGGTTGCCTATGTGTGAATAGCCCAACTACCACATGTGCTTCACGTCACCCAATATGTGTTAGGCTTGAAATTTCGCCACACGTGCAGGAGCGTATGAGAATGTGAAGGTAAAAAGTCTCACATTAGAAAGTTTGAAAATCTTGCAAGGACTTATAAGGAGTTGGGTTACTCCTAGCATTGCCAATTGGTTTTGGGGTGGAACCTTAACTTCCTTCATGGTATTAGAGCAAAGCTTCACGTGTTAGGCCCAACGGCCACACGTGCTCCCACGTCACCTAATATGTGTTGTCTACTCGGTTGTATAGTTATCAAATGTTAGAAAAACACCAAAACTAAGTGGAAAATGTTTGTTGATACATTTCAGTTGTGGAGGGGTCTTAAAGGTTTCATGTCCAAAGCTAAGTGAGTGGGTGTTGTGGGTCTGGTTAGCTGTGTACTTACAAAATTTAATAGGTAAGTCACTTTGGGTTTAAAGGAGGCAGGTCCAGACATCCATTCCCTCTAATGTAAAATATAAATAATAAAAAACAGAAAATAAGGATTTTTTAACTTCTTTTTGGTGATGATTTTTATAGGAATTTTTTGGGTACAAGTTGATCTCATTTCCCACTAAATCAAAACTGTCCTTGGGCTAGAAACTTGTATATTGAGTATTTGGAGAGGAGATCTCGAACCTCTACATTTAGAGATTATGCATTCGTAACATCAATGGATATCATTTTGTGTTTGAATGTTAGTTTGAATATGCATGAATGATTTGTCGTAATGCATGGCTAACCTGGTGGCAAGTAACAGTTTGGAAGCATCTGAGCTCTTGGCTGAAGTCAGCCAATCCAATGGTGTGGTGGAGAATTCGGTTACTGCCATAATCATTCGAATTAGGACCACCAACAATGCAAATAACAGCGAGATTTTCACTGTAAGCCCCAGCAATGGCATTAATAACACTAAGGCCACCCACAGTAAAAGTGACAACGCAAGCGCTCACGCCACGGGACCTGGCGTAGCCATCGGCAGCATAGCCTGCATTCAGCTCATTGCAGCAACCGATGAGGTTGAGCTCTGGCTCGGCTATAAGACCGTCGAGAAGGCTGAGGTTGAAGTCACCCGGAACAGTGAACACATCTGTAATTCCTATCTGAACAAGTCTGCGAGCAAGGTGATGACCAAGCGTACTTGGGTTTTGAGTGCCATTGCATGAGGAGGAGTTAAAAATGGCATTAATATTATTGGCAGGTTTGGATGCGATGATGGCTTTGGTATCCATGGAATTAGAACTCACTGTTTCCCTCTTTTCTGCCGAATGGAAGGATTATTTTCGACCACGCTCAAACACTCAGAACCAAAATGACTGAATTATGAGGGGATATAGAAACTTGTAGGGTTTTTATCATATGAGAGGGTCATGAATTTTTCCTCACTCTTTAAGCACGTGATGAAAATATATATCCATCACAATAGTAAATATCCAGTTTCCAAACCCCACTCAAGCTGATCAATTATTTTCATACATCTCCCATAACGTGGCCTAGTCCTGTGATGCAAAAATATTAGAGATATTTAGTCATATACATATTCTTAGCACTAATAATATAGATAAACCCTGTACACCATTTAATTTCTATAAACAACAATTGAATTTAATTTTGATTATTAAATTACTTTGATATCCTATTGAGTGTTTTGGGTTTTTTTATTTATAAGGTTTTGAGATTGGGTTAGTTTTAAGCAATCAATGACAGTTTTGTAATTTAAAAGAAGTTAAAAGTCTTTGTTATGTTGTAATGGGCTTTGAATGTATTTCTAAAGTCCATTTCATATAGGGGTTTTAAAATATATATATATATATATAATTTGGGATCCTATATTCGGTATAATAGTGAATCTCCCAAAATATTATATATCTTGTAGTTGAGTAATTGTGTGTAGACGACATTTTAAGCAGGCCCAGTACTCAAACACTAACCAGGCTCTGCCACGAGATTTCCAGAGAGCCATGGAGCTTTTTGATAGTTCGAGGGAGAAGGGGTTTAGAGAATGGTTGGTAGTGTTTAGGACAATAGCTTGATGTGGAATAGAAAACTTTTTGAAAGAGTAGCACGGTATTTATTTTATTGATTGAAATAGGAAAGGTACAAGGCTTTAACACTAGAGTTGGATGATGGCTAGAGTTGGACAGCTGCAGTTTTCAGTTTTTCTTAGTTGATTATTACATAAGTAGGCTGCTATAGCTTCTATATAGGGATGCTAAAGTCAGCAGTTTTGTTTGGAAAAGTCGGTTGCACAGTAACCGACTTTTCCAAAGTCATTTTCAGCCATAGATGTGTGGCTTTCTCTAGAATAATCTTCATTTTTCACGTTGATTTTGTCGACCTATATAAGCTTCTCCAATAGGTTAGGCTCATCTCAAAGCATTCTAGATTTCTCCACACATTTCTCAAACCTGTCTATCAATCATGTTCAAGCTTCTTGATTTTTATATATTTTTTTAGCACAAATGGGTATTAATTTCAACACTTTTAATAAATTTTGTAGTATCAGAAAATCTAATGAAGCTTTCTTATATGTCAATCAATTATTGGCCTTGCATATGTAAATGACAATCTGACACAATAAAGAGGAATATGCAAGGCACGAAATTAACAGAGCTCCAAACTATCGTATATCAACAGCCGTGCAGATATTCTTCCTCAATGCTCAACAGGAAAACGCATCATTCCAAAACATCCAGTGGAACGTGCAAGATCTCTCGTAATCAATGTCAGAATAGTGTAGGATGTGAAGAAAGATCTCACATTGCGAAGTAAACAAATTTTAGAAGGGCTTATAAAGTTGGGTTACTGCTTACATTGCCAATTGATTCTTAGGGGAACCTACTTTCTTCATGATATTAAACCACGTTTAATAAACCCATAACTAGGACTGGCAATGTGTCGTGTCGTGTTGGATTCGCACAAAATCCATTTTCGTTGATTGTTCGTCCAAAAATTGATGATTTCATTGAAAAAATACTAATGCAAATGACAAAATTAACCTCAATGAATGTACATGCAATCTAATCTCAAAGGCAATGAAAGGGAGTTTGTGAAAATAATTTAAAATCTTAGGAGGTGTTTGTGTAATTTCTGAAACCTCAGTGAGTTTGATGACAAAGCCGAAAACCTCAAGGGTGTTTGTGTAAAAAACTCTTTAATTTGGGTGAGTTGAAATCAACAACCCTAGGGTGCACGGTGGAAGAGAATAGAATATGTCGATATATGCATAACATATATTTATTATTATTAATAAAAATTAAAAATTAAATAGTAAATGTGTCAAGTAGGTCATTTTGCGGGTCGGCAAGTTGACCCAAAACTCACCTGTTTATTAAATGTTTCATGACTGGTTGATTCAAATTTACTCATAATTTTAATCGTGATAGTTGACCCGCTAATTTTCCATACGGGTTTTAAGTCATGTATTAGGTTGTATCGAAAATTGTCACCCCTACCCGTGACGGACTAGGTATGAGAGATAGCTTTGGGTGGAGAATAGGCCAATCAGTTTGAGGTCGGCTAGGCACACGTTGAGTTGTAGGTGAGGTTGGAAGAGCATGTTGACACGAGCTAACCTTGGTGTTTTTTAAAAATAGAAAACATCTTTCATCAAATAAAACATGTTGTGATAGAAAACTCCCATTCGTTGAAAAATTTAAACAACATGACTTTGTTCATTTAAAATATACCAAGGAAAACACATGATGCATAGCGTGTTGAAGGTTTTTCAAAATTGAAGTGTAGATGACCTCGTTGAAATGAATTTGATGTACATTTTTAGTCTTTGGATGTATCTCTGGATGCCAAAACATTTAGAAATTATATATGAACTTTAGAAACACTTCATATAAATGAATTTAAATTAAAAGACACATTATTAACATGAAAGAGGTGTCCCATATGAAGTAGTACCTCTTGATGAAGAGATGTTATCCAAGAGATACATGAATTCAAATAGGCGTGATACCTATTCAGAAAAGATTCGAACTCCTCTATAAATAGAGAAGGTTTCTCTGCAACAATATATGAAATAATCATCCAATTCAATCCCAACTCTTCTCCATCTAGTTACAAAAGATAAAACATCTAGAGATTATATTTTGTAGGATATAATCTCTAGGAATCTTGAGTTTCCTTGTGAATTCTAATGTGTGTTTGGGATTGTCTTCGAATGTGCAACTCATTGACAAACAACACATCTATAAGTTGAGGTTCATTGTATCCACAAGACTTATTTGCGTATCCCTTTTCAACCAAGTTATGAGGAACAAATAAAGTCTGAAAGATAGTATTTATTTACATGTCTTGAAGCATCTTTTATCTTCCAATTGTCATTCCTCATAAACACTTCTTCCATAGCCACAGACTTTGTATCAACAAATTATCCAATATAGCATCGGTCCAATGAGAGAGGCATAGAGGCATGCGCTAAGAAGGTAAGCCCAATATCAACAATATGACGTCCTATAGGATGGTTGACGTCAATTGACCGAGGTACACACTAAAATATATAACAAACCTAATATATATGATATAATAGTATGATGTCTCTAGAATTTAATACTCACACAAGTCATAGATAAGGGAGAAAGAGTCCTAAGATGGTTGACATCTATCAATCAAGAGATACACTAAAATTTATAGCAAAAATTTCTAATGAAAAATCTGTTTGTTTATAAGTGTATATGCTAAAATGTTATAAGAACTAAGAGTTGAATTTAGTTTAAATGTCAGCCCTTGGATTATAGTCCAAGTGTGCAGCTAAGATGTAATCTTAGAGTAAGTGATAGTTTATGCCATATGTCACTATCTTAGAGGGTAGATGAATGGATGGCTATATTTGAATGATGTAATGAGGGAATATGCTATTCCCAGCAATTTCATATGCACAGTGTGTGCGTGAATGAAAACAAGCATCTCATTTTGCTTCTTCTACAAGCTCTCTCTCTTTGAAATCTCTTTCTCTTGAACCTTTCATCTTCTTAAGATTTCCAGCTCCATTGTTTGTAGATTTGAAGCTTACATACAAGATAACAGTTTGCAAAGTCTAACATGGCCGCATAGCCTGGTTGGATCAATTGATACTGGGCGTTTGGATATGTGAAAGAGCTACCGAGAAACTCAAAATTGAGCTCAAGTATTTGTGATCTGAGTCTAACATGGCTGGGTTAGGTAGTGGCGAGTTGAGAGCGCTGATCTTCAACAACGATAACTATGAATTTTGGAGTATAAGGATGAAAATCATATTCAAGTCTCATGGGTCATGGGATTTGGTTGAAAAAGGGTTTGACAGCACAGATTTAAAGAAGGCTGATGAATCCAATGCAAAGAAGAAAGAAAAGAAGAATCAAGTGGTGCTGGGAAGATGACTCTCACAGAGGTACTCATGAAGGATGCTAAGGCTTTGGGATTGATTCAGGGAGCAGTTTCAGATGAGATATATTTCCTAGAATTTCTCATAAAGAAACCTTAAAAGGCGCATGGAACATTCTACAACAAGAATACCGTGGTGATAAACAGCTTAGAAGTGTTAAATTACAAGGTCTTCGTAGGGAGTTTGAATACAAGAATGAGAGTGATGAATCACTTTCTGTTTATCTTACAAAACTATTTGATTTAATGAATCAAATGCAGAGTTGTGGAGGAATTATCTCGAGAAAAGGTTGTTCAAAAGTTGTTAATTAGTTTGCCATCAGCTTATGACTCAATTTGTTTTGTTATTGAGCATTCGAAGGATTTGGATGTGATTGAGGTACAAGAAGTGGTAGCCTCTTTGAAGAGTTTTGAGTTAAGGCTAGATAGGCATTATGAAAACAAAACTGAGAGAGCATTTGCTAGTCTTAGTGTGAATCCCAAACCAATTAAGGTCACTGAAAATCAAAACGCTAAGCACCAGAAGAATTGGAAGGCAAAAGGTAAAAAGTGGGATAACAGCTCCACTGGTGGTGCTAGAAATCCTTGCAAGCATTATGGAAAATTGCATTTCGATGAGTGTCGATTTAAGGGCAAGCCAAAGTGCTACAACTGTGACAAGTTTGGTCACCTTGCAAGGGACTGCAATAGTAAGAAAACAGTGCAACAACTCAATTATGCCACTCAGGTAGAATCTACACTAACGATGTTTTATGCTAGTAATAAAACTAATACTAGTGTAAAAGGACATGATGATGTGTGGTATGTAGATAGTGGATGTAGTAATCATATGACAGGTAGGGAGGATCTACTCGTTGATATTGACAACAATGTGACTGCAAAGGTTGAAATGGGTACTCGACAACTTGTTCAAGTGACTGGTAAAGGGAATCTTGTGGTTGAAACCAAAATGGGCAAGCGATACATCAATGAGGTTATGCTTGTGCCTAGACTGAAAGAAAATTTGCTCAGTGGGGATTAAATGATGGAGCATGGATACTACTTGGTGTTTGGAGATCACAAGGTGGAAATCTATAATGACAGTTCATATTCCAACATGGTTGCAAGAGTGTAAATGAGAGGAAATCGAAGTTTTCCAATGAAGTTTTAGTTTGGAATACACATTGCCTACAAGGCGAGTGTATACCACTCTACTACTATGTGGCACAAAAGATTGGGACACTTGAACATGAGCAGTTTGAAGTTGATGCATGAACAAGAAATGGTGGTAGGATTACTAGGAAATCAAAGCAGTTAAAGGAGTGTGTGAAGGTCGTGTTCTAGGTAAACAATGCACGAAGGCATTTCCAAGGAAAGCTACTACTAGAGCTTCAACTCCTTTAGAGCTTATACACAGTGACATTTATGGTCCAATGCAGACAACTACAAAGGCTGGGAATCGATATTTTCTTACTTTCATAGATGACTGCACAAGGATGTGTTGGGTCTATTTTTTAAGACACAAGTATGAAGTTCTTAGTGTGTTTAAAAGATTCAAAGCTACTGTGGAGTTGCAGAGTGGTTATAAGCTGAAGAAGCTTAGAAGAGAAGAGTACACTTCAGTGGAGTTTGACAGATTCTGTAAGGATGTAGGCATGGGAAGACAACTCACTACTCCATACACACCTCAGCAAAATAGTGTGGCAGAGAGAAAGAACAGAACTATTGTGGAAATGGCTAAGTGTCTTATGTTAGAGAAGAAAATTCTACTTGAATTTTGGGCTGAGGCAGTCAATACCTCTGTGTATATTCTGAATAGATGTCCAACCAAAGCGTGATTAAGAAAACACTTTTTGAAGCATACAGTGGGAGGAAACCAGGAATTAAGCATCTAAAGGTGTTTGGTTCATTGTGTTACTCTCATGTGCCAAATGAACAGAGACAAAAATTGAATTTAGCAAGAAAAAGGTGCATTTTATTGGGGTATGGTAGTTGTGAGAAGGGATATAGACTATATAACATTGAAACTGGGAAAGTGATTGTTTCCAGAGATGTTCTATTCAATGAAGATGCATGTTGGGATTAGAATGCACAGAAGGAAAGAAGTGTGAGTATTCAGATTACTGAAGTATCGGACAGAAAACAAGGGCATAAAGGAAGTTCTTGTGATTTTGAAGCACAATATGAAGTAAATGAAGTGCCCAACTCAAGCATTGAAATCTGTGATCAAGAAAGGATGACAGATCCATAGGATATTGATCACACTCTTCTCAAGTACAAAAGTATTGCAGAAGTGTATGAGAAGTGCAATCTGTGCACTATAGAACCAGAAAATTTTGAAGAAGGTGCTAAAGATGAATCATGGAGGAAGGCTATGGAAGATGAAATTACCATGGTTGAGAAGAATAACACTTGGGAGTTGGTTGATAGACCATTTGATAAACCAATCATTGGAGTCAAATGGGTCTATAAGACTAAATTGAATATGGAGGGATCTGTGCAGAAAAACAAAGCACAGTTGGTTGCAAAAGGCTATTCTCAGAAACCTGGAATAGATTTTAATGAGACCTTTGCTCCAGTGGCAAGACTTGATACTGTAAGGACCTTGGTGGCCCTTGTTGCACAGAAAGGTTGGAAGTTATTTCAGTTGGATGTAAAGTCAGTATTTCTAAATGGAGTGTTGAATGAAAAGGTGTTTGCAGAGCATCCATCTGGTTTTGTGATACAAGGCAAGGAAGATAAAGTGTACAGGCTTAAGAAAGCTTTATACGGTCTAAAGCAAGCTTCAAGAGCTTGGTATGAAGAAATAAACTCTTACTTTATAAAGGCTGGTTTTCATTGAAGTCCAAGTGAAGCTACATTGTATACCAAGACATCTCACAGTGGCATTCTCATTGTGTCACTATAAATGACATTGTCTACACAAGAAGCTCGAAGGAAATGATGACTGAGTTTAAGAATGAGATGATGAGACAATATGAGATGACTGATCTAAGGTTGCTTCACCATTTTCTTGGCCTTGGAGTATTGCAGACAAATACTTGTATTTTCTTGCATCAGAAGAAGTATGCAAAGACTTAACTTGAAAAATTTGGGCTCAAGGATTGTAAATATGTTGCAACATCATTAGTTGTGAATGAGAAGCTTTCAAGAGTAGATGGAAGTGATCTGGCAGATGAGACTTTGTATAGGCAAATGGTGGGGAGTTTGCTATATTTAACTGTAACTAGGCCAGATATCATGTTTGCAGCAAGCGTATTGGCTAGGTTCATGCATAATCCTACCAAAAAGCATATGGGGACAGCTAAAAGAGTTCTGAGATACATACAAGGCACTATGAATTATGGTATTGCCTATGAGAAAGGAAAAGGTGCAGTGTTGATTGGTTATTGTGACAGTGACTGGAGTGAAAGTGAAGATGACATAAGAAACACATCAGCTTATGCTTTTAATCTGGGTTTAGGGGTATTTTCTTTGGCCTCAATCAAGCAAAGCAGTTGCTCTCTCAACTGCAGAGGCAGAATACATTAGTGCAGCATAAGCCATTTGGATGAGATTTGTGCTATCTGATTTTGGAGAAGAGCAAGCAAAACCAACTCAGCTGCTGTGTGATAACACTTCAGCCATTGCCATATCATAGAATCCAGTTCATCATCACAAAACCAGACATATCAATGGAAGATTTCATTTCATCCGAGATGCACTTCAAGATGGTGAGATTGATCTGCTATACTACAAAACTGAAGAACAGATTGCAGACATCTTCACCAAAGCTTTAGCAAGGGATCGATTTGAATTCCTGAGGAAAGCTCTAGGAGTAGTTTCAGCGCAACACTTAGAATGGAGTGTTAGTTTATAAGTGTATATGCTAAAATGTTATAAGAACTAAGAGTTGAATTTAGTTTAAATGTCAGCCCTTGGATTATAGTCCAGGTGTGCAGCTAAGATGTAATCTTAGAGTAAGTGATAGTTTATGCCATATGTCACTATCTTATAGGGTAGATGAATGGATGGCTAGATTTGAATGATGTAATGAGGGAATATGCTATTCCCAACGGTTTCATATGCACAATGTGTGTGCGTGAATGAAAGCAAGCATCTCATTTTGCTTCTTCTACAAGCTCTCTCTCTCTGAAATCTCTTCCTCTTGAACCTTTCATCTTCTTAAGATTTCCAGCTCCATTGTTTGTAGATTGAAGCTTACATACAAGATAACAGTCTGCAAAGTCTAACAAAATCTATGTTAATAAATAAGTTAAAATTAAGCTCTTCTTCTTGTAGGATGCTCTCTCTTTCTCTCGTTCTCCCTCTCAAAATTAGCCAAAACGCCTGTTCATTCATGAGCCCATGCATAGTCATTTGGTTTTGGACATTGAGTCTTACAAGACAAAAAAGAGAGCAAAGAAGAACTGGGCATGACCTCCCAGACAGATACATACTAGCAAATACTGTCAAGTCATCCTTGGCTCATATCTACTCTCAATCTCTTCATGCAAGACTCTTGGGCAAATATAATTAATCACCATTATTCCAATTCATTGCCATCATATATGATTTATCTCACATATTTATAGGCAGAGAGATTTCTCACAACCCAAGATACGTTTCCATGCATATCTAATTGGTTGCAAGGTGCTTTGACCATGATTCCATTCAAGCATGTAACCATCATATGTTGTGTTCCCAAGACTGATGACATGATCATTTAAAAGCTTTTTATTATGTTTCAGTGTGACATTAAAAATATAAGAGATCAACAAGGAAATTATGAGATGTTGCATGGACAAAATCTCCTTATAGAGCAGGCTCTTGAAGAATAACTAGGATACAATGCTGATAAATTTCACCCTCATTTAATTAATCACATCCCAAATTGCCCTTAAAAGAATCTATTCTTGATGACAGCAATCATATATGTGCTTGAACCCATCCCCATTAGAGTTCTCTTTATTCCATGCAGTGGATGTCAATTGGTCTCAAAGATCTTGTGTTTGGGCCAGAGTTTTTGTTCCCCTAATGACCAGATATGGAAGGTTGCCCAAAATTTTAGAATGTGGATATATCCTCTAAGGACCAAAATGCGAGATCAAGGCCTTTGGGAGGCATATTGCCATCATACTCAAAGTTTTTCCTTTTTCTTTTGACCACTGCAAAAAGTTGGTCATATTGAGAATATAAGCATCCCGTACTATCAGCTTATCACATATCTATCGTTACCATTGCAATCACTTTCTCAAGAAATTTTACCCATCAGCGAAACATGATCTTGTGACTACATGACCATTTTCACAAGATAATTTTCGCTTTACATTTAACTTTCACCAATTCCATAATTTTTACTTTGACGGGAGCCTCTTAAGAGCATCTCCAACTGATGTGTCAAAAGTGCCACATAGACCTTTAACAGCTAGAAATAACATCTCACATCACTCCAACCGATGTGTCAAAGCTGATGTGGAATGAAGGCTGGAGGTTGAGATGTTATTTTTGACATCTCAAAAGTAAGATGTCAAATGAATATTTTATTATTTTTTCTTTTCTTTTCTTTTTAATTAAAAATAAATCAACACTAAAATGTAATAAAATAATAATTTAATTTGACATATCGGGTGGAGTGTAAAGCTGTGTAAGATGTCAAATAGCCACATCAGCCATCAAATTTAAATTTGATGTTTGGTATTTGGCATCTCCCTTGGAGATGCTCTAAGTTGAGTTATGTAAGAGACGTATTTGTAGGACCCACCTCACGATGTGGACAATCAAAACCCATAATCTTTGAGGTTCTGCTTTCAAGAATCATCAATACATTGCAACATTAATTAGTATATCTATTTATTTGATCATAATTAGATGTCTAAATGATTTTCACTTTGATTTATTTTTCATGTGAATGATACTAAAATTAAAATTTTAGAAAAGAGAATGTTCATATTATACATTAAATTACAATTGAACTTTGACCCGGAGATTTTTGCTTACCTTTCCTTGGCTTATTTGCTTGATAGAAATGCAAGAGTCCATGGCTAGAAAGGACATGAGCCTTGTATGCTATTGCCCATCGTCTTTCAGTTGAATTTATCTACACCAACACTGCTCCTATGCATACTCATTCTTCTTCCTCTCTACTCATTGGTGTCCTTCCTACCATGGTAAGTTGAAACTGAATTTGGATGGTGCTTGTAGTAATTTTGTTTGGAAGTGTGGATTGGGGGCAGTTGTAAGAAATGTGCATGGAGATCTCCTTTAATAAGGTCGCCTTGACAGGGCTAGGCTCTTAACCGTATAACCTTTACCCAAAAAACTGGAGCACAGCTATACTTTCATCGCTTTCACTAGAACCAGAGTCATAAGGGCACTTTTTTCTACCCTTTTTCTTACGGTTGGCATTATAAGAAGCAAAAGGATGGATGAAACCTTTTCAAAACTTGCCCTCAAAAGTCACGGCTGCCAAATGAGGAATGCACTTGTTTTTACACCAAAATTCCTAGGTTAGAATCGTACAAGGCAGCAGAAATATAGGACAAAAACAAATGGGTATAATCCAGCTGAAAATAGTGAGCTGAAAATCCTAACAATACAAAAGTTGACTAGTCATACGAAGGAAAGATGACTAGTCATAATCTTCAGGAATTTAGTTAATGCAATGCAAAACTTACCTTTGTCAAACACATTGTTATCCATCATAATGCAGCCAGATAAGAACACCTAGAGATGTAATTCTTAATCTAAACTAGAGCTTGAGAAAATACAATGATTGTCCTATTACAAAATTGTCAAGAGAAGCCAAAATAAAATTACAAAATGCATACATTTACATTAAGCAAGGGCTAAAATACACACAGACCAAAAACAAAATTACATCAAATTCAAAACCCAAGGATATCAAAATAAGACTAAAACCTCAGACCCAAACGTAGTTAGGAGGAGAGAGAGAGAGAGAGAGAGAGAGAGAGAGAGAGAGAGAGAGAGAGAGAGAGAGGATAGGTGTTTAGCGTTTGTTAAACCTAGAAAGCTCTGATACACATAAAAATATTACATACAATTGATTACACAAATCCTGGAGAGCAACGCAGCCAGTTTAGTCACTTATTAATTTTCCGATTAGCATTACTGAAGAATAATTGTGTGGAGGAGAGAAACACCGGGGGTTCGTCCTTCCAAACCTACCATGCGCTTTCGTCCTCCCCAATTAATGCTTTTATTAACTCTTTTCTTCACTCCATATATAAAACATGTAGCTGAAAAAGACTTTGAAGGTCCCGGAGACGACGACTTCACACTTGCTTATTCGAACTTACGGTAACATAGCTTATGTATGCAAATGAGCATCAAACCTAGATAAGGAGACATTAATTGCTCGCATATAGCAAACAAGTTAAAAAGATAGTCTTAATTTAATTCAACAACCAACTACTACCAGCCATTAGTAAGAGCATCCATAGTGGGGGGTGTATATGGGGATGTATGTTAAATATACACTTCGAGTCACCCGAATGGTCTCCAATGGGGAGATGTAAATGGATGTAAATATACATCACCACCATGAGGATGTAAAATAAAATATATATTTACATCTATTTTTACATCCCTTGCTGGTGGGACCCACTCGAGAAAAGAGAAGAAAAATCAACATAGGTTGTGATTGTATATTTAGAATGTAAAGGGGATGTAAAAGTGGCTTTACATGGATGCTCTAGATCATGAAGTCTTTTATTTGTTTTAATTTTTTTTTTTTCATGAAGTCTAGATTATAATAGAAGACCATGAGACAATAAGTTGATCATCAAAGCAAACACACAGATCCCAAAAGAGAGCTAATCAGTGTGAGACTATGACGACTTCTACCAGTGAAAGATCAGGGGTGAGAGACTTTGTTGAGAAAGAAATCGACAACGCGCACAAGGTTGTCGATGCCATCACTAGTCCTATTGCCCCTCTGGACGGTGTCGTACATGGCGTGGCCATAGGGATCTTTAAGCCAAAATGTGCTCCCAACAACCGCGGTGGCAACGGCAGAGGTGGCAGTCGTGGAGGAAACAGGGACTATAACTCCGGTGGTATGCATAATACGGGTGGGAATCAAACTGGCAACACCAACGGCAACAACTCTAGTGGGAACATATCTAGTTACTAGGGAACAAGGGCAATGAGTAAGAAGAGTGCATGTGCACTAATGGCAATCTCTCATTGCATGCATGCAATTGGAGAATGCCATAATAAATTAGGGGAATGCTAGTAACCTTCTATCTAACCTTTTTCTTTGGACCTTTCTCCATTTTTTGCTTGATATGTGTCATTTTCCTTACACTGAAAACAATGTCATTAATATATTGTACAAGCTAACTTTTGCTTTCCAAGTTTACCCTTATTAAATGTATTCAATTTATCAAAAAAAAATTCACAACTTTCTTACCATCTTTTTTTTTTAACGTCAATTTTTTTTATTTAAGAAAATGTCTGCTTTTTAAAAAGAGGAAATGTCCCTTTTTTAACGTCAAGTTTATACTTTTTTAAAATTAAAAAAAAAGGACATTTCCTCTTTTTTTTTTTATAAAACAAATATTTTCTTTAAAAAAGGTAATTGACGTTAATTTTTTTTTTTAATAAGATGGTAAGAAAGTTGTCAAATTTTTTTGGATAAATTGAATACATTTAATAAGGGTAAACTTGGAAAGCAAAAGTTAACTTATAGAATATATTAATGACATTGTTTTAAGTGTAAGGAGAATGACACATGTCAAGCAAAAAATGAAGAAGATCCAAAAGAGAAGATTAGAGAGAAGGTTGCTAGCATTTCTCAATAAATTATTTGCTTGATATGTATTCCCTAAAATATCAACTTTAAAATAAGAGCTGATGCAATATCTGAGGCTCCTTGGCCAGGCCTTATTTTTATGTGTAACTAATATTATGCTAATAAATTAATGGGAGGTTCATGTTAAATATCAAAATTTTATACATATAAGTTTTAGATTATCAATATAAGAGTAAACAATTGCACTGTGTAACAACATCAAATTAAACATATATAAAATCAGATGCAATCCAACGGTCCGATCATCTCTGAGTTAATGGTACAGATTTGCGAGGCTCCGATCATTAGTCAAATGACTCGCAATTTCTAGCACACCACCGTGCTTAGGACATTGAGGAAATCAACCAAACCTCAAATACATTGGCACCGCCGCACCACCACCAGCGGCTAGTGTGAATAGTAAATTTCGGCGACTGAAAATTGCCATTAAGACTTACACCAAAACGTTCACAACAATGATTATAAAAACTTTAATGAATAGATTATACCTCAATGATAGCCGGAAGAACCCTAAAAAGTGTTGGAAATTCGTCAACTTTGGAGACTCGGTTCTCCCTGTACAGTACAAATCAGCTTGTGATTCTTGTACCAAAAGAAAGAGGACTTCACGACGAATCTGCAGCCACCGACTTTGCATAAATCCGGGTTGAAACAAAGGAGTTATCTTAAGTCAAAGTTTGAAGTTTTGAGAGAAAAAAAAAATAGAAGAGAGAGAAGAAAACCAGAAGAAAAAAAATATTTCTATTTAAACCCCACATTTTTCTTTGTTCACCCCAATACTTAAATAATTTAGTCTGGTAATGTTTTAAGAGAATATTTCAGAAAATGGAAACGAGAAAACGAATTTGCATTTTTAAGATTTGAGAATGCATCTAGTAACTTAATTAGAATATAGTCTCAAAGAACAAAAACAATGAAAATATGTCTGGTAACATATAAACAATGAAAAATGTATAATTTAACCACACAAAAAAAAAAAAAAATCTGATATTTTTTAAAGGTTGAAATTATTATAAACAATAAAAAAAAATATATAACAAGTAAAAAATTCTAATGTTTTTTAAAGGATAAAATTATTTTATCTACTTTCTTTTTTCCTTTTTGTCATTTTCCTTTCTCTTTCTTTTTCTTCCCAAGCCATGGTTTTTTTTTTCTTTCTTCCTCCTATCCTCTCTTTTCTTCTTCCTTCACCCAGCCCCCTCCTTTTTTTTTCCTTCCTCTTCTCTCTTCTCTTTTCTTCTTCCTTCCTAGGCTTTTTTGTCTTTATTCCTCATCTCTCCTTTCCTTTCTCTTTTCTTCTTCCTTCCCAGATCCTAGCTTGATGTACTGTATCTGCCCCTACTCTCTGGAAAATAAAAAATCATTTCTCTCTCTCTCTCTCTCTCTCTCTCTCTCTCTCTCTCTCTCTCTCTCTCTCTCTCTCTTTCTCTTCTTGGTTTCGCTATTTTGTGGTTCTCTAGCATCAGTTGCGGTGCCCGTGCCGTGACATACTGGAATGGGTAGACCAGCCTGAACTTAGAGTAAACAGTGGTTGTTGACAACGATGGGTCTTGGGTCGGAGGAGATGGTTTCCACAGTGGTGCTGCTCAGTTGATTGGAGAAAGAGAGATGGGGATAAAATGACTTTTCGTATCTTTAGAAAATGAAAACATTGAAATTGAAAACAACATTTTATCATTTTCAACTTTTGTTCACAAATTTAGATTTGTATTCAGAAAACATTTTGTGAGGGAAAACGAAAACAATCAACCGAACATGTATTTGCAGAAAACCAAGAAACCAGGGAAACATAAAACGGGCTCTAAAAACATTACCGAACGGGCCCTAAGCTCTTAAGTTTTATTATTGTGTAAAATGACAAAAAGATCATCCAACTTAATACTTAACACTAGTACATCTATACACACCCCACCACTCTTCATATTAAGTTTTATAAAAACACAAACTCCTCTACACCCTATTCTTAGATTACTCTTCTGTTTCAATCCAAGAAAGAGAATGGGGACTCCCTGCGAAGACCTGATTCTTGATTTCCACTCTAAGCGTAGTTGGCTTCCTTGTACTCATCCTTTTCCGTGTCCAAATCACTCTCTACCATCTCCTATTAAACTCTATATTAGAGACATCTATACCCTAAAACACAATCCAATCTACCCAATGGCCTCTGAATATGTTTTGTTCCAGTAAAATCAATAGCATTGTTCAACTTGCACACAGACAACATTCCGAGCATGGTTTTCTTGGCCTCAACTCAAGACTCCTAAGAAGCCCTTGTACAATTTTCAGCAATAATACAAAGAAATTGCTTCAGAATTCCAAAACAGGCGCTCCACTATAATGGCATTGATTGAAGACTCCAACACATTCAGATTCAAAATTTCCATCAAGAAAACCTTAAATGTCCAATATTATATAAGCTAAACTGGAAACAACAAGACCCAACGTAATCGGGAAAGAAAGTTTTGAAGGAAAACAATCAACTACAAATGATTTAGTTAAGCTCAGCTCTTCTAATTATAAGTCTTTCCAAGAAATTTTTTAATTGCTTAAACAACTTCTAGGCAACCAAACAGAGCGTTAAACCCAATGGAAGAATTACCGTAGAGCATTACAAAAAACCAATGTTGGTGTCTGTTCCTTTTAAACGTTCAGGTCAAACAAAACACGTATGATAAATGGATACATCACACACGCACACAAGGCAAGCCCAGATCATAAGAAAAACCCAGAAACTCAACAGCCGAAATCTTTGGTTTCATTCTATCATATACACATAAATGTGTAGCAACATTATTTTAATAATAATAATAATAAAATAATGCTGCTACACATTTGACAACAGTATTTTTATCTCTTTAAGTAATGTGAGATTGAGGTGAACTTAGAGTGGTGAGGGGCAAGATAGCAGGGTGTGAGGTGTAGGGTGAGGAGTGAGAGAGTATCCACAGTGGGAGGGTGTATTTTCGGGGGTGTAAAACCACTTTTACATTCCCTTTACGCCTCTGGGAGTTCTAATGTGATTTTTTCTATAGTGGGGAAGACGTAAATCTAAAGATGTATAATTGATTTCTTTTACCTTTTTTGATGTAACTTTTGTCCGTTTTTTCTCATGTAGGTTGCACCTGCAAGAGATGTAAAAAAAGATGTATATGTGCATTTAAATTTGCATCTCATAGTGGTGATGCAAATTTACACTCGTTTACACCTCTCCATTGAGGGTGATTTCTATCACAAAGGGTGTATATTTAACATACACCTCATTATACACCATCCCACTGTGGATGCTCTGAGGTTAATGAGTTTTTTATTTTTTACTTTTTCTGCTGGGGGTGTATTTAAGGTTAGTTTGGGAAGATAGTGTGGTTTTCTTAGAAATTGTGAAAATTTGAATTAGAAGTTGGGGTGAATTTAGAATATAAGGTGAACAAAAAGAAATGCGATGTTTAAATAGAAAAACTAAAAAAATATATATATATGAAGACCAGCAGCCCCCCGTGCGCTGGTTTCCTTCGAAATTCCCTTCCCCTTTTTCCAAAAATACCCCTCCCAAACTCAAAAGTTTAAACATGAATTTCTCAATTGTTATAACTTCGATTGACGAGTCGTTTGTGCCTAAGTGTTTGTGAGATCGAGCTCTATTTTTCTATTTAAAAATTACATCTTTCTCACTTCAATTTCTTGAATGTACTTTGAAAAATCATAAATGGGTATTTTTGTCCAAAATTGCAAATTGAGTTTAAACACTCTTAACTCCATTATTTTCACATCAAACCAACTTGATACAATGCTCATATGTTTTATTAACCTTGTATGATTTTTCGGAAAATTAATAACAAAAAAAATCTATTTTTGAGGTTATTACATTGTCATTGTCAGATATGTTCTTGCTTGTTCATAGGTCTATGACTAGTCATTGACCAGTCATATTGTTACTAGGAACATTTAATTATTGTTGTCTTAAATATATCCATTGGGGTTTTAATTTACCCCCTTTATCTAAGTACCAATTTTAATGTCTCTTGTGGTAATTCTGTTTGGAAGCGTGAATTAAAGGCAGTTGTAAGAAATGTGCATGAAGATCTTATGGGTGTTATTTCAGTCCCTATCATCATTGGATGTTTGTCAGCCACAATTACTCAACTCTTAGCAATTCGGGAAGTCATTCGATTTCAATGGGAGGCTGGTTATGATTCATTGGTGGTTGAGTCAGATGCGAAGATTGCCATTAGCAACATTGTCTTTGGCAATGAGGCTTTTGAGACTGCAGGGGGATTATCAACAACATCCACATGCTATCTAGAAATGTTGCTTCTCCTTCTTTTGTCTTTGTTCTCATATTGTGTAATATTGTGGCTGATAGACTTGCTAAGTTTTCTTTAGGTAGTGTGTCTTCAGACCGTTTGGCTTGAAGAGGGTCCTCCACGGCTCAATGTGTTTCTTCAAGATCATGCTGATATTTTGGATTTGTCATGAGTTTTTTTTGTAGCCTTAATGGAGCGTGTGGCACTCTTTTTTCTTCATCTCAGATTTTGTCCCACTGAGTTTTCATGAGCAATGTTCTAATGAGGCCACATTTGTTCGCTTGAATCTGTAACCTTTGACAAATCACTACTACAAAAAAGGAAAAAGACAACAGGAATTCACCTATCATGTATTCGGTTTTCAAACTGTCGTGAAATTTTGACCGACATCTATTTGGGTGTCAAACTATGACGGCTTTCCACCGTCATTGTTATATTTGTAACGAAGACGGTTTTTAAAGAAAATATGTCGTTGTTTAGAGGTAAAGATCATTAGTTATAGGAGAAAAATGCAACTGTTTTTAATAAAATCGTCTTGTATTGTATGTAAAGAGGACGATTTTTTATGAAAACAGTCATGGATTGTTTATAAAGAGGTTGTTTTATAAAAACCGTCATCTTTACATTCAATAGACGACCTTTTTAAAAAATATCAACTTAACAATAGACCCCTTTAAAAAAAAAAAAGAAGTATCTTTACATATAATAGAGTTTTAAAAAATCAAAGGATTTCCCATTCCCAAATGTCACACCCCAATCTTTACTTAATTATTTTTATAAAAAGCGTATCTTGGGACATGTGAGGTAATAAGACGACGGTTTGTATAAAAATAATCATCTTTACATAAGATAGACGTACAGTTCTTTTATAAAGTAATCATCTTTACATATTATTACAAGCACGACGGTTTTTTTATAAAAGACGTAACAAACTTTCACATATAACGATGGTTTCAAAACGTCATCTTTACATATAATAGACCATTCTTTTGTATAAAAATCGTACATCTTTACATATAATAGACGACAGTTTTTTTATAAAAAGCTTAGTAGGGGTCCTATGTCTTTACATATAATAGACAATGGTTTGTATAAAAATCGTCAATCTTTACAATGCATAATAGACGACAGTTTTTTTTATACCCAAAAGCCCGTTATCTTTACATATAATAGACGGCTCTTTTTATAGCAAATCATCATGTCTTTACCTATACCATAGACGACCCTTTTATAAAAATCATCGTTAATTATCTGTAAAGACTATGCCCCATTTATTATAAACTAACCGTCGTCTAATAAGTTTCCCTGCTACATTTGCTAGTTCTTGTCTACACCATTGATTTCCTATGATGCTATACAACGATTTTAACTAGAAAACCAACCATATTGATTTATTAATGAATATATACACTCAAAAATAGTTTCTTTCATAAATAGTTTATTACATAGTTAACCAATCTTTATTCTACAACAAACATAATTCCTAACAAGGCTTACGTGAACTCCTAAAAATTCCAAGCCATTCCTCATCCAAACATACAAATGATGTCACAATTGAAGTCTCCTCCATCAAATCCCTATAATGATAAATTGACAACATGACATCTAATATCAAGAGATAACAATCAAACAATATAACTAAGATCATAACAACATATCAAATATTATCAAGATGGAAGAGAAATATTTACCATTGGTCCATATTTCCATTGAAAACTTGTAAAATGAGCATAAACAAAGACCATCGAGAACCTGCAAATTTTCAACAACAAAAAAACATACGATTCACATAGAAAACTTGCAAAAGAAAAAGTTATAAATCTGCACTTAGCTTCCTCTTCATCTCCTGATTTTTAACCAAATCAGATATCTAACATAACTTTGAAGAACCTATGATTCAATAACTACTAGTTAGAACTTATATATGTAGGTTAACAAACCAGACAAATAAAGAGAGATAAAATCTAAAATTAGGGAGACAAAGAACATACCTAGAAACTCAAACAGACTAATCCAGAATTCACTAACAAGATATAGAAGGTTATTAAGAGATTAGGTGACTTTCAAATCAAACCTTTCAACCAGCTTTGATTCTCACATACAGAACATCTTATGGATCTTAAGACCTCAATCTCTCAAAACTCCACCTCATCTGATATCAATTTTTTGATGATTTTGTAGAGAGTTTCATGAGGGTGTTTTAGAGAGTGCATGACACGGAGGGAGAGATCAAGCTTTTCAGAGACCAAAATCTGAAAATTTTGTGTGAATTCACTTAAGTAGCCTTAGCTTGTTTTAAAAGACAACGCTATGTTAATGAGATCATAAGGTTTTCAAAGACGGATGAAAATTTGAAAATTTGTCAGCTGAATTCACTTACGGCCATTTTTTAGCGTGTTTTAACTAAAAAAATTGTCATCTATATATATATATATAGACGATGGTTTGAAAATTATAATTATAAACGTCATCAATTTTATGAAATATTAAAATATGGACGGTTGTCACACCAAAACCGTCATCTTTACATTGCCATAATAGATGACGGTTTTATTGAAATAAATAGTCATCTTTACAAGCTATGCAATAGGCGACGATTTGTATAAAAATTGTCATCTTTACATATAATAGACTACGGTTTTTTTTATAAAAAGTGTCATTTGGGCCCCCCTTTACATATAATAGACGACGGTTTTATTAATCTGGGAAAAAGCGTCATCTTTAACTTCATAATAGACGACCATTTTTTAAACAAACTATCATCTTTACATATTAGACGACCGTGACTAGTGGATACCACAAAAGGCCTCTGCTATGTTATAGGCGAAAGTATATATAAGGCACATCACTCCTAATTCCGTTAGTCGAATATATTTTTTGATGGCATATGCATTTTAAGAAAGTAGTTTCAACAATCCAACCATCAAACTTGTTTGTTTATACTTCGAGATCATATACGCCAAAAATTGAAAAAAAATAAACATTCAGAGATCAAGTAACGAGACAAAAATTTCGACGGTTATAAATGAAAAATCATGATTTAACGGTTATTTTAACTCCGATTTTGATGATTTTTTACCGCTACACTCCTTGACCCTATATGAATACAATGACTAAATTTGATCTTCAATTTAAAATATTTACACCAGTGGATAGCGGTGGTTGCAATTCGGTAACCGCGAATTTTTACTCAAACCGCAAACCGACTGATTATTTGCGGTTTGGTGATTTTTGAAACCGCAAACCAACCGCGTTTTAGCGGTTTAAAACCGCAAGTTCTCAAGCATTTACAAAAATATAAATTCACAACCTAAATAAATAAATACACAACCTCAATTTATCAAGCATATATAAATTCACAATCTCCTCAATTTCTCAAGCATTCACAACCTAAGAAAATTAAAGTTACAATTCCAGGCATTCCAATTAAAGTTAAACTTCTCAAGCATTCCAATTCCAAATCCTTTAAAGTTACAAACCGAAAGGAAAATGCAAAGCCAAATGAATTAAAGTTACAACAAAAAAGAAAGATCTAATTCAAATTCAAAGTTAATTAAAGTTACAAACTAAAAGGAAAATGCAATGCACCAATGTTACAAACTCAAGTGTTAGTGGTGAGTGGATTTGAAGAACCCCGTTGTGTTTGAGCACCAATGTTATCTACAAATAAAACAACATAGTTTAATACATTTTATTATAAGAAGAAGCATAAATAACATTAGCATAAATAAACTAATTACTTACAAGTTGTCATATGTTCCATTTCCTTGTAGAATTCAACCTCATCATCCCTATGTTGCTCAAGTAGTTAAGGGCATCTATTTTAGGTCAATTCGTTCTCGTTGGGTCTATTTGCAAAACACTTGTTTTTTTTTAAAAAAAAAGAAGAAGGCAAAAGGTGACTTTTGGTCCCTGTAGTTTACCACTTTGGTCCATATAGTTTCAATTTGGTCACTTTTGTCCTGTACTTTCAATTTTTGAGCAATTCAAGACACCAGTCAATTTCTATTAACCTATCTCACCTCCGTTAATTTTTAAAACACGTGCCCCTCTTATGGTTGTTCTCTTAGATGGAACGGCTTGACCAAATTGCCCCTCCAAGTGAGGGGCACGTGTTTTAAAAATTGAAAGTGAGGCAGATATAACATAAATTGACTAGTGTCCTTGAGTGTTCAAATATGAGACTTGTGTTGACTAGTGTCCTTGAGTGTTCAAATATGAGACTTGTGTTGAGAACAATCATTGAAAATAATGGAGATTCGGTATCATTTAAAAAATAGTGCTGTCAGTGTTGCAAGAGATTGAAACAATGGGAAATGATTCAACAAAACACACAATTAGATTGGAATGCATGTGACAGTTTGATGGATGCCATTGCCCCCCAATTTGCTTGGAAATAATTTATCTTGGCTTAGTTTATAAATATTTTTTTATACGAAGTTAATGATTCAAAATGCATTTACATACATTACTTAAGTCAAAAAATTGTGTTTTAAATATATAAAAAAAAGGGAAAAAAACGTTATATTGCATTCTGCAGATATGATTCCGATGTTTTTCTGTCCCAAATCAATGCTCCCAAGTCTGTTTTTTCTATATGAGTTCTGACAACATCTCCACTATATCTTACTTAACCAAACCAAATACATGGTGGTGTCTTGTGACATGACCTTTGTACTGAATTTCTACCACAAAGAACCCCTGATTAGTTTCTTCTTTGTTTTTTCCTTAATTTCTACCACAAAGAACCACTTTTATATTTGCATCAGCACCCAATGGTGGCTAAGTTCATTATTAAAAATGTTAGTCACTAACTTTTATCTCTAAAAGTTGATGCTTAAAGACGCTATGAACATAGATGCTTAAAGTCGCTATGAACATAGCCACAAATCATTGAATTATGAAGATCCCACTATGCATAAATTTTAGAGATATTTAATCATATACCTATTCTTAATACTTATAATATAGATAAACTTTATACCATTTAATTTTTATAAACAAACTCAAAAAATAACAGATGACCCTATTGAATTTAATTTTGATTATTAAATTACATTGATGCCCTATTGAGTGTTTTGAGTTTTTTTATTATAAGGTTTTGGAGTTGGGTTTGTTATAAGAAATCAATGACAGTTTTGTAATTTTAAAAAAGTTAAAAGCCTTTTTGTTATTTTGTAAATAGGCTTTGAGTGTGTTTCTAAAGTCCATTTCATATAGGGTTTTTTTTAAATAAAAAAATAAATAATTTAGGCTCCTATATTGGATATAACAGTGAATCTCCCTATATTTTATAATTATAAGCTCTTATAACCATCTTTGGGGCCCCTTGACCTAAAATACAATTCATAATTCTTTTATTTTTTTCTTTTTCAGATAGAATTTGACCACATTTACATAATAAATAAAATCTCATGTGGACACAACTGATTCTGGCAACACAATCAATTTGCTCTTGAAAAAGAGATCATAAACCATATCGTAGATTGACAAAAAAAGAATCCATGTTCATGTGTAGAGGAAATCAAGAATTTGAACCATTCACAAACCCATGTATCAGTAAACATCGAAAAAACATGAATTGGAATAATTTCAATACCTACTACTTTGATTATGAAATTCCAATTCACAATGTATATGTAGCGCAAAGATTCGTATTTTTTTAGGCTCCTTTTAAGATCTCCTTAAGCAACCATATAGTGGAAGAACTTCAATATCCAACGTCTGAAATTCTGAACTACTAAAAAAAGGGGCAATCCCATTACATTTCATCTGTTTTCATTGATCGGGGATGTGAAATTCTTGCAAGCCAATCAACTTAAATCTTATTTATTATCTGCATGAATGACCTTTAAAAAGAGATAATTTTACTTTGGTAATAAACTTTTTTCCAGTTTTAAGAGTACTTCATGAAAGTAACTATATATATATATATATATATATTTGTAATGCTCTAATGGGAAGGTATTCAAAGGAAAACTGGTGTGCTTCCAAATCTTACAAACAAGTGCAAATAATAATGGAGTAAAAACTGAATTGATTAATTAATGATTTGGTATGTTTGAAAAAGTGAGCAAACTACCAGGCTGCATGATTGCAGGCGGGGGAACAAATATGAGTGGGGGTTGACTTGTTAAACAATTGTAACCAATGGTGTTTTCCCAAATCCGAAGGCATAATATATATATAACATAAGCTCTGAGATGCAATATCACAATAGTCAACAGATACAATTCTGTTGTTATTAACTTCTTTGTTTTTTTTTTTGTTTTCTTTAAAAATTAAAGAAATGAAAGAAGATAGAAACCAAATAAGGAGAATAAAAGAATGACAAGTACATAGGGTAAAGATAAATTTTTTTTTTTCAAACAAAAAGTTTAGGGGAGGGAGAGACTACCCCACACCCACGGCCAGGGCAAACCCCAAACTTTTTGGAATTTACAGAGAAATTTTACAGATTACCCACTAAATACGAAATTGCTAGCAGTGAGACTCAAACATTGATATGGCGACATACAATGCAGGAACCTTACCAATAATTTCAAAATTGCATTGGCTTTCGCTCTCATATCATTATCTTTCAGAATTTTTTCTTCTTCTTATTCTTTGGATTAAAAAACCAAAAAGAATAAAAAGAAAAAATAAGTGTTATCAAATCAGGCAAGATAAAGAATGGGAATACCTAATTCGTAGTAATGGGCGATATTGATTTATGTATAAATCAGCATCACGATGATGCGAATTCCTGTGCTTTTAGTAAATGCCAAATGAGAATGCACTAAAACTGGGATTGTGCCAAATTGTCCACTAAACATTGTCTTGCCTTTTCTCAATTATGGATTCTTAGTGCCTTCTTTCCCTGCCACACGGCCCACACCCTTTAGATCTCTACACTGTTTATGAGAAATTCGGCCATGAATACGAAAATGTTTTTTTTTCTTCATAGAATCTCTTCCTTTGAAATGTAGTTTGGATTTACCAAAAATGTAAAGCGTAGATAAAGATTTGTAAAGCAGCAGAGATAAGGTTTTAAATTTTTCTGACCCCACGTCTAAAATAGCATATTGCCTGCGCCTGCTTTATCTGTTCATTTCTTGACCATATTCCTTGCAATCATGTTGACAATTTATCAATCATGCATGATGAGTAGGGCTAATTGTTTATGACCCTTCATTACTTTTACGAAATAATGGAAGCACCACTCAACACAAAGGAAAACAAAAATTCAGACTGAAGAGAAGCTTAAGATTTGAAGGTGTAAATTCAATTCTCGTCGTGAGACTAGAAAAATGTACTCTACCACTGAAGCTATAAGTTTTGCATCCTCATTTCTTTCAATTTAACTCCATATTTGTTTGAGGAACAAACAAAAAGTATAAACAACAACCGGAACTTTATCACTTGTGTGTTGCAAAAGAGAACTTTATGGATATTTATTAAATATGCCTCCGAGGTTTGCAGGCAGGGGAACAAATATATATTTCGAACCACACTAAAGCATATAGAAAAGGGGGGCCTAGGATGACCTATGTCTTTCATGTATTCAGGCGGGGGAGCAAATATCAATTTAGATAAAGGTGGTCAAAGGTTGATTTGACCACCTTTGGCTTTTATAATTAAATAAAAGACGATTTAATTATTTAGTAACACTTTCGTTTCTTATCGTTTGTATCGTATTACTTATTTATAAGAATATGGAAGTTAAGATGAAAATGAAGGAGATTTCCTTAAAAGTTTCTTAACTACGAGGGTAATAAAATGTTTTAGACATAAGTTAGGTATCAATCCGTGCCATCCAATGTTAGAGAGAGAGAGAGAGAGAGAGTAATAATGGTTCCTAAACAAAATACTAGTTTTTAGTTTATGGAAAGGAATGAATCTAACTATGGATCTCTAGGTCATAATAATGGGCAATATCCCACCAATTTGCATGGATATAATCTGTAGGGTCATAACTGATGGCAAATCGAATCCTGTTTTACAAATTTCCACAAATGGATTGATGATACGTATCCACTAAACTTTGTTCGCCCTTCTCCTAAAACAAAAGTACTCTAACGCAGCCAAAGTCAGTGGTTCCTCCAATCACAGTATCAGCAGTGTTGACGAGGAACCAGAAAAGAACATGATACGGGTGTGTGGTGATGTGTCAAAAATCCTTGTATTTAGATTTGTATTTGGGTTTTCCAGAATATATGCCATGCGGATTGCCTTGTAAATTTGAGGATTTGGCTAGGGTGGTGGATTAGTGTGTCATTTGGGCATCATGCATTGTGGATGGTACACTTGATGTGTTTGAGTAACCCTATGCTACTTTGTTTAATTAGTTGCGCATGCTGATGATTTGAGAGCTTGAACAATTGTTTTTGTTTCATTGCCTTTATATAAAGTGTATTATAGATTATATTCACACCTAGTGGAGTGTCCTTTATTGGGCAATGGTTGTATATGATTGAATGCAAGATAGTTTAAATTACTCTAAATTGATTGAATTTACGGGGTGAAGGATTCGAACTTGAGTGTAAGAGAACGGACTCACTATCTTGGCTAACTGACCTAACTTACGCTACCTATTTTGAATGTTCAATCTGTTTCACTTTTCGCAGAGTTTTTATGGACCACCTAATATATTGCTTCACTTGGGCCGTAACTTAGGCCTCTTGTTAAAAATGGCTCAATGAGTCCAGCCCCACACAAAATAGATAGGAGTGGAAGAGGGGCAGAACCAAAAACGAATATCAAGAGCTTGCTCCAACCATTCTGTCGTCATCCACAAGAAGAGTATGCTTTGAAGGAAAACTACAAATATTTTTGCATACATCAAATTGTCATCAACCTAACATAAAACCTTTTAACAAGTTTTTGGAAAAATGAGTTGTCTTCTTGTTTATACCCAAGGACATATATTCATCCTTTATATGATAGCTCGTTCTCTTGCTAGCTTACTATCCCAACAAATGGGAAAAAAAAAAAGAAAAAAAGAAGAAGGATTTATCGTATGTTGCATGACTACTTTGAAGCCGACGAAAACTCCAAAAGAGGAGATAATTAAATGAAATAAATAACATTAAAGGGAGTTTAATGATTTTTATTATTATTGTATTATTATTTTATTTTTTATACATTATTAAAAGTGTGCCATGAAATGAAAGTTAACAGGTCGCATTCATGTAAACAGGCGGTGGGTAAAGTATGTATTTTTATGATACAACGTAGATGGCAGACTTTCGAGATTTAGACGTGAACACTGGCGTGATGTCAAGTATTGTTGAGTTGTTCTTAACGGAGGTGAATTGTGAAAGGTGTTTTCAATATTAAATTATCAATTAAATAAATAAATCATAATTGATCATATCTCGAGTCGTGCGTCGAGCAACCTCTTCCTCTTCGAGTTTACTTCATACGAATATAGAGAAAGCCAAATTAAAAAAAGAATATATATATATCAAAAAATATTATTATTTTAACAAAAATTTGGTCTTTGCTCTAGAAAAAAAAACGCATTGGCATACTCAACAAGGAAAAAAAAGGCAGCATTCTTGGGGTGCAGTGTAAAGTTGATAAATATGCGTGATGTGCAGTGTAAAGTGGATAAATTTGCGTGATGGTAATCCTTCATAAAGATAGCTCCCAGTCCCACATAAATAAGGAGTTGTGCAAGAGTTTCCTTTATTTATTTATTTATTATTTATTTTATTTTTTAAATTCTTGTTTAAAAGCCCTAGAGTTTAAAGCCCTTGTTTAAAGCCTTTTATCCTTTTTTTTTTTTTTTTTATGCAGATCCAAATTCTCTGTTTTAATTTTCTCTGCCATGATGTTAACTTTGCCGTTAGTTGGGTTAGGTTTTTCTTTTCTTTTTTAATTAAGAGTACATTGAATTTTTGTTTGAAGAATGATGTGTCAACTTTTAAGTCTCTTAAATAATAAATTTTAATGAGGTGGCGTATGAAGAATAAAAGTCAAGCAAATCATAGCAGAGAAAATCAAAGTAGAGGATCCGAATCCTTTTTATGCGGACCTTAGAATGTTGTTAAAGCACACGAATGGCTTTCCATGGTTACGTAGCTGAGCATTTGTTATATAGAAAGAACAATTCGTGATAAAATTTACTTCTTTATATCTAGAACAATTCGTGGTTTGAATGAGAAATTGAAGATAGCATTTGATGGATACCTAAATTTATTGAATACGTACATTGAACCCTGTAGTGTGATAGAGTACTTTGCCTATTCTTTATTATAGCCGGCTGTACTACGCCCAACATATAAAAAATGAAAAGGAAAAAAAACAATTGATAGAAAAAACAAACTATTTGATACCCTTTGCCAATTTAAACAAAAACCACCAATTCAATATTCCAAGAATGTTTGGGACATTTTGTCCTAGTATATGTTAGCATATTCCTGTCAATAAGGAGTTTGGTGTTCTGGGTTTGGACATGATCAGGTCAGTGAGTTTCGATATCTAGTTGCAACCACATGTAGAGGGTGTTATCCTCTTTCCATAACACTGATTTGGGACAACAAACGAATCAGTTATGGCTTCATGAATGTGGGCTTTCCAAATGGTAGCAAAGCTTTAATCTAAACAGAAGTGTGCCGACAAGGACATCAGGCTTCCAAGGGGAGTGAATTTTGGTGACTAAGAGGGATACCCAATTACATGATATCGATACTTGTGTGAGGAAAGATGACCATATGAACATTTCCCTTGGTAAGACACGTAGTAGGTAAATTCATGTATTTTTTATTGTGAGGATTCACTTTTGAGTTTATAACTTGTCACACCATTGCTCTTTTATACCGCACTAAGGGGCACTCACACTGATTTTGTACCCTTATTATTATAAAGAGAGACAAGAACTTGTAGTCTTGAGAAAGAAAAAAAAATATTTGTGAAGTAGGGTGAAATGTATTCACATATTATATGCTGCTTTTTGGCACTTGATCAAGTGGTGAATTGTTAAATTGGGCTGGGATGCAAACTATAAGTTTGCACATGCCACAATTTGATCAGAATATTACAAATTCTAATGCCAGAATCTGAATGGTGCTTTTTCCGGTATGAATCTGAATGGTTCATTTGCTGCTTCTGAAGGAAGGGATGGAGTTATAGCAGCACTAACAGGGGAATTTTGCTGGGCTGTACCCAACCAAACCAATCTGCATGACACCATTATTTTTCTTCTTTTTGGTTTTGAAACTTAGTTGAAAGAATAATTGTAACCACATTTACGAAACAAAATAAATTTATGTCCCTCATATCCTCATAACATATTCTCACATGTGTGAAGGAAGTGTTAAATTTTAGAGAGATAGGTCAGTGGTCCACTACTAGCAATACAGATATTGTCTCCAACTTAACCACCTACAAAGCCCAGTAGGTGTTGGGTTTTATTACAAAATGCCTCGATAATATTAGTAGTGGAACAATTCATTATACATTGTATTTTATTTATTCAAGTTTCCGATGTGAGACTTATATTCTTTAACACGTCTCTTCATGTGGGACCACCACATAGTGGGCCACATGTGGAGCCAAGTCTACATCGAAGTCAATCATTTAAGCTCAACACGTAAACACCATGTATTGAGTAGGGGGTAGAGATAAACATTCAAGTCCAACATGTGAAGATCACATATTGAGTAAGAGTAAATGCCCAATTCAGGTCCAGTCAATCAACCCGCTCTGATACCATGTTAAATTTCAGAGAAGCTGGTCAGCGGCCCACTACTAGCAACACTGATATTGTCTCCAACTTAACCACTTATAAAGTCCAGTAGGTGTGAGGTTTTATCACAAAAGGTATCGGTGATATTAGTAGTAGAACAATTCATTATATATTGTATTTTATTTAGTCAAGTTTTCGATGTGAAACTTATATTCTTTAACAGAAAGTACTTTGTAGAATAATTATATAATTGATTATGCAAAATTATTATCCACCGATGCATATCCATTTAATTTCTACATTATAAAAATAACAAGAATTTTTCAGTTTGCATGCTAATATTCCATGAACTATACAAAAGAACTTGAAGGCAACCTTATTAAAATCTTCCCAAGGCAATTATATCGGTAACCCTGAAGTAGGAAAAAGAGTGTCACATATGCATTGAACTACAAAAGAGTTAAAAGAAATAAAAATCAAACGAAATAACACATAGCACAATTACAAGCCCAACAAATAACATCCCATCATAATGGAATACTGTCAAAGAAGAACTTTTATACTCTCATAGTTGCTTGACTTGCTGAAAATTCAAATATTCGTTTCCAATCTCAAATACCATCAGAGAAAAACAGCACCCCAAGTGTACCATGATCGGATACGCATGTGATATGTGGTATATACTAAACATGTTAATTTTGATTAACTCATAAATCATTAATGGAATAGCGTACAACGATTAACAGTAATTAGAAAGAAAAAAAAATTATGGTTTTTTTACTCTAAAAGAAATTCCAAAGAGGATCCTCTAGGAGTCCCCCACCCCACAGGACGATTATCTTCATTGAAAATACAAAAATGATATTTTTAGTAGACAGTTACTATGGCCATGGGCGAAACCACTGTGTGGACTCCAGAGGGCTGTAGCCTAGTGATTCTTTTTGTGAGAAAAATAAATCAAATTTATATAAGCTAGTATCTTAACCTAAAAATAAATAAAAATACACAATTTTATACATTGGCAACCCCAATAGGCATAGTCAGAGATTTTTCACGTTTGTATATAGTGTCAAAGACTGTGCCACCAATAACCCACAATAGGGGTAAAGTCTTTAGCTCTTAATTCTCCAATTTTATTTTATTTCATTGATTTGTCTCTAAAAGAGAACCATTTTTCTAAATGAAATTCTTCCTTTAACTAGTGGACACTCTTGGAACTGCCAGAGTAAGAAGTCCCCAAGTGAGTGTATTATGGGGGACCGTCCAGCACATCCGCTTTCGTGAATAATATGGCTCTAATTCTATTTTTTTTTCTTGTGTTAATAACTAGCGTGGTTTATACTAATGTATGCTTTTATTTATATAAAACCTATAGAAATTGTAAGTAAAAAAAAAAATGATAATTGGATTTTAATGTAATAACTTTAGCTAGCTCATTCGCTGATAAATTCCTAATTTCGCCCTTGACTATGACACCACTTATTTTTGTTGATGCAAGCATTTAGAGTGATTCCATCCGTTGCCTCCAGCCAGGGCAAGACAGGGCCCAAGCCTAGGTGAGCACTTCCAGCTGGCCAAGCTTGCTTGGGCAAGCTGGTCCCACGCAATGGGCCAGCCCTCAAGCAAAACCAGCCTGAGATTGAGCCCGAAGATAGATGACGCCAAAGCATAAATTCAATTTTTTTGCTTAAAAAATCTCAAAATTTTTTTTTTTGAATTTTTTAAAAAAATTTACCAAGAAATTCTGGAATATTTTTAAATATAAATACCTACCAATGTTGTTAACTTTCAACGCCAAATCCTCATACATTTTCTTCACCTTCTAATATTATTCACTTTCTATACAAAAATTTCTTCACTTTCTTTTTTATTCATCATCTTATGGCATCTTCCATCAAAGCCGGAGGGACATGGACAAACGTTCGAAGAGGTCAAAATCTTGGCGACGAGGTAAAAAATTTATAATTGCTGTTTTATTCAATTTAATGTCATTTAAAAAAAATATATTTTCTTGCATTTACAATTTAAGTTTTTTAATAGATTATTCAAGGCCAAAAAAAAAAAAAAACCTTACACATAACTCCTCAACTGAACAATGCCCGCAGTTAGTTCCCGTGGTGCGTTCCGTGTCGGAAATAATTTTACTATTACGTCATTCGAAGGAAAATACTCCTCCACGTCGTGATCCAATGGAACTGCCTCCGCCAATGATCGAGTCCTCCTTGTACTCAATTGTATTGTACTATGAGGACCATGAGTATTTCAATTGTATGATCAGTGAGTAGGTATTTCAATTGTATGATGAGAGAGATGTGAATTTTATAATAAATATGGACATGTGGCAACCAAAATCTTATATGAAAATTTTATTTGAAATTTGAAATGTGAATTTTATAATAAATATGGACACTTGACAATCGAAAATCTTATCCAAATTAATCGTTTAAGTACAAAAAATAAAAATAAGTTAAAGTGAATAGTATTTACCATTTATCATGGCAAATAGATAAAAGTGCTCTTAAATAAAGTAGAAAAGGGAAGTGTTAGTCATAGCACTAGCGCAATTACGATATAAAGTTTTAGGCCGAAACTGCTTCATTGCTTAAAGGTCACGACGATTGGTAAATGGGACTATCGTAAAACTTTTAGAAGGAGATCAGCTGTGCATAACATCATATACCTGAAAGGGAAAGTGGGCTACTGACCAGGTCTCTTTCTTAGAATTCTAGCGTGTAAATGGTTGCTTTAGAAATAGGCCTCATAATTGGGCAGAAATAATCAACTGCTTCGAGTTTGGCCAATTTAATACACGTCTGTTACCATCGTAATTTCTTAACTTTTAGGTAATAAAAAAGATTATACGTAGATGTTCGAAAAAATATTTTCAATATTAAAAGTAAATTAATTTTGTTTTTATTTTTTCATCCAGGTCAAAGCTGAAAAGTGAAACAAAAGTAACACCCAAGAGGACAAAAGCTACACAAAATGCATGCACATGACATTTGTTTTCTACCAAAATAAAATTTCCTACGTTTTTTTTTTTACAGGTACCATTTTTAAAGAAACTTGATACCAGAAGAGCTCGGTCAAATACACTTTAGAGGCTAACATAAAAAAAGGAAAAAGACAAAGCAAAAGAAAAAGTAGCAAAGGGAAGACAATATTTTTTTCAAAATTGAAAATCATTCAGGCATTTCAATTAGATGACGAAGTTTGATGTGGTAATTTGGTCATCTCGAGCAGAATGAAACGGTACTCTATATTTATATATTTAACATCTCAATTAGGTTGAGCAAATATCCCTGAGACTATTAAAACAAGCATTTATATATGTGGATTCACATGTGGATTCCATATTTTTCCCCTCAATTGGTTCTCCACTATTTGTGTCTCACCCACAAGAGAAAGGTGAACCAATTATTCCAACCAAGGAAAGTTGTTTTAGTTGAGAGAATTCTTCATTAATATCAGATATTCTTTCTGTGTGCATGTCTTTATAAGTTACATTCCTTACCTATTCTTATATGAAACCAACCCACCACAACTTCCAACCCCTGCATCTTGCTGCTCACTCTGAATTCAAAGCTTCAAGAAACTCCAAGCCTTCCATTAGCTACAAGGTTATTGTTTTTTACCAGCCTCTTCAGTTCTTCATTTTGAGTTCTGAATTTGATCTTCTATCATTGAAAATATACAACTTGGTTTTTTTTTCTTCTTCCACCTTCTCAACTCACCATCTTTCTTTCTCAACTACTCTCTTTCTCTCTCTCTCACAGACAACTAATTTCTGACCCTTTAATTTGCAGAACTTTAATTTTCACAATATAGTTTGAACACAGCACAAATTTTGTTCTATGCTCTGCCAATGGCCCTGCTGGAAGAAGAATAAACCCAACAGAAAAATTAATTATTTCTCTTTCTTATGTCCTCTGTAGTTGCAGAAGTTGGTAGAAAAATCATTATGGCTGCCCAGGACAAGGACAAGGCAGCAGCCAAAAAGTTTCAGAAAAGCTACTTTGATGTGCTGGGGTTGTGCTGTTCATCAGAAGTTCCACTGGTTGAGAACATCCTGAAGCCTCTTGAGGGTGTGAAAGAGGTGTCAGTGATTGTGCCTTCTAGAACTGTTATCGTTGTCCATGATAGCCTCCTCATTTCCCAGATTCAAATTGGTAAGTATCCAAATAATTAATTTTCTCTCAAATTATAGACTAGTTAATGTTATTTTTGTTCCATTAATTGTTACATGTGCTACTTGTTTTCAAGGCTCTTGCCTGACCAATCACTATAGAACCCTGCAATACGGGGGGCACAGATGAGACTAGGACCTTTCCTGTCTTCTTAATCACGATTGTTACAAATTTTTAACATTTCTCCGTCTTCGTTAATATAGATTTCGATAAGAGCAGTCGTGTACGCGCACAAGTGAGCTATATTCTCAATCATTGATGCATTAGCGGATCCACATATACGTCAATGATTGAGACCCGGGAGCCACTCAAGCGTGAGCAAGCGACCTAAACATTCCCTCTCTTTAATATATTCGTGCCATATTGTGGTAGATTTCTGGTATTGCTTGCACAACAAAAATTAAACGGTTTGAACCAAAATAAAAAAATAAGAAAATAAAAGGAAAGAAAGAAAGGTGGACGAAGAGATAGTCGGTGGCCATGTTAGTCTTGGTGTAATTGTAGTGATTGGTGAATCGGCAAGAAAAAAGACAGGAGGATGACGCTTTAAATATGCTTTATTGCTTTACCCGACTTTCATACACTATTTACTTTTCAAATTATTTAAAATAAAGTTCGCATTTTTTCAGAAACACTTAGCAATTTTTTTGATGATTGGTTTGTAGCAAAAGCATCTTTTTCCCCCACATCAACTTTTGTTCTACGTAACTCTTCTCAATCTTTGTGTTCTTTTTTTAACTTCTTTGCACCTAAAAAATTAGCTTTTAATTGGTGATTATTCTTCCTACGTTTTTACCTACTTATGCTCCATGTATAATATTATTTGTTAAATATCTCACACCCTTGGTGTGAGTCTTGACTACAGTTAAAAGGCAAAATTTTAGAAGAAAAAAAAAAGATTTAGAATATTTATTCATGGAAAGTCATTTGTATTCGCGCATTAGTCATACTGTGTTGACTCATAAAAGAATTATGTGAGACCGCTTCGTATCGTGCATGACCCAAATAACCAATTACTTGCGAGAGATGGACCTTAGAAAAGATAAAACTGCTTTCAAATAACCAAAAGTACTTATTGCTTTATTTAGCAGAAAAGTTTTGACAATGACTTTGGTTTACCAAATTATTATTACTTGAAAACTCTTTTATGAAGAAACACTTTCCAATAGGCGTATAGTCACATTTCTGGTAGTTGAAGAATTCAATACGACAACGAAACCTACATTTAATTATATAATATCATATTTTGTGGACCAAAATGCCCTTGTTAAAAGACAATAAAACCCATTTTCTCTCTTCTTTTTTCTATTTTTTTCTCTGAAATTTTATTTTGTTCTTTTTTAATTACGTGTATTGTTCCGATTATCCTGATGATAATCAAATATGTTTATATTGTGAGACTATGAAACTGAATCATTAATTCAAATTGATTTTCAAATTCACATGTATTCAATATTCTCATAATTAATTTATGGGTTCTTGATGACGGCAGTTAAGGCATTAAACCAAGCAAGGCTTGAAGCAAATGTGAGATTGTATGGGGCAGAGGACAATTTCAAGAAAAAGTGGCCAAGTCCATATGCAATTGCTAGCGGCGTGCTACTCTTGCTATCATTTTTAAAGTATGCATATCGGCCATTGGGGTGGTTGGCTCTTGGAGCGGTGGTCGTTGGCATTTTCCCCATTGCCATGAAAGGCGTGGCGGCCATTCGGCATCTTAGGCTAGACATCAACATTCTTGTTATCGTTGCTGGTACGTCAAATTTTTAACATTAATATTTTCTTTTCTTTTTCCATTGCATTTTACATAATAATAATTATGTTTTACTTAGTCAGTAATTTTAGCTTTATTAATGATATATTTATTTAGTACATATGAGTTAGGTCAATTGATCGGGACAATGAACCTGCTTCTTTTTTACATAAAATTCAAATCTCCTACCTTGTAAATTAAAGAAATTTAGACTTCGTATTAATAATATAAAAAAAAAGATATACTCACGCGCATGCCAATTAATTTTTTTTTTCTTTATTTGTTTTAATTAAATATTTTTGGTATTTTGAATGTTTCAATATTCTCAATTTGTATCTTTATTTCTATAGATTTTTTAAATTAACTATAAATAAAGTTTTCAAAATTCATGATTTTTAGTTCTTAGTTTAGGACAAGGCAGTTAAACATTTTAATCATGATCATGATCAAAAGCTTGGTATAACATGGGGACAAATCAAACTTGGTTTCCCTATAAATTATTGGTAAAATTGGTTGCCCACACCCCACACCGCCACACCGAACTAACCAAAACCCCATCTTTTTTCTTTCTTTTTTTTTCCTTTTTTTCTTTTTTGTCTTGGGTTACATCCAAAACTCCATCTTTTTTATTTTGGCTTTTTGTTGAAAAAAATCGCAATACATCACAATTCCCTTAGCAAAGATATCTTTAATTTGTGAATAGCAATCCAAACGTCACGTTTACGCAGTTCACGAGTTTGATGATACCTGCAACAAATACCTAAATTTTTGTAGTCTTTGGCCTTTTGCACTTTGAATGGATATGCATAGTATGTATGGGTTAAAGAGTTTGAATGGATTTTGTCAAAAGTATCAGTTTTCGTGTCTGTTTTTCCTTTCAGCAGATGACATATTTCGGCTTCCCCATCTCTTGTTAGGCTTGAAGTCTAATAATTTCGTTCGGCTATCTAGCACATGTTTTGGCTTTCCATTTTTGTTGATGCCTAAGCTCTTGGCTCTCCATTTCGTGCCCCATATGTTTTGACTAGCTTTGCTACCTACCTACCTCTATTGCATTTCCCACTCCTGCTTTCATCACCTTATTTGATTCCATTTCGTTTCATCTGTTTTTTTATTCTCTCTCTCATCACGCGACTTGTAATATATTGAAAAAAAATATATAACAAAGATAGACAAAATAACCAACATGGAGAATCATTTAATTTGGCTCAAAAAAGCAAAGCAGTTAGATAAAAAAAATAAAAATAAAAAAATTAGTGGGCTAATCAGTTCTTAGTTTCCAAGATGGTAAATTTAAGTGGAGTTTACTTCCGAAGATGGTAGTTTTAGAAAATTGGAAGAACAGTTTTATGGACTTCTTTTTTTGGTGAGGAAGAACAGTTTTATGGGTTATTTTTATAAGATTATTTTAATTGTTATGGTGTAATATCAAATATAAAAGAACCCATAATTTATTTTTTATTTTGACTAATAAATTGCATGTTCTTGCTGGAACCCAAATTAAATAATCTATTCAGTTCATTAGTTGATCATTAGGCTATTTGAAAGGTTGATCTGATAGTAACTTAGCCTCTGGATGAAATCATAGGGTACATAACTCGTTGCATCTAGAATTAGATGCCTGAAGTAATGTACAATACTTTATTTGTGTTTGTTTGTGTATCTATGTAGAAAATAGCTCTGTTTTTTTGGTTAATAGGTGTGTGTTTGTTATATACTGGTATTGGTAACTGATACATGATGTAACGTTCTTTTGACAGTGATTGGGACAATTGCTTTGAATGACTATATGGAAGCTGGAACTATTGTCTTTCTGTTCACCATTGCAGAGTGGCTTGAGTCAAGGGCAGGTCACAGGGTTAGCATTAAACTCATCCTTCTCTTGTAATCTTGCACAGTGCTTTATGACTTTCAAACATTTGCCTCCATTGCTTCTTGACTAGTGAATAAATCAATCTTTTCATGCCCTTATCACCATGTTTGAAAGACCAATAATTCCAAGATTGTAAACTCTGATCATGCTATGTACTCAGGCGAAAGCCGTGATGTCGTCGTTGATGAGCATGGCTCCTCAAAAAGCAGTCTTAGCAGAAACTGGTGAGGTTGTGGATGTCGACGAGGTCAAGTTGAACACAACTGTTGCCGTTAAGGCTGGTGAAGTTATCCCAATTGATGGGATAGTTGTTGAAGGCAAAGGTGAAGTGGATGAGAAGACACTAACTGGAGAATCCTATCCAGTTGCCAAAGAAAAGGACTCAACTGTTTGGGCTGGCACCATCAATCTCAATGGTAACATAAATCTCCCTCCCTCTATTAGAAGATGAACAATAAAGAGTCATGTTTATTTTCTTTTTCCTTTTTCCTGACAAATCTGGTTTTTCTTTTAAAGGTTACCTTAGTGTGAAAACTACAGCCTTAGCTGAAGACTGCGCCGTTGCTAAAATGGCAAAACTTGTGGAAGAGGCTCAAAACAGCAAAACCAGAACTCAGAGATTCATTGACAAATGTGCAAAGTTTTATACCCCATGTAAGTCTACTTTCTATACATTTGATCTCCTGGTTTTAGAAATTATGTTATGGAAACTTCCATATATTTCTTTTCTCTTTTCTACTATTAACCAATTTCCCCTGTTCTTTTAATACTTAAGAGCATGCAAACAGTTCCACTTATACATTTCCTGGTGTCGATCTGCAGCCGTCCTAGTCATATCTGTTTCTATTGCCGTGATTCCAGCGGCATTGCATGTCCATAATTGGAGCAAATGGTTTCACTTAGCTTTGGTTGTGTTAGTGAGCGCATGTCCATGTGCTCTCATCCTCTCTACACCTGTTGTGACTTTCTGTACCCTTACAAAAGCGGCAACGTCTGGTCTTCTAATCAAAGGGGGTGACTACATTGAGATTCTGGCTAAAGTCAAGATCATGGCTTTTGACAAAACTGGTACAATAACAAGTGGTGAATTTGTGGTGATGGATTTTCAGTCTCTTCGTGATGACATTAGCTTGAACACATTGCTTTACTGGTACAGACTACAACTCTTATTCGTCAACATACTGGGAAAAACACAAACAAAACTCTGTTTTACATTGCTTCACAGTTCATATTGGTTAGTCTGTTAATATTTCTCAAAATTTGTTTGAAGGGTTGCAAGTATTGAGAGGAAGTCAAGTCATCCAATGGCAGATGCACTGGTTGACTATGGAAGATCGCATTCGGTTGAGCCAAAACCGGAAAATGTAGAGGAGTTTCAAAATTTTCCCGGGGAAGGCATTCATGGGAAAATTGATGGACAATATATCTATATTGGAAACAGAAAAATAGCTTTGAGAGCTAATTGTAAAACAGGTGAATGCCATTAAATTATTTTTTTGCAGAACTACAATCAGAAACCTCCAATTAGTGCAAGTAGTGCGTATATCTTTTAAGCTGTGTATTTTTATTCATGTTTTTTCTTTCTGGATCTCAAATCATTAGTTCTTTTTGAAATTTCAGTTCCAACCATTGAAGGTCGTAAGGGTGGGAAGACCATAGGATACATATACTCTGGAGGAAACCCTGCCGGAATCTTTACAATATCTGATACTTGTCGATCTGGGGCTGCAGAGGCTTGCAGGGAGCTGAAGAAGTTAGGCATTAAAACAGCTATGCTCACAGGAGATAGTCATGCTGCAGCATTGCATACAAATGAGCAGGTGCCTTATTTCTAATTTTCTACCCTCATATACATATCTCCACACTCGAATGTGCGTGCACACACACCTAATCTTCGTTATAGCCACTTGGATTCGCATGTTTTAAGGTGATGGATCTATCTAATGCCTCAACCAAACTGGAATGCTTTTATGTATTTATTTATCCTTTGTTAGTGTTTTGTTTACCCTCTTGGTTGATGTCTTTCTAGCAATTCAATAAGTCATTTGGGTTTGCCTAATCTGGTATAACATGTTGTTCAGAGATGATCATAGAATTTGCAGTAATGTCTTGTTAACTGAATCAATTCAAGGAACAAATGGAAAGCTCAGTTGGTATGAATTATTTCTGGCAATGAACCTCCATTTGCAGCCAAAACTGATTTGTTACAAATTGCTATGCTGTGATTGAACTCAGTTAATGGATCACTTTATTATTTCTTTTCAGATTAAGAAAAAATTAGCTAATAAGAGTAGAAAATTTATCTGATGTGCAGCTTAAGCAAGCTCTTGAGGTAGTCCATGCAGAACTTCTACCTGAAGACAAGGCAAGAATCATTACAGAATTTAAGACAGAAGGAAGTACAGCAATGGTCGGAGATGGTATCAACGATGCCCCAGCTTTAGCTACAGCTGATATCGGTATCTCAATGGGCATTTCTGGATCAGCCCTTGCTCAAGAAACTGGGAACATAATTCTACTGTCAAATGACATCAGAAAACTAGCAAAAGCA
Organism: Prunus mume; assembly: GCF_029339155.1. Lineage (NCBI taxonomy): Eukaryota > Viridiplantae > Streptophyta > Magnoliopsida > Rosales > Rosaceae > Prunus > Prunus mume. Next base: position 31,205,071 of record NC_142699.1, on the reverse strand, counting down.
GTCAAGCTTGCCAGAAGAGCTAATAGAAAAGTGATTCAGAATGTGGTTTTGTCAATCACTACTAAGGTTGCAATCCTTGCACTGGGATTTGCAGGTCATCCACTTGTTTGGGCTGCAGTTCTTGCTGATGTTGGGACATGCATGCTTGTGATCCTCAACAGCATGCTACTTTTAAAAGGAACCCAAAAGCATGGAGGCAAATGTGGAAAAAATTCTTCTGCGCCACATGCTCATAAACATGGAAGCCATGGACATAGCCACTCTCACAAAAATCAGCATTGTTGCTCTAAGAGCAAAGCTGTAAAAGCCTGCAAGCCTCAAAAGTGTTCTTCCCAGAAGTGTGGATCAGAATGCCAACCTAGTCCTTTGAATTCGAGCTTGCCTGGTAATCATAAGCACAATGATGACTTACATAAGGCAAGGCATTGTGATGGAGCAAGCTGCATGAAACTCAATCGTGATCTGGAGTCACAGAACAAACACAACCATGGTTGTTTAAGGCCTCACAATTTGAGCTCATGTGCAGAAGATGGTTGCACAGACTTGGTTGGAAGTCATGGAAATTGTGCAGAAGGTGATAAAATCCATGAGGAAAAACACTGCAACCATTCTACTCTCTTGGAGGAAAACCAAAAACCTATAAGCAATAGTCATTGCCACTCAACCCACTGTGGCAAAGAGCATGGCAGAAATGAAGGTGATGGGCTCCATGAGGCGAATCACCACAATCGTTCGGATTTTCCTTTGGAGGTAAGCCAGAAATCTGCAAGCACTGCTCATTGCCACTCAAGCCACTGTGGCAAAGAGCATGGCACAAAGCAATGTTATGGACTCCATGAGGCAAAACACTGCAATCATTCTGCTTTTCCCTTGGAGGAAAGCAAAAAATTGGCAAGTTTTGGTCATTGCCACCCAACCCATTGTGGCAAAGATCATATTGGCAATGAAGCATCAGGAAAATTGGCTGGAACAAGCTGTGATCATCAGCACCACCACCATAATCTAGATGAAAAAACACCTCCTCACACAACCATTGATATCGTACCAGGCAATGACCACACAGAATCATCCCCTACGCACTCTTGCATCAGTTCAGGGACAAGAGAAGAGGAAGCGTGTTGCTCGAAATCAGTGGCAATTCATGCTTGTGTATTAGAGAAGAGAGAAGTAGGAGGGTGCTGCAAAAGCTACATGAAGGAATGCTGTGGTGGTCATGGGCATATTGGGCCTAGCCTTAAAGGTTGTTTATCAGAAATAACTACTGAACAGATGTAACTGGCTGAAAATAAGATTAGTAATGATATGCTTTCTATTGATGAAATTAAGCATTTAGGAAATTTTGGGTTAAATTGCAAATGGTATGAGAAGAAAGCATAAGCATGCAATGAGTTGAAAATGTCTATATTATATAGTTAGAGTTGTAAATATATGCTTTAAGCAGATGCATATTTTTATCAAGATAGTGTGCACTGTCTCAAAAATACTAGCTAGCAACTAACACTTTCAATATTGAAAGAGTTTCCAAGATCGAATTTCCTCTCCAATATTGGAAAAATAAATAAAAATGATATGAGAATTGGGTCACTACTTCCATTAAATTTAAATAAAAAAAATTGTTTCCTTAATCCTAATCTCATGATTGACTGTATACCATCAGTGTGATTTGACTAATTTTAGGTGCTTTCCTTTGCTCCCACTCACATGTTTAACATGACAAGATCAAATCTTCATTTGCGCTAAATTATGGAAGCCAATCAATGGGGTGCGTATAGAATTGAGATTTGACTAAAATTGGTTACAAATGTGGATCCCAGATGTACTCTTCATAAATTTATTAATCACATGAGTTACTTCATGTATATAAGGAAAACCAAATATTGTAAAATTAATGCAAAACCATATTTGCTCACCATTTTAATTCAAAGTGTATGCTAACTATTTTTCTCAATACTTAATACGTGTCCATAAGCATAACCATAGTTACATAAATCAAAGTAAAAAATTAACCATGATTGTGCCTATAGACACGTATCAAGTGTTAAGAATGGTGATGAGCATACACCTTAAGTTAAAGTGGTGAATAAAAATATTTACAACATATTGTAGTGGACTCAAATGAAGATAGTTCTTGACAAGATCTTGTACAACTTTACTAATTTAGGATTAGTTCCTTCAACTTGCTTGGAAAGGGTTTTAGTTGTTTTACCAAAGCCCATCAAGTTGGGTTGAAGGGTTTTAGCTTTGCCCGAGCAAGTCATGGTTGAGGTATGTTGGAGCCTAGCCCAGCTCAGTTGTTCCAAGTTCCACGTATTCAGACCAAAAATAAAAACCCATTTTAAAGCCCAGTCAAGTTCTTCTTAACTCTCGTTTTGTTCAATTCTTATTCTTCTACTAACTTATGATTTGTTTCTAATTCATGGATTTTCAAATTTTAGGTTTTAATTAGGGAATAAATTCGGATTTTAAAACTAGGATTTAATTCTTTTTATTTTTTGTAAGGTTTTAACCAACTCCATTTTTTATCTTGTTTTTTCTATAAAAACAAAAGTCTAAATTACTCTAAATTAATCTGAACTGCCATGTCCAACTAAATTAGTCTAAATTACTATCATTTGCAACCCCAATTTTTATCTTGTTGAAATGAATTTAATTTGGAATTAATTTAGAAAGAAATTCTATATTATCATAATTAATGTCTCATCACCAAGTGTGTAGATAGAGAAAAACTGTTTTGACTGTACCCTCGCCTATTATAGGTAATAACACTAACAAAAATACATGTAAGAGCATCTCCAACTGATGTATCAAATTGCCACATAAACATGAAATGACAAAAATTAAAGATTAAATTGCTCAAACCGAGTAGTCAAATCCTACATGAATTTGAAGGCTGGAAGAGATATGTAAAAAATAACATATTAAAAAGCTTGATGTCAAATATTATTTTGATATTTTTTTAGTCATGGACCCCACTATCATTTAGTGCCAGTTTGGCATCGCTTATTTGGGGTGATAAGTGATTTTTAAAAAAATTTGAGAAGCTCAACCTATTTGGTAAACTGTGAGAAAATCACTTATTGTTAAAAATTGCTGTGAAAGAAACCTATAAGGGAAAGCAGCTAATGAGGTGCTTTCATTTTCTGATTATGCAGGAATCAGTTTCGAAGAGGCATTGGGTTTAATGATTATGCGGCAATCATTTTTGATTATGTGTAAAATCAATACCAACAACACTTTTAACAAAAATTTTACCAAATGCCAAACTGTTTTATCTCACAGCTGATTTTTCTTATAGCAAATCTGATGATTATTTTCACAGCATAGCAATGCCAAACTGGCCACTCTCTTTTAAAACTTCATACATCATATGGGCCCCATTTGCTTTGAAAAATATATAAAATAATATGATATTTGGCATTTCGGGTGGAGTTAAATTTTTTCTAAGGTGTCAAATTTCCACATAAGCCATCAAATTCAAATTTAATATTTTGCATTTGACATCTCCCTTTGAGATACTTTAACAAGATTGTTTACTTATTTTGATGTCAAACTTCTTTTTGATAAGGTTTAATGTCAGCCTATACATACAAAATTACAAACTAACTCTTGATCTAATGATACTTCTTTTCTTAATATTAAAAGACGTCTGAAACTCATATTCCCTCTCCTCATTGACAAAAAGAGCTTGTATAGTTCGAAGCTCCAAATATTAAATATGATGTTTTTCGCCTTTTTAAGCCTCTGCAGCTGCGAGCAATGTTATATGGAAGAAAAAGAAAGTGTGTGGTGGAATATCAGAACCTTGTAAAGATAAAAATTATAATATGCTAAGGTTATAATTGTGGACTATTGTCAAACAAAAGGTTGTGGAAAGATCAATCTTTCTGAAGATGCTTTCAAGTTACTTGCCAATCCTAAGGCCGGAAGAATCCAGATTGAGTATCATATCAAACCATAAAGGAGAGAATTTTTTAAAGTACTAGTGATATACACACTTCAGATTGAAAGTGAAATAAACAATAGAAGTTTATGCTAATGAGCAACTGACCATATGTTATCCAAATTCCACTTTTAACCTTTATAGTACGCATGTTTACTTATTAGGAATGGATATTGGAATTATTCCAATTCATGTCTTCTCGTATGTTTATTAACACATACGGATTAGAAACTTATGTGGATTCCATGTTAAAAGAGATATTTAGTCATATACCCATTCTTAGCACTAAAACTATAAATAAACCTTACATCATTTAATTTCTATAAACAAACCCAAAATATGATAGCTGGCCCTATCGAATTTAATTTTGATTATTAAATTACTTTGATACCTTATTGAGTGTTTTGGGCTTTTTTATGAGGTTTTGAGATTGGAGAAATCAATGACAGTTTTATAATTTAAAAGAAGTTAAAAGTCATTTTGTTATGTTGTAAATAGCCTTTGGGTGTATTCTAAAGTCCATTTCATATAGGGGTTTTTTATTTATTTATTTATTTATTTTTATAATTTGGACTCCTGTATTAGGTCTAATAGTGAATCTCCCCATGTTAAAATCCATAATTGAATACTCTAAAAACTAGGAATTAGATCAATTAGGAAGAGTAGAAATCGATGTGATACATGTTAAAATACCTTTAAAATATGCAATTTTAGGTATCATGTGGACGAATAAGCATGAATGTTTGTGTCCATATATAAAGGAGGAGTATATATAGCATAAGGTTGTTAATTTGTAATCAAATATTTGCCAGCATAGATTTCATAAAGCACCAAAAGCACCCTAATTTTTGAAACTCCTATCTCTTCTAACACAGTCGTCGAAATGGACTTTCATACACTCCATGAATTCTACTTCTGATTCTTCCAGATGTATACATATTCCAATGACTATTTTCGCACATTTTAATTCTAACTTAAGGCTCTTTTTGTGTTGTTTAAGGAATTGACTACGAAAAGAGGATCCGAGTCCATCCACTGAAGAAGGTAGGAGATGAAAGGGAAGTGGAGGAGACAAATAGGGTGATGTAGTATCTTCTACTCGCACTACGGCTAGGATAATCAACATCCATCCTGAAACTAACATTACAAGGACTCTAAAATTTGATGACTTAAACAAAAATTGATATATTGACTTTGATCAAAGTTATATTGAAACTGATTAGGTTTCATCTATTGTGAGGTAAACTTTTCGATGATGGCCCTTATTAAGTATTTTAAATTAGTTCGCAAATGATCCATAGTGTAGGGGTTCAGAGCAATTGCTCTTCAAGGCAAGGTCCTGAGTTTGAGTTCTAGTATCTGTGTAGTGTGTGTAAGTTTAGTATATTACCGCCCCTCAATAGAAAAGGTTCTCAAAAAATGCGTCCATAAATGTCTTTTGGATTATTTATTTATTTTTTACTTCTGCATCTATGTTGGTTAGTGTATCAACAAAGATTACTCTTTACTTTGAATTTGTATTCTAAATGGAAAATTATTTTCCTTTACTTTTACGACTGCTGCTATAGTATACTGGTATATATTTTATTGATATTCGAGTCTAGTTACGATAACTTTGATTCTATGACGTACCCCTTTTTGAGCCAAGGAGGCACGAGAGAATAGAAAGAAAAATAGAGACACATACGGAACAAGTAATGGATCAAAGCAAAATATAGCTATTTAGTTATGTTAGGTTTCAGATTCTTAGAATTGGCTTTCCTTGCCAAACATACACTTTTATATGTAATTTCTCTTAGCTCATTTTTAGAAAATTAGGACTTGGTATTTGTTACAAAGTTGAAGTACATTGAAGACCTTATGAGGCTACAAAACTAAAATAATGTGCATTCATTTATAATGGGCACCATTAAGAAAATCATCATCCGCATCAAAATATTTTTTCTAGTTGACCAGGCATATAGGCCAAATGTTTCCAGCATGTGATTTTTCTATATTTCTCCTATTATAACTCAAACCATTTGTTGCCAAGTGCGCTTTTAGCTTGCCAAAGTTCACCAAAAATGTTGGAGCTGGTATAGACTCACTAACTCTCTCATTTTACAATTTTCATATGGGCTTTCGGAGAGAGAGATAGGAGAGAGAGAGCTCTAGTGAGAGACTGGGCATAAATTAGGTTTTGCTTTTTGGGAGAAAAGATCATAGATTCTTGAATCCTTTTTGGGGCTTTCATTGAAAATCATTTTTCAAATTTTCTTTAGTGATATGGAGTTTTAATCTTTCATCACTTTCATTTGCATCATTTTGAAAAACTTGGTTCTCTTTGGTTTGGGTGAAAGTGCTCTTGGTGCATAAATGGATTTTTGATGATTTTGATTTATAAAATTTACATCTATTTCTAAATATGAACTTAGTCTTGCATTTCATTCATACATATAGTTTTAGACTAATCTTCTATATTGATTTCTTCAAGATGATGGTATCTTGAAGAGATTGATTCTTATTTTCGAATATAAATCAATACATTGTTGAAAGCATCTTTTTGAGGCTCTATCTTGTCTTGTGAGAGTGTTCATGACATAGAAATCTTGAAGAGATTGATTCTTATTTTCGAATCTAATCAATACATTGTTGAGAGCATCTTTTTGTAGCTCTGCCTTTTCTTGTGAGAGTGTTCATGACATAGAAATGGGTTTTCAAAATTTCATTTTGAAAGCTGCTTATGTTTTTAAATTCTACTTCTCCCATTGAGAACTTTTTAGAGTAAAATTGTTTCTCTACATTTTCTACTTGGTGAGGTCATGGTTTTCAAAATGAGATTTTCAGACTGGTTTTGAAATCTGCTTTGTTCTTCAACATCTGCATCTAGCATTTGATACATCTAGATCTAGGTCTTTCGACTAAAAAAAAAATATAGATTAGGACAGATTCTTGATTAGCTTCTTCAAGAACATGGTTTCTTGAAGGGATCAACCCTTTTTCATTTTGAATATATATTCCATTGTTCTTTTTTGAGTCTGAGCTGAGCATTTGGTGCCATGGACTGAAGATGTTGGAGTTGAAGATGCCATTTTCATGAAGAACGAGTTCCTAGCTTGGTTGAGCTAGAGAAGAAGTTTGCACAAAGAGGTAGAGTTGTTTCCTAAATAGATCTAGGAATTCTTGAGCTTGTGTATGTATTCTCCGTAAGAATCTTCTTTGCTTAGTGATATGTTTGGTTGGATTGATGACTTCCAATTTTTCTCAAGTGGTAGGTTTACGAGTGACCAAGATGTGGTGTTGATTTTGAACGTGAATATGTGTGGTTGTTTGTTCTTTGAATGTATGCCAAGTGTGTGACAAATTGCTTAAAAGGTTTGTAGAAAGTTGTACTAGATGACTAGTCATGGATACTAGTCATCCACACTAAGTTTTGTTCAAGTTAAATATGTGTCTATGAATTGCTTATATCATGTCTTGGTGTTGATACATTATGTTTTAGGTCTTTGTAATCTAGACTAATCAGGTGACTTCAAATATCTATCTAGCATGTCATTCTATCTCACCTTTCTTTTTTTTGGGTCGCAATCTGACCTTGATCTTGTTGCTTGTATCTGCATACTTGATTCATTCTAATTGTTGCTAGCACTATAGAGTCCTGGCTTGACAAATTCTTTTGAGTACCTAGGTTTTCACTTAGCTCTCTCCTAAGCTTACATGTTGTATTGATTGTTTGATAGTGGATTTGGATGTTGATTGTGTGTTCATCGGTCTATGACTAGTTGTTCACTAGTCATACTCTTACCATAGATCTGCTTAGTTGGTTTTGAATTCACCCCTTTCACCCATCTATTAGGTTCATTTTTACACGTGATTTATCATGTTATTCATCCAATTTTTTGATTTAGTTCTTAACATTTATAGCATTTTACCCAACTCTGGAAGTCTATTTTGGTCAACTCTTACCTCTACTTGGTGTCATCTCCCTTCTAATTGTTACCACAACTCTTGTTAACAATTATTGACATTGTAGAGATTTGATTTCAGATTGGTAATAAATCAGAATCTCTCTATATGTATTAAAACCAAAATGGAATTATCAAAGTGAAGACAAAGTAGAGAGAAGGGCCAAGAACTTTAGTAAAGGTGGAGTTTAATATTGCATTAATGAGTTGGCAAGGAGAGAGGAAGCCAAGCAACGAAAAGGATCAGATGAGACATCCAACATTCTCTACACTTTGTAATTTTTGAAAAGCAAGAGATAAATGAGAGCAAAGAGTAGCAGCAACCAAGAGGAGAAGAAGCCATTCCACCATTGAAGGCTTTTGTGCTTTCACTTTCACAAAATTTGTAAACTCTTTCTAGCTATATTTTGAATTTGTGTTTGTAATAAGCATGAGGAACTACACACCATAACTAGGGCTTAGGTTGAAGCCCTAACATGAATACTCTATTGTTTTGATCATTGAGTTTATGGATTTCTATATGTTAATGTTGATGAATTCCTCTTCACTAAATTAATCTATCCTTGATGTATGTTTTCTTTGATTGATCACCCTTGAAAGCATGCTTCTTGAGATTGTTCGGTTAATATGCATCTTCATGTTTTCCTATGCAACTAATGGATGAAGTAAGAATCATTCATGTGAATTGGTTTTTTGAATGCCTAATGTAAACACCACATTATAGGGTTCTTTTGAATGTTCATATTCTCTTCAAACTTCATGGGTTTCTTTATATGATTAAATTTTAGTACTAAACACACATAGATTGATTGTGTGGGAAACACAAGTATTGTAGCACTGAACACGCACTTTACTTATCTTAGAGAGAATCAATGCCACTTGAGCCACTAAATTGGGTCTTGATTGCCAACATCTTCATCAATGTATCTAGAATTCATAACTTGAGTATCCATAAACATGAGTAAGATTGTTTAGTGTGGATTCTAAAAACCCTGGTGTTTGTCACCATATTAAGTTACACTTTGATAATCGCAATTGCTGATCTTGTTAAAATTAGAGTTCGGTTACATTTAAGCATTATACTTAGGTCACTTGAATCAAAACCCCCTTGTTGTGTGTGTGTGTGTGTGTGTGTGTGTGTGTTTTGAAATCTTGAGTGTTCTTTACACTGAATTCAGCTCATGTTTGTATTTTTATTTTTTTTTGAAATTTGGTTCAGGGCTAGGTTCGTCATTTTTCCTTGCTGAATCCAACGATATAAAGAACGTAAAATTAGGATTAATGGTTTGAAAGTTATAGGTAAAAAAACAAAATCAGAGGTTGAAGCTGGAAAACAAAGGAAAGTGATTGATTGCTTCCCACAAGCGATCGACCGTTTAATTTGTTATCCAGAGAATTTCCTTTATGTCGAAAAGTAATTGATCGCTTTCCAAAAGCAATTCATTGCTGCTACAGTACCCGGGTGATAAATAAGCGACAAAATGGTGATAAAGTGGTGATACAGGGGTGATAAAGTAGTGATAAAATGGTGATAAAGTAGTGATAACATGGTGATAAGAAGTTATAAAGGGGTGATACAAAATGTTGATTGTGTTTACCTTTAGTTTCTTGTTTTGTTTCATTTCTTTTACTTTTCTTTTCTCATTTCTAGTATCCAATTTGTATTTTACCTTTGTTTTGTGTTAAATAAGTGTTCTTTATGTACTCAAACTAGACCTCTGTATAAGCCTCCAATTCCTCAAGGGAACGATCCCGTATTTACAAATCTATACTCCCTAAACCCTATACTCCAACAAATTCGTACACTTGCGGGTATTTTTAATTAAATAATTAGCACATTAATTTGTGCTAATTATTAATACAACACCATCGTGAGACCACCCAAACCAAACCAAACACAACCACACACAATCCTAATGGTCTCCGACCATCAACAAGGTCATCAACAAGTATTAATCGTCACAACTCAACCTAACTGTTGATCAGAGCATACTAGGTTTTGCCTACGTAGTTCTCGGAGTTCCTGAAGAATTTTAACTCGAGAATTTATTTAAAACCTTGAAGTGACAATTCCTTTTCAACTCGATAAATTGATAAAGACTCAAGTTATTCTGTAAATATAATCACGAAGAACCATAAATATGAAATATTAACAAATCAATTCAATGTCAACCAAAACAAGCTGAAAACTGTAATTCCATTGGAGGTTGTGGCTTAATGCAACTTATGCACGGATCTATTATCATACTGTGTCATGGTATCAAATCATTCATGATCTGTGCATAATTATCAGTAGTCCTTGAATTCAAACCTGGTAAGCGGTTGTACAACCATCAACCACATGTCCTATGTGCACACAGAGAGAGAAAGAGAGAGAAAGAGCTCACAGTAAGCCTAGTACTGGATCCAATCCAAGAGTCTGACTAAGAACATAGAGAACCAAACAGAACTAAGAACAAGAGAGAGAGAGAGAGAGCTCACAGTAAGCCTAGTAGTGGATCCAATCCAAGAGTCTCACATCCAAGAGTCTGACATGAGAACATAGAGAACCAAACAGAACCAAGAACAACTTGCTGCCTATGTATGCCCAACGATATACAAATTGTTGCTTCACCTTCGATTAATTGCAGCAAGTCATTCTTGGCTCAACTCCACTCTCTACCCTTTCATGCAAGACCCTTTTCATAACTGCATTAATTCTCTTCGAAAGTGGGAATTTTCCCAATGCTTACTTCTTCTGAATTACAAAACTGCATATCATTAACATATTTATAGGCCTATCTAGCTAGCTCTAGATGGATCCCAGTTGACGGGTGCATGGGATTCTATATATCTTTAAAATATTCCAAATCAACTAAACTTCACAAAAAGGGAAATTAATTGACTTATATTTGACTTCCTTGCATATGTGGGTATCCTGCTGATCGACACAACTACTTGCAAATTAGATCAGTTGACATCCATGAGATCTTAATTCGAGTTGATAAATAAATAGATACCTGCTGGCTCTACTTCAAGTCTAAGGGCCAAATTCTCGTTGATTATTAGTTATTGTGGGTATAGAATCTTGAGAGAGAGAGAGAGAGAGAGAGAGAGAGAGAGTAGGGCTTGTGGGGAAGGTCGACTACTAGGGTTTATTATTATGATCAACATATAACTAATTTGTTTTAAAATTTCATATGCTTTAAAGTTCAATTGTCAAAATGGTATTGGTAGATAAACAAGAACACTACTCATGATATATCTCTTGAATAAGATGCCATGCTTATTTATGCTTTTAATGTTAAAATGAAGAAAAATGTTTCGTCATGGTGTGCAAAATCCAATCCAAATCAAGATCTGAATATGGATTGGATGCGGATCACCCTCAAATTTAATTGGATGGGATGTCGGTTTTAGAGTATTGAAAACCCTAAAACTAAACAAATTCAATTGTTCTTTTTGACCACTTGTCATATTTCTATTGGTTAGTTACTTTTTTTTATATACATTTTTTGTTTCATAGATGTTTTATGTTGAATTCAACACACATCCAATCCAATTAATTGGATTTGCATACTTAATTTGATCAAAATGGATTCTATTAAGGCAAATCCCGTTGTAATTGGATTGGATGTGGATTTCTTCATAATTTACAGATTTTTTTCTTTTACCTTCCATTTGGATAAGAGAAAATAACTCGGAATTTAGCTAAAAGTGGGGAATTTAAGAGGAGAATTTGGCAATTCCCTTGTTTGTCAACTTAAAGCACAAAATTTATTAAATGACATGAGGAAAAATCGTGGAAATTGGGGCATCAAATTTTCGAGTTTAATTCCCATCAAAATAGGCGTCATTTCACAATTTCCATAGTGTCATTTACAAAACTCCATCATTTACAAAATTCGGCATACATAAATCCAAACACTGAAATCTTCAATTATTAGAAATTGAAATGATGGAAATCTAAATTCTGTCATGTTAGAATTCTATGTCATTTTCAATTCCTTCATCCAAACGGAGGGTTAGATAACACACACAAACATCTCTTATTGTTACATTTTCAAGTATTCAAATTATTATAACATACTTTGCTTTATCTTCTTCAAGGTTAACAACGTTGTTACCCTGGACATATATGATCACTTAAAACAACAAAATTAGTTGAATCTGAACCTTGAGAGAAGAAAAAATATTTATTGTTATAAAAAAATAAAAAATAAAAAGATCTAGGGCAAGCGCGCGGTATTCTTGACTCTGAAACTGGGAATAGAATTCGATATTGCATTTTAAGTTTGTGAAGACTTAATTGAATTGTACTTGTTAGCAGATGACCACAGATTTGATCACTTGTTTAAGAATGAATTGATTGATTGAATGAGGTGGCAGCTGATAGTCTTGCCAGCCAATGGTGGAATAAAGTAGTGATAAGGCTAATTTGGTGATGCTAGTTTAAATCAGAGCAGAATTCCAGAGACATCTTTGTTCTTTATGGCTGTCTGAATTTATTCCCTTCGTCCTTTTTTTAGGTGGGATGCTCGTTTTCGGGTCGATATGAAAAAAAAAAAAAAAATAGTACAATTGATAGGGATTGTAAGTGCACACCATATGAATTAATAGGCAGTTCCTATCCTAATTAATTTTGCAGGGTTGCCCTAATTAATTACCATACTTCTAGTATTGGGTCCGGCCGTGTCCTGGGGAAACCCCACAAGGCGTGCCCTATTCTCGTCTAGCCCTAGCTTCTTAATGTGAGAATTCTTTGAATAATACTATGGTATCTCATGTAAGTTCTTGAAATAAAAGAAAAAGATGGAGTATCTAATTGTGTGTTTACATTTTGTTTGCTGTTTTTTCTTCGTATGATCTTGATATCAACTTACAATACATGAAGAATCGGAGACACTTCAAAGTTTCATCTTAGGCTCATAATCTCAAGGCCGGCCATTTAAGTGTTCTCCTACATAATGGTTCAATATTACCAAAATAATATGTGGTTCTTGTATGCATTTGACTGCAGCGAAGCCATTAAACAATATTGTGGTTTATAGTATTAGTGATGCAGTATTTTTCTTTACGAGAAGGAAGATTCGAAACTTGAAAGTTGTTCTAATAATAATGGATGAGAAATACTAGTTGATTAATAGCTAGTTAGCATATAGAACAAACTTATAAGATTTCAAATCTCACCTTCATCTTTAGAGATTTTATTTTATCTTCTAAAGATACTCACAAACCTAAAGGAAGGCTACAGCAGGGAGCAAATAAATTGAACAGTAGACGGTAGCTAGCTGGAGTCTATAGATGAATCTCTACTGGCATCTACGTACGTACCTCAATCTGAGTCAAACCATGCATTTTCACAACTCTGAAATTCGAAGAACTAATTCCCGTTGACAATTTATATCCCAATACACCCGTATCTCACCCCCACCCACCTCCCCTCCTATTTGATTATATTCTCACATCCAATCAATTAATTCCCTTATCCTCGGAAATGGATGGTGGGGACAGATATTGTCTTGTGCTTAGCTTCACCCTGCGTGTGCTTTATGTTCGGGTCCGCAAATTTAACACTCACTCTATAAATTTTTGGCTCAGTTGCAGCAATGTAATTAAATTGTACATTGAGTCAGTCAAATATTTGGAAGATATTAATGCAAGATAGAGGATGAGTGTAGGTAGTTTTGTAGTCTTCCATGGATAGATGGAGAGTAGATACGAGTCAGGAATGAGTTGCCAGCATTGGGTGCGAAGCAACGCCTTCCACCCACCCGGCCGGCTTGCTCATTGCTGACTCTTATTTGCTCTCGTTCTTGTCATGCAAGACACTGGACTAATAACATACCACGGATTGTATGTAGACTATGAGTGCAAACACAGCAACTAAGGAAGTTTTTTTAATTTTTATTTGGCTACACTTTCTCGTAATGGCGTGTAGTTGATGACTATTGTATGACAATTTTTGTTGACGCAGAAAAATGGTTTGGCACTTTTCCGCGCAACTTAGTGATTTTGGGCCTTCGGTATGTTATGGGTCTTGGTAGGGCGTTCGATCTGCAAGATAACAAATGCTCGGTAAGACCTAGGGCACTGGTGTGGTCTGGCCGAAGGCTCTCCGATGCTTAAGTAAGTACGGATTTAGTAAGATTGGACTGCAGATCAATAGGCAGTATGCCGTACGTTCTGATTGATTACCTCCCAGTTGGGATAATTGTCCTCTTTTATAGGCCTTAGGAAGTGTGCAAATTGTTTAGAATTTCGATGTGGGACTGTGGACTCCAATTGTGGGACTGCCACGTGCCCCTGGCGGTGGAGTTGCCCTAATCGTGCGATCGGTAGGAACGAATTGTAGCTAGGTGCTGAAGGCTTCCATAGCTATAAATTGGTCCACGTGTCCGATACTTATTGGCTGTTCATTTGGGTATAAACAATTTTCTTTAAGAAAAACCGTTTGTAGTGTTAGGTCTCCTTCGCTGCTAGGCATTGGTCTTTTCATCGGAATTGCCAAGATCTGATTAAGGACTGTAATTTCATTTTGCACCTGAAGCACGTTCATGGAGAACAAAATGGTGCTGCTGATGTCAATTGTTGGGCCACTAGACTGATTAGCCATCAAATTAAAATATCAAAATATCAAAATTCCATTGTTGATAAAACAATGTACTGCTTCATTAGTATCGCATAATTGCGAAGTTGTCTCCAATCTTATAGATTCTAGAGATTGTTTGACTTTTCATGAGGCTTGGAGTTCAAGTGGATCAAGAAGTATCTTATAGATTCTAGAGATTACACCCATGAGGCTGTCTGGGTTCTATTTCTCCCTCTTCTAATATTGCTTGTGTTATTTTAAAAAAAAAAAAAAAAAAACTAAAAAGATAGATTGTTTCACTTCGAGGTCTCTTTGGTCGTATGAAAAAAGCTCCAATCGATCGCCAGCTAAAAAAATTAATGTGGATAGTAGTTAGAAATGCCCCTTAGGAACTTGTTTAAAGGACAATCGATCAGTCATTTATTTTTTCAAGAAATTGTTGGTAGAAAACGGTGAGTAAATACTATGGTGTTGGTAGAAAACGTTGACGAGGAGATTGGACTGGCTGATTGGCTCTTTTTATTTTCTGTTATTGTTGTTTTGATTCGAAGCCAATCGGTCCATACATGTAACATATTCAACTATAATTTTTTACCAAAAAAATGTTTCATTCATTGGCATAAATACGTAGCTTAGATTATATTAAAGTAGAATATTGCTTGTACATAAATAAAAAATTCCTTTAAAAGCAACACAAAAAACATTAAAAAAAAAAATTTCATGAAATTGTACAGTTTATAATAAAAATTTATCTCACACACAACATAAGGACTATTAATATTGTTGGAAAAAAATTAAGAAAAAAGTATTGGCCAGAAGGATTAAGAGTTACTAGGTAGGCTATATAATTTCGGTGACAAATGACCCACAAACAAACATTTTTTTCACAGCAACCAATAGCGGGCGATATGCTACAGAATTAGATTGTTAGTCTTTTTTCTTTTGGAAAAAAAAAAAAAAAAAAAAACGTTCATCTTTTTCAAGAAGGGGACTAATTAACAAAAATGCTGATAACACAGTTTCACTTTGCTTAATTTGATATAAAACTTGGTTTTGGTTTAATTAATGTTGAACTATATATTAATCTTTCAGAGGAGGCTTTCAATGCGCTTGCCGATCGCAATGCCGGCGCAGAATCCAAATCGAGTATTATTAAAGAGCTAAACTATAGCTACTTCTGCAATAGATATTTATTTGATGTTCTTTTGGATTGGGTTGTTTTTCAGTTGCTTGAGTTGCCTGCTCTTGATCTTTATTTGGATTCGTCTGTAGCTTGTTTTGGTTGTGTTTGCTTACATCTTGATCTTTGTTTGTGTTTTCTTTGTTTTGAAAATAAAAGCTTTATTAAACACTCCAAAGCTTAGAAAATCTCCAATGAATGTGTTTCAATTGCCATATGGTATTGCTACGTCGCTATTTCACTCACGTGACCTCTGCCAACTGTAGCCTTTCTTACATAACTTTTTATAGTGTGCTTCATTTAGTTAGCATAGAGAAGTGGCATTTGGACTTCTAAATAACTGGTAGCGCTCAAATGCTAACTAGTTAGTAAGATTATTTGGCCCCTCTTTTCGCCTCTTCCCGTCTCATTTTCCCTTCATGAACAATTCATAGCTTACATTACTTTGGTAGTGAAGTGTTGAGCTCTAGGATCCAACTGTATTAGTAATATCTAGAAGCCTATGTGAGGGATCCATATATCGATCGAGCTTCAACCATTAAATTAAGAAGTGAATTTAATTTATTCTCCACAGTACAATCCAAAATAATAGATGCTGCTTGATGAGCAAATTAGTAACTGATTTTTTGTTTTTTTGTTTATAACAAATATATGTTCTGTCAAATCCATCCATATCCTATATTTCTACTCGCAACGTGAAGTGAAGAAATGCCAATGTTCACATAGGTTGGTCGGAATCAGAGCAAAGGATGAAAGAAGCGGCAGCTTTAGACATGAAGCAATTAGCATGTTGTTTACTAGACTAGGCCCTACATACTTGAATGAGAGCAAGACACAATGGAGTGTTTTTCTGTGTTCTTCTACGAACAAACAATCTTTTTTTCTGCTTTTTCCTTTTAGCTCTTTTGCTCCCTACTTGACCTATGTGTCTCTGGTTTGTCGTGGCCGACATCCAACTTAATGCTTCAGAAATCATGGATCAATTTCCTTAATTCTGTCTTTCGAGTACTAAGGAATTTGAAAGTTCTAGACATTGTATAGGCTCTTGTTTGGCTAATCTAAAAGTATAATGGAATTTAAACACTTAACTTTACGTTTTATCTTAGAAGCGTTACTTTATAAATGAGTGGTAGTGGTTGATAGATATGTCAGTGTCATACGATATATTAGCTACTTTACTTGCATTCCCCTTTTCTCTGCTTACACCTCTTTTAGTTTTTTTAATACTTTTTAATTAATTTTGTTCTTTTTTGTTCTTTCTCTTTCCTATTCTACCCTTACCCTACATTTTCTTTTGCTCTCATGTCCCAATATGCCTAAATTAGCCATGGAAACCACACCTTAAACAACTCCTAATTTTCACTCACTCTGACCCAATTGCAAAAAAATTTCCCTTTGCTTCTTTGTTCATTTCAATAGCAGCTTGCCACATTTTTTCCATGGCCACCTATGCTTCCAACATGATTTGCTATCCACACCCAGCAAACCCAGTAATCAATGGATTGAGAAAAACCCATCACCCCAATTTCTTTTTACTTCACTTTTATATTATTTCTTTTTACTGAACATTATCTTTAATATGGATGAGATTGCTGAAAATTCAAAATCTGTAATGTTAAGGTAATGGTATTGATGACTAGTTATTGGGGAAAAAATGGTGTAAAAAATCAAGCAATTAAGCATAAAGTACTCAAGCCATATCCAATATTACATTTTTAAAAAAAGAAAAAAAATACACATTCGAAATTACCCTTCTGAGATGCTTTTGATGATAATAAATCAACATCTCAACGTCACTAGGAGTTTCCTGTGGTGTGTTTTGTAATGGCCCAGTCAAAAAAAGTTTTAAGAAGGAAGCTAAGGTGGGTGAAGTACAAAAAAGTTAATGTAAGGTAAGGGTATAATAGGAAAGTGAAAAAAACAAAAAATAACAAAATTGATTAAAAGTATTAAGAAGAGAAAGGGAGTGTAAGTGGAGAAAATGGGAGTGGAAAAATCAGCTTCCTATATAAATTTATATTAGGTACCTACTAGGTAAATTATTTTATAATTGGTACAATAGTCGTAGGAAAAAAAATTAGTACGTTAATTTAGATGATAATGATGTGTATTAAACATAGGAATAGATGTTTTGGTGTTTATTTTACAGTTCAAAAACTTATAATCATGCCATATGTCACTGCCTGATTGGTTGATAATACATATGAGACCACATAATAAAATATTGGCTACATATACATAATATAAGTGTCTGTGATGACAGATCGATAATACGGGATGCTTAGATTCCCAAAAATTCTGACAAAAGTTGAAAACAACGTTTTCACAGCAACCATTTACCCAAAAAAAAAATCCAAAGAATCACCACCAAAGCAATCGAACCATAACTGCCACAAACCCAGTTGAACCACTATCACCACCCAATCAGAACCACCACCAACCATTAACAAATGAAAACAGAGAGAGGATGGGTATGAAGAGAGAAGAAGAACAGGAAGAATCAAAGAGAGGAAGAAGAAAATAAAAAATAAGAGAGGAAGATGAAGAGAAAGAATCATATAGAGGAAGAAGAAGAGAAGAGAAAACAGAGAAAAGGAAGAAAGAAAAAGAAAGTCTGGGAAGGAATAGAAGAAGAAAAAAGGAAAAGAGAAAGAAAGAGAAAAAAGAAGGGCACGGGCCTGGGAAGGAAGGAAAGGAAGAAAGAGAAAGAGAAAAAAGAAATGAGATAAGATAGTTTGTCTTAAAAAAAACATTAGAATTTTTTATTTGTTAAATTATACATTTTTTTTATTGTTTATAAATTTTTGTCTTGAAAAATAGGAAAATAAGTCACATATTATTATTTTCAAATTATACTACTAGACACATGAAGATCCAATTTTCCCAGAAAATCTTCGCGGTTTGAATCCAATTTTCCCTCTCAAAGACCACGAAAGATACTGGGTCCATACAAGTATATGATTGCTGTTCACTCCAGTGCAGGGAATAAAGAAAATTCTAATCGGATGCGTTCATACACACATACAGAGGGTTTAAGGTTTAGGGTTTAGAGTATATGATTGCTGTTCTATGAGAATAGATTCTTGAAATGATCATGTCTTGGTTGTGATTTAGCGATAGCGGCAGTTTGAGGATTGGTAGGCGCCTTATAATGAGGCTTATCTGCACAACATCCCATTTGCTTGATTCTTTTTCATTTCTGTCGTTTCATGAGCTTTTAATCATTTATGGGTCCACAACAGTCACATGACCCTTCAAATTGGAAAACAGGGCTGCATAAAAATGTAATGAACTGTAGGGGTTGATGATTGATTAAGTTTTCCATTTGTGTGAGAGTATTGAGAGTAGAAATGAGCCGAGGATGACTTGCCAGAATTTGGTATTATTCTATCGAACTTCTTACGGGAATTCATCCTTGGTTCACCTTTGCTCTCTTGTTAGATCCTAAAGGACCAAAATTTAACATTGGAAGAGAGAAGTAAAGGAGAAGAATTTATACTTATATTATTTATTAGCATATTTCCTATTAGCTTTTGTTGTTGTTGCTATATACGTGTAAAGGAGCCTAACACGTGTAAAATTTATATTGGGCAACGTTGGAGGTTGTTTGACCATTAGGCCAAGCAAATGGATAACTTGAGGTTGGGGCATGTGTTAAATTAGACTATTGAACCCAAAACGAATTTGAAATTAGTGAAAATAATCAATTGCAGGTTTATTTGTTAGCATTAGCCGATCCTCAACTTTCTACATACTTTTTTTTTTTTTTTTCATTTTCTAACGTATCAGATCATTTTAAAACCCAACATTCCATAAAATTTCAAATTTCAATAACTAATAAGTTACAATTCAACAATCCGACCTGTTTACAAAAGCTTAAAACCAAACCAATAATATATATGGTTCAAGCTTAAAACCAAATTAAATAATAAAAATTTATGTACTTCTTAAAAATAGTTTTAAAAAATTAATGAAAAGAAAGAGACTCAAGTGTGCCAGAAGGCTGTGCAGAAGCTTAAGTTGAAGCTAAATAGCATAGGCTGAGCATCATCAAATAATGAAAAGCAACTTAACCTATGAACCCATGAACCCATCAAGCTCAAGCTCCTTCCTTGATCTCAAATCAGTCTTCTTCCATAGGATCAGCACGACTGGTTTTCAACTGATCACCACGCAACCCATTGGTTCCCTCAGGCTCATAAATCTTGGGCGCCATTTGAATTGCCCCAGGACCCTCCAATTTAGGTTTCACGTTGAGACTCTCAGGCGCCGAAACAATACCTCCACTCTTCAAATCCTTCTCCTTTTCCATGTTGACAAGAGACGTGAGTCGTTCCAAAGGCCTCTCTGGCCTTCTTTTTCGACGTGATGGCGTCATTGACCAGGCTCTCGGCCGTGGCCCTGGCGAGGACGGCAGCTTCAGTCATCACAGCTGCTGCGATCCTGGCCGATGCGAAGAGGGCCATGGCGGCGTCCTTGTCCATCACGATTGTTGTTTTGGCTTCTTGGCAGTCGTTTTGGCGGCGGAGGTTGAAGAAGGAGAAGGTGGGTTGGGAGCAGGGAGGGCACTGGAAGTTACGGAAGGAGGAATTGGCTGCGACGCATGCGGAGTGAGAGATGGAAGGGCACATGACGCACATGACCTGGTCACATACTGGAAGGAGGTGCTCGAAGAAGTCGAGGCAGATAGGGCAGAAGAGGCTTGGGTTGTTCTTGAGGACGCAGTTGGTGCAGAGCTTACGATAAATTCCTCTGTGGCGGACGTAGTGGAGGAACCACCGTTCTGTAGAGCCGCAGACGCCGCAGAGTTGCTTATCGAGCTCGGGTAGGTCACGCTTCATTGCTATTGAGTGTGAGATTGGAGGGTCGGGATTATTGGGTAACGGTAACCCCAGGAGGAAGAAAAAGAAGACGACGAGGGAGGTGGAATTTAGTGTATTTTTGGGTGCGAATAGGGGCTAGGAGAAGACGAGGTTCAGAGCCGAAGATTTAGATGATTTTAAATTATTTTTTTAAGTAGAAATTTGTTTATTATTTGTATGTCCACCTGAAAGTTCATGTCATTAAAAAATAGAGCCCATGTTTGACACATCAGTATTTAACAGATTTATTAATGTTTTGTGTAACGGAATGGTCAATTTATAGAATTTTTGAGAGTTTGAGAATAAAATTGTAAATGTCTTATCAAATTGGTATGAACTTGAAAATAACCCCGGGACTCTTTGTGTAATTAGCCTAAAATAAAATCAGGAGACTAATGTGAAAACAATGAGAACATAAATCTAAGAAGTAATGATGTAATGTTGTAAAAGCTCGTAACATAGAATTTGAAAGTCAAATATTCCGGCCTAGGTTAGGTGGATGAAATATTGCCTGCTACTCTCACCACAGCAACCACAATACAACCAACCATATGGGTTGATTGGAAGCTGGAGAAAGAATACACGAAGCTGTAGAAGAGGTTAAGAATTTGAAGAAAACAAGCTGTTCTCACCCCAAAAAAAAAAAAAAAGTGAGTTTTGCTCATTAATTGGGATCAGAGAGGACCTTTCCTATAATTCTGCAAAAAAAAAAAAAAAATACAAGAAATTTGTAGCTCAAGTAGTTAAAGAGTATTTACGCTTCCACTCTCCCCTGATATCACTTGTGTAAAAAAATAATAATAATACATAATGCAAAAGTCAGTGAAAATGTTGAGGCACTAAAACAATCCCAAGTCTCAGAGGCTGACATGAGAAGAAGAGAGCAAAATGTAGCCAAAGACAACTTGCCGGCAAACCTCAGCTGCATAAAGCAAGAGTACTGTAAATGCCGGCAAGTCATCCTTGGCTGCAATCCAATCTCTTGTGCTTCATGTGAACACTCTGAGACTGCACCAAAGAATTAATGGCTACATATACAAACGATCCACATTTATTGAATTTTTTTCTCCCTCACATTCACAGATGTATATCTGATTTTGCAATGCATTTGCTTCTAATTATATAGGCAGAAATGGTGATGATAGTTTCACAGTACGGAAACCAGCTTTACAGTAAAGAAAAGAAAAAGAAAACACTTTGCAGCGTGGATATGATTATGCCTCCCAATCCCAAAGGCCATAAACAAATATTTTCCATGAAAGAATATATATATATATATATTCTAATATTTTTTGCAACCTTTTTGCCTCATTTGAATAGCAGAAGAAACTCAGTCTCAGCACAAGATCTTTGGGCCCAACTTCACATCCACTGCATCGAATAAAGAGACATAATAGGGATGGGCTTAAATATTTGATTGCTGTTCTCAGAATAGATTCTTAAACATAAATTACTCACATCCACTGCATTGAATAAATAGACATTAGAACACCTCCACCCAAAGGGCAAGATAAAGGTAAAACAAGGTTTGTCACTATTCACATGAATAGTAATTGCCCTTGCTTTTTTTGTTTCCACCCCACCCTTATGGGCTAGGACAAAGGCAATTACTATTCACATTAGATATGAGGAAATGAATTTGTATAGAGTTTTTGGTGTGGGAAGTAAAAAATATGGCTAGGTATTTATAAAATTTATAAAATAAAAAAAATCTGAAATTTTTGGTTTTTTTTTCAAATTTTTTTCATTTGTTTTTTGGTTTCTAACGTCATTATGACATCAACAGCCTTGAGTAATAGCCCAGGCGATTCTTGCTCGTAGGCTTTCCCGTGCTGGTAGGTCCCACCCTTGCTCTAGCTGGACCTTGCTCGTTGAAGAGGATTTTGGGCACAGGGCCTTTTGCCTGCCTTTGCCCCTTGCGCTGGAGATGCCCTATTAGGGAAAGGGCCGATGTGAGATGTATGAAAGGATAAATTACTCACATACCAAGTATGGGAAGAAAATGGCACAACTTGCGTCACACAGATGGAATCATGGTAAACCTTGAGACCAATCTTTCTTCTAGATGTACATTGAAAGTGAAATAGGTTGTGCAATGCACTGAAGGGATCCATCCACTGGTCATTTCGTATTTTATCTTCTCGGAGGTTGTGGGAACAAGAGTGGTTCATGGAACAATAGAAAACGTGAATTAAAATTATAACACTTTCACGTATAATACTGTATTATACACGTACGTACATATTTTTCAATAATAGATCCGTGTTCTGTACATGTCTTAAAGACTCGGTAAAATTCATGTTTAAAAAAAAAAAGCAAACTTACAATACTTGTATTGTACATGTACGTACATATTTTTCATGTTTAAAACACATTTTTTATTTTATAAAATTGCCAATAATACACACAAAATTCATGCATTAAACATATAATTCTCACATAATACTAAATAAAAATATATAGATAAAAAAATTAAAATTAATTATACTATTTTTTTTTATGACATAGTATCGCCGTGCGGCTATACCCTCTAAATATAATGTATTTCATGCGTATAGCCGGCCGGCTTTACTGCGGTTTTAAAAAAAAAAATAGTCTAGCCGGACGGCTAAACTACGGTTTTTTAAAACTAAAATAGTAAAGCCGGGCGGGAATACTGTTTTAACATGTGCCCATATAGACGCTAGGCGGGTTTTATTTTTATTTTTCAATTTTATAAACTGTATAGCCGTGCGGCTATACTTGGTTTGTTTTTTTTTTAAAAAAACGTATAGCCAATCCGATGTACTGGGCTTTTTAATTATTTATTTATTTTTTCCACAAATAGTTTAGCCAGGAGGCTATACTCGGTTTTTCATTTTCATTTTAAAAAATAGTATTGCAAAGCGGCTTTACGGGGCTCATTTTTATTTATATTTTTTTTCATAAATAGTATAGCCGCGTGACTATACCCGGTTTTTTATTTTTATTATTTTTAAATAGTATAGCCGTTCGGCTCGACTGGGAATTTATTTATAAATAAATTGTATAGCCGTGCGGCTATACGAGTTTTTATTTTTATTTTTTAAAATGAGTTGAGCTGGCGGCTGTACCGCCTTTTTTAAAAAATATAATAAATAGTTTAGCCGTGCGGCTATACTCGATTTTTTATTTTTTTAAAAAAATAGTATAGCCGAGCGACTTTACTGAGCTCTTTTTCTTTATTATTTTTTTTAATAAATAGTATAGCCGATCGGCTATACACTTTATATATATATATATATATATATATTGGGATCCTTTTCTTCGTTTAAATTTTTCCCTCGATTTTTGTTTATCGATGACAATCGCTTAGAGTATTATCCATTATGATTTGGCGATTACCCCAGTCTCTATTGTCCCTTTTGGATTTTTTTATTTTTCATAGTTATTACCCGTATAAAGAATTTAGCACTTTCACCTTTAATACTATATTATATGCATACGCACTTATTTTTCAATAATTGTAACACCCCGACTCCAAATTTAATCCCCTATTTAACTTATTTAAGTGAAATTACGAAATTGCCCTTGAGGTATGTGTAATTTGGTCATTTCTTATCCGGAAGAATTTTGGGACCACAAGTGGTATGGCTACGTAGGTCGTACTGAGATGAGTTCGTAGCACGTAGTGGACTCAAATCGGAGTTGTAACGAGAGAGTTACGATAAAATGAAACTCAGTGGCACAATCGTAATTAATTCAAAAAGGGATTTTTGATAAAAGTCAGAAATGCCCTCATTTCTCTCTCTCTCCTCCGGCGCTCTCTCTCTTCTCCGCGAAAACCCCTCCCGACTCTAGCGACCACGCGTTGGTGGCCACCTCCACGTCCGGCCACCACTTGGGCGGGACTCCCAAAATGATCGGCTTGGCTCCGCCGTCCTTCCCCACCGGTTCTCCGACGCGGCAGCGATACCGCGGATTTTGTAGAAAACGGCCGGATTTTGTAGAAAACCGACCGATTTTTGGAGGAAACTTCCGACCACTTGTTTTCCCTCCTCCGGTCACCGTTTCTAGTGATTGAGGTATGCTTTCTCACCTATTTTTCATGATCTAGCTGATGGTTGCATCGAATTTGAGCGTAGGATGTCTGATCTTCGAATTGGATTTTGGCCGGATTTCGGGATGAGATTCCGGCCACTTCCGGTCAGTTTTTAGGGTAGGTCTGAATAAAAGTGGTTCCAAATAGGGTGTTTTACTTAGGGTAGGAGTCTTGAGTCATGATTCGTAGTTTTTCCGGCAATAGATTATCGCTTTGGACACCCACGCGATGCCAGCGCATGTGGCGTTGCTTGGGCACTGTAGCAGAGGGGCATTTTTGGACCGTTGGATGGTCCTGAGTTTATAATATGTTAATCTAGACATCCTTAGAATCATGTAGGATTCAACGGATCGTAAAATGGTGTCTCGGATACTCCGAAAATGCCAACCCTATGTTAGGTTTATAGTAATCGTCTGATCGTGCGATCGTGAGCGATCCGACCTTTCGATCTGGACTAAACTTGTAGGACATGTGTCCTAAACTTTGTAGAACCTATAGGAACTGTCATATCATAATTTGGAGGTCGTGGACCCAGCAGGCCCGTTTGACCAAGGTTGGGTAGTTTGACTCTGGGTTGAGTGTGAGACTTTTGAGATAGTTCTACCTTCCCATGAGGGTTAGAATGACCGTAGAGACAGGTCTTGATCGATAGTTGAGTTATGTGGATATTTTGGGTTTAGGATATTAATTGATGATTTTTAATGGAGGGTTTATCGGATGCTATATTGTGTTGAGGTCGCACGTGTCGTAGGAGTAGCCGGCGTGTTGACAGACCCCATACGTGGCGTTGGTATATTCGGCATATGGGGAGATATGTGATATTGTGTTGAGGTCACACGTGTTGTAGGAGTAGCCGGCGTGTTGACAGACCTCATATGTGGCGTTGGTATATCCGACGTATGGGAAGATATGTGATATTGTGTTGAGGTCGTACGTGTCGTAGGAGTAGCCAATGTGTTGACAGACCCCATACGTGGCGTTAGTATATCCGGCGTATGGGGAGATATGTGATATTGTGTTGAGGTCACACGTGTTGTAGAAGTAGCCGGCGTGTTGACAGACCTCATACATAACGTTGGTATATCCGGCGTATGGGGAGATATGTGATATTGTGTTGAGGTCGCACGTGTCGTAGGAGTAGCCGGCGTGTTGACAGACCCCATACGTGGCGTTGGTATATCCGGCATATGAGGAGATATGTGATATTGTGTTGAGGTTACACGTGTCGTAGGAGTAGCCGGCGTGTTGACAGACCCCATACATGGCGTTGGTATATCCGGCGTATGGGAAGATATGTGATATTGTGATTTAAAGTAAAAGGTTTTTTTAGGAAGAACTACGTGTGGCTTGATCCCTCAGTAAGGATACGTAGGCAGCCTAGGATTACTAGGTGCAGCCGCGGGTTAAACCTCGGTCCTTGTCGATGGTCCTGAAACTCGGATGGAAACGAGGCTTGATTGAATAAATATTTATTATATTGTTAATTTATGGAGGTGATCGAGTTAGATATTTGGGGGAGTTAGATGATAGTGGATGCATGCTAAAAATTTGGGAAGTTAATTTATGTTATGTGATGGCCGGAGGCCGATCATTTGGATTGCATGAAATTATAGTGCATGCTGTCGGTTGGGTTATAAAAAAGTATTTTATGCAGGTTGAAATTCTGGGAAATGATCAACAAGGGAGACTCTGCTGAAATTTTGGTAGAAAGTCTCATACCCTTACTCCTTTTAAGGAAAAGAAATCTGATTTGAGTGGGCCTGACATCGAGGTGATGTCGGAATTTCACAAGATTCGTCTTGGGTTTCCAGAAATTCGGGCAGGTCCTATCAATAATAGATTCCTATTCTGTACGTGTCTTAAAAACTCAGTAAAATTCACGTTTTGAAAAAATCAAACTTACAATACTCGTATTGTACATGTACGAATATATTTTTGATGTAAATACAAGTATTTTTAATAAAATTTTCAATAATACACGCAAAATTCACATATTATACACATAATTCACACATTTTTTTTAATGTATTAATTATAAGTCAAGACAGCCTAAGATGCAATCCCGTTAGAACTATATTGGTGTGTGATATATATATATATATATATAGTTGGAAATCTAAGAGATAAACTACGTGTCTCATATTTTTCCAGAATTTTATAGGAAGTGTAACGATCCCAAAGATTCCGTGCAAGTCAACTGACGTGTGTCCTAGTCAAAAAAGGATTCTTTCCTAGTTTGTTTCCATAATTGTTTAGGGTTTTGTTTTGTTTTAGGAGAGTTTTTCCAGTTCTTTTGAGATTAGAGTGTAGTTATGTTGCAGTGTAGTTATTTTGCACTATATAAGGCTAGCCTAGCTTTCTGATGGTTGGAGGCATATGTTTGGTTAGCTTTTTGCTAAACGCAAACGGCAATCATGGAAGCATGAAAGTTATATGTTCAGGATTGAGGGTTGGAAGGGTTGCATGACTGTGTCCAGCCAACCAATTTGCTACTGAGTTTCCTTCCTTCACGAATTGTTTTCATGAAACAATAATGTCATGCTCAACGGCTACATGTGTGCTCCCAATTTAAGACTTTAGTGAACTAATTATATATTTGTATTCTCTTGACATGAACGAACGGAACATTGAAAGTGCTTTCTGGAGTGCTTCTTCAGGAAACACTTGAATTTTTAATAAAAGTTTCAATGTACTTCTAATAAAAGCACTTATAATAAGTAGAAGTGTTTCCTACATAACCAATATTTAACTAATTTGAAAAGCTGTCATTATTCAGCATAATGAACTAATAAAGTTTGAATATGATTCTGAAAGTGAACTTAGTTACCACTTGGGTCGATATATTACATTTATTTCTTTACCAAATCCATATGACATGCCAGTTATAGAAAATAATTCCCAACTTCAGGTATATATATATATATCTATATCTATATATATATATATATATATAGTAGGTTTTAGTTTGGGGAGGCGCTACAACCCTCATAGTTTCTTCCCTCTAGCTATCAACAAATTGAACAGATATGGAGAAATAATCACTAAAGTTAACTTTCCTGGTTGTGCTCTTGGTTGTTGCCTCTTCTGGTAAAATACTTTTCCCAAATAATTTTACTAAGTAGCAACAATATACATGTATGTATGTATGCAAATATTTTTTTGGGAGTGGAGTGAAATCTTTTATAAACACACCCAAAACCCATCATACATCTTTATAAACAATTTTTATTTTGGGTGTGTTTCATGTATTGCTAAGTAGTTTTGTATACAAGTATATTTAGATATAAATAATTGAAGGAAAATTTTGTGGTAGGGATACAATATGGAGCTGAAGCAAGGTATAAAGTAATTAGATTTCCCTGCAAATCATCATCGTCTGAATGCCCTGACCCAAATAGATACCATTGCAGCCACACTCTCTGCATCTGTAAGCGAGAAAGACTACTGTACTTCTTTTCTCAAGCCTTCTCTACACACTCGTAAGCCTACAAAGACATTCCATAAGGAATATGTTAGACATTTGCAGGTGTCATAGCACCAAAAAAAATCTTGAAATAATTGGGACTTCAGTAAACGCACAGAAGTCTGAGATGTGATCAAAACTATTTGAATAAAATAAATAAATAACATCAAATTATGTTTACCAAAAGTAAAATAAAGATGAACTTATATGTCAACAGGAGTGCATGAAATTTATATGTCCAGGATTGAGGGTTCTGCATAAGAACAATGTCATGCTCAATGGCTGGGATGTCAATGAGTGTGTTGAGCGGGGCGTATCCCACAGGAGAGATGTAAAGTCATGCGCCTTACCGAGGTTATAATTTCTCAGTCCTCGTGGATTATTGGTCTATCTAAAATCACTTCCAAACGAGCCCTAAATCTGTATATACTTTCCCTGAGAAAGATATAAACTAGGGTTCAATATTTTTATTGTTGGCAAGATCTTAGTTTGATTGAGAGATTTATTTCCTATTTTATAAAGATTTTATTTCTTTCTCTTTTATACAAATCTTGTGTAATTAGGAGTTTATTGTTTCCTTGTATAACCCTGCTATCTTTTTCTTTTAAACCTATCTTTGTTGTGTGTTTTATCTTTCTTTCTTTTAATTCTTGCAATTTAAGTTTTCTTGAATTCATCACTCAAATCAATCAATCGTTCGTTTAATTGGGTTTAATGTGATTTAATTAATTAAGTTCTTTTTTTTAAAAGTAAATTTAGATTTTTATCAGTCCTTGTGGATTCAACCTCGTACTTACATATCTCCATACTATATTATTGATTTGTGTACTTGCGAGTAATTTAATTTGTGATTTTTGAATACTTGTGTTCGAAAATCTACATCAATTTGAACCCATCCCTATAAAAGTTCTCTTTATTCCATGCAGGGGATGTGAAATGGGCCCAAACATCTTCTAATATGGACCTGAGTTTGTTCTACGAATCAGATTTGGAAGGTTAACGTTCCTGGTTGTGCTCTTGGTTGTTACCTCTTCTGGTAAAATACTTTACCCAAATAATTTTACCAAGTAGCAACAATATACATGTATGTATGTATGTATGCAAAAAAAAAATTGTGTGTGTGTTTTTATCTAATCTCAATTTTTACTTGTCTTGTTAGTAGTTTTGTAGACAAGATATTTAGTTAATAATTGAAGGAAATTTTTTTGGTAGGGATACAATATGGAGCTGAAGCAAGGTATAAAGTAATTAGATTTCCCTGCAAATCATCATCGTCTGAATGCCCTAACCCAAATAGATGCCATTGCAGCCATACTCTCTGCATCTGTAAGCGAGAAAGACTACTGGATTTTTTTTCTCTAGCCTTCTCTACACACTCGTAAGCCTATCAAGACATTCCATAGGAATATGTTAGACATTTGCAGGTGTCATAGCACCAAAAAAAATATCTTGAAATAATTGGGACTTCAGGAAACACACAGAAGTCTGAGATGTGATCAGAACTATTTGAAAAAAATAAATAAATAAATAACATCAAATTATGTTTACCAAAAGTAAAATAAAGATGAACTTATATGTCAACAGGTGTGCATGAAATTTATATGTCCAGGATTGAGGGTTCTGCATAAGAACAATATCATGCTCAATGGCTGGGATGTCAGTGAGTGTTGAGGGGGGAACATCCCACAGGAGAGATGTAAAGTCATGCGCCTTACTGAGCTTATAATTTCTCCACCAATTTCAATTAGTTTTGAGTTGAATGCTACGATTTTATCAACCACAAGGCTCTCACAAAAGGGAAATCGCCGAAACACGTTATGATTTAACTCCTCCAGCTGCTGCAGACAGAAAACACAAGCAAAAATTTGCATTAGCATCACAGTTATAAAGTAAATTCTTCCCACCCTCTCCAGTTGTAGACGTTGGTCCTTGAATCTCACATGAGAGAAAAGAGAGCAAACGTGAACCAAGGACAGCTTGCCAGAAGATAAACAAGTGGAAAGGCCATATGCTTTTGGCAAGTCATCCTTGGCTCATATCTACTCTCCATCTCCTCATGCAAGACTCCTGAACAAATGGTATTTTTATTAATCTGAACCACTTCAGTTCATTTACATAATGCAGCATTGTCATCCTATTTATAGCCATAGACTGCATGCAGACAACTCATACCTCAAAAATTAAAGGTATGATTCTATTCCATCGTGTGACAGTTAAAGCTCTTCCACTTTTGGAATATATGTACCTTTTTTTTTTGGGAAGCTCATATTTTACATAATTTTCCTTCTATATATAGTTGGAAAGAAAAGAAGGGCGTTGACTTGTTCAGATTGAGTGCTTGAGTTGAGTGGGAGCCATGCATGTGCATGTAGTTGTGGCATGATAAAGTCAATGAGAATTTGTTCTTAAAATATGAAGGTTAATCATCTGAGCCATAATTTCTCGACACATGCTGCAGGTTAAGGCATCTCTGTCTCTGCAGAGGATAAGTTCGATTTTCTCTATTTCTTTATGTTGGTTTTCTACAAAGACACTACGTACAGTAGTGCCCCGAATCATATTCTATTTAAATCTTATTAAAGTGTTTGCTAAGGATTGTATTTTTTTTTTTCATTATTTTCTTCTTTCTTCGGTAGGGTCATGATCGGGACTTTGGCCACTATTAATACATGATGTTGTGATTAATTTTGCAAGACCAGCAGCTTCCAAGTCACGTATTTTCTTAAGATGCTGCGTGGAGCAGGGTCACGGGACTACTAACACATAATGTTGAGCTATCCGCAAAGAATTCACTGCTAATATAATGTAGCTTTAAATGTATATCCTTGACCACACATAACATAACCGCTAAAAATATATAAGGTGAGAAATCGTTTTCATGTGATCAAGAGTATACATCTATACGAACACGATCAGACACAATTATATATGTGTAACACAAAACATATAACCCGTATACTTATCCTGTACAACATAAAATATTTAGAGAAAAAAAAAAGTTTGACAATCCTCACATCATTATAATGAGAGTGAGTCAAACTTGGCTATGTTGGGCTCTCTTCGTTCCATGCAATGCCATGACATACGAGATGTGGAATTCGCAGACAAATTTCTTATTAATTAGTTGTAAATGTCCAGAGGTAGCTACCTGCTCACTAACAGTATCATTTAGATCAATTGGTAAGGTTAATGCTAAGATGTTTTGGTGAAAAACCATTGTGAAATTTGTGATATAGAAAGTCAATTTTTGCAAACTAAAGGCAAAAAATGATACATTAAAAAAATGATTTATAGGCTTATGATATTATTTCATTTATATATATAAAGCAAAAGGCGAGAATGGTGAGACATGATAATTTACAGGGAAAAACATTATAAAAGAAAAGGGTCATGACATAAAATGAGATTCATAAAATAATTTGGGTGGCAAAATAATAATTAATCCAAAATTATGGTGTAATCTTGTTTTTTGTTGGAGCAAATGCTCTATAAAATATAAGCACCCTAAAAGAGTATAAAAGATAACAAGAAAACTGTTTAAAACTCAAATGTGAGAGGTAGGGACAATAACATAATCTTTATAAAAAAAATTGTGGACTGAACCAAACACATGGAAACAAGAGAAAGAGAGAAAAAATAATAATAATAATAAAAGAGGAATCTTGGACACCCATTTAATTTGCACATAGAAATATGTCTGTGCTGTTGCGTTCTTTGCCTCTGCTGGGAATTCAATATGCTCATTGGGTAAATATTATTTGTCGTTTATTTAAAAGTATTAATGTAAATTCATACTAACGGTATTAATTTTGTTCTCATTATATATATTTGTAATTTGCGTTTGTGAAGAACGATTGAGAAGGTATGTTATTCATTTTATATTAAATTATTTACATTATGTTGAACTTAGTTTGTTATATTTATATTTTTTGTTGTGAAATTATATTTATATTATGTTGTTAAATTGTGCGTGTCGTAGCACAATGTATTGTGATGTACGAAGTTAATTGAAATTAACTTCGTACTTTTATTATTATTTTTTAGTAACACTTAGTTTCCCGTTAGAGA
This sequence comes from Prunus mume, assembly GCF_029339155.1. Lineage (NCBI taxonomy): Eukaryota > Viridiplantae > Streptophyta > Magnoliopsida > Rosales > Rosaceae > Prunus > Prunus mume. Next base: position 31,172,983 of record NC_142699.1, on the reverse strand, counting down.
TTAGTTGGATTTCGTGCATGAATGCGTAAAGCATGACTGCGGTCCAATTAATTCTTGAATTGTCCCATTATTTGGACAGTTTGGTAATGCATAGTGTTGTCACGTAATCTACGGCTACAGGATTAGGTTTCGATTGTGGAGATTTCAGTGTCATCTCAGTATGTTCTTCAAGTGGTACGTAGGTATTTATACCTATGGCCATCTCAAGAACTGTATCGAGATGCTGGCGAAATTCATCCACGTCGAAATCTAATCTCATGTAGCCGTAGGTTATGTGGCAGGACTATGCATTCCCGAATGGGATAGGGCCCTTACAGGAGGCATAAGGTGACATTATAATTTCGTATGAAGTTGTTGTGATTGTTGTGTTGTGATTCTAGTTTCAGGAATTATGAGGAGAAGGTGGATACAAAACCCGAATAGATGCGCAGACGAATACTTGGATGGAATCGAGGATTTTATTGAGTTTGCAACCTGGGTGCAACTAGAATCCGTTGTCCTTGTAGGAGGTGTAACAACACGTTGTGAGAGACAATTGAAAATGTTAGATTTCATTTAGTAAGGAATGGAATGATTGAGACATATAGCATTTGGAACCTTCACGGGGAACAATTAGACCATGCTTCGTCTTCAAATGCCACAAGAGTAGACAATGTTGAACCTATTGTGGATCCTAATGATCAAGTCATGGATATTATACAGGATGCTTTTCCATTTGCATCGACCAACATCAATCAAGAAGGGGAAGATGATGTGCCTACACCAATAGACAATGCGGAGTTTGAACAATATGAAAAATTGTTAAAAAATGCAAACCAAGAGTTATACCCGGGGTACGAGAGCTTTTCCGTTCTTACGGCCATTGTAGAGCTAATGCACAGAAAAATAAAGCATCGTATGTCGAACCTGTGTTCCGATTACTTTTGGGGGTTTTCAAGAGAATGCTTCCGACGGACAATTGTTTGCCAAAAGATCCACAAACATGCGCAGAAGGTGTTGAATGGTCTGGGATTGGGTTATGAAAAAATTCAGGCTTGCAAAAACAATTGCATGTTATTCTACAAAGAGCATGAAACGTTGGATACATGCCCTATATTCAATGAGTCGAGGTTCAAAATGACATCTCAGAATAGAACGACTAAGATCCCTCAAAAATTCATGCATTAGGTTGCAGCGATTGTATATGTCGACGCATATTGCCACAGACATGAGATGACAAAAGGAAAAACGGGAAGACGATGATGTGATGCGGCATCCTGTAGATGGGGAGGCATGGAAAGAGTTCCATCGAACGTTCCCGAGTTTGCTGCTGATCCCGAAATGTTAGATTGGGACTTGCCGTGATTCAATTCGTATGGGGTTCTAAACCAACACCACAACAATTGGTGACAGGACCGTCCCGAATTTTTCGGAACCGAAGCGAACCTGCGGAGACCGGCATCACACCCACGCCGGGTTCACTCCTTAAATCTATGTCCTCGTTTACTAGAGAGGATTAAGGGCACGAGACTTTCTGCGAAATTTGTGAGTCTCCCCTGTAAATTGAACATTTCCCAAAATTTCCACCTGCATAAAACACATTTTATAACCCAACCGGCAGCACGCACAATATAATCTCATGCAATTTACAAACAAATGGCCTCCGGCCTTCAAATGATTCTAGCAGAGCTGCCCACAATGTTTTTAAAATAACTTAATGCATCAAACATGCATATAATGAATTCAAAATCTATTTATGCACACCTTCGCTCTCTTAGTCCCCAGGACAAGCCTCAATTCAACCAAGTTTCGGGACCAACAACAAGGTCCGAACCAATCTCAATAAGACCACCTAAGTGGGGTCTAATCTGTGGCTGCACCTAGTAACTTCAGGCTGCCTACGTACCCTACTAAGGGATCAAGCCACACGTAGCTCTTTCATATCTATCCTGGCTCCTAATATCAAATAAACCATTACCGCCATACAATTTCATACATTCTAGGATTTATCCATCACAACACACCAAACACAATCATATCTCCCCTCATACGTCGGAACGCACCCGGCCACATATGGGGTCTGTCAACACGCCGGCTAATCCAAAGACGCGTGCGACCTCACACCGGGCCTGGCTACATTCTCACCAGCCCTCACACAATCATATCTCCCCTCATACGTCGGGACACACCGCCACGTATGGGGCCTGTCAACACGCCGGCTAATTCAAAGACGCGTGCGACCTCCCGGGCTCGCTACATTCTCACTAGCCCTTACACAATCATATCTCCCATCATCGTCGGGACGCACCCGCCACGTATGGGGTCTGCATCAACACGTCGGCTAATCCAAAGGCGCGTGCGACCTCCTGGGGCCGACTATATTCTCACCAGCCCTCACACAATCATATCTCCTCATACGCGGACGCACCCGCCACGTATGGGAGTCATCAACTCGCCGCTAATCCAAAGACGCGCGTGCGACCTCACACCGGGCAGCTACATTCTCACAGTCCTCACACAATCATATCTCTCCTCATATGTCGGGGCGCACCCGCCACGTATGGGTCCGTCAACACGCGGCTAATCCAAAGGCGTGTGCGACCTCACACCGGGCACGCTACATTCTCACCACCCTCACACAATCATATCTCCTCATCGTCCGGAAGCACCCGCCACGTATGTGGTGCAACACGCCGGCTAATCCAAAGACCCGTGCGACCTCACACTAGGCCCGGCTACATTCTCACCAGCCCTCACACAATCATATCTCCTCATCGTCGGACGCACCGCCACGTGGGTCCGCCAACACGCCGACTAATCCAAAGGCGCGTGCGACCTCACACCGGGCACCGGCTACATTCTCACCATCCTCACACAATCATATCTCCTCATACGTCGGACGCACCGACCACGTATGGGGTCTCTCAACTGCCGGTTAATCCAAAGACGCGTGCGACCTCACACCGGGCACAGCTACATTCTCACCACCTCATCATTCACTTTGGCTGGCTACATTCTCACGACCATCATACTGTTCACTTTGGCTGGCTACATTCTCACCAGCCAGACGGGTTTAAAGGCCTCAACATGATCACAATATGGACGTGGGGTAGTGCGTATAGCACTGTAAGCTAACATTCAATCGCTTTATTTACCTTTATACATCCACACAATTTAATATATAATGTATAATTTCTACTCCTATACAAACCTCAACCCTGGCATAGCATCTGATAATTCCGCAATTTAAATTATATAATAATATCCTAAATTCGCATAATAACCATTTAACTCGACAACGCTCAAGACCTATCGCTAAGGTCATTCTAACCCTCCTGGGATGGTAGAACTACAACGAAAGTCTAGCGGTCAACCCAGGGTCAAACTACCCAAACTCGGTCAAACAGGCCCGCGGGGCCCACGACCTCCAAATTATGATCCGAAAGTTCTTATAGGTTCTACAAGGTCTAGCACACACGTCCTGCAAGTTTGGTCCAGATCGGACGGTCGGATCACTCACGATCCCACGATCGGACGGTCACTAAAACCCTAACCCTAGGGTTGGCATTTCTGGAGTATCCGGGACTCCATTTTACGATCCGTCAAATCCTACATGATCCTGGTAATGCCTAGATCAACATATTATAACATCAGGACCATCCAATGGTCCAAACCTAGCGACCCCGGAAAATACGCGATATGCGATATCCGTTCGAAACTCTAACGGTATCCAAATGAGATCCGAGCACACCTACGCGCTCGTGACATCGAGAGGATCACAGTGGGACAAAAATACCCTCAGCCACGGTGCCCACGCGCCGCCACACGTGCGGCGTGGGTGTCTAAAGCGATATCGTATCGCCGGAAAACTTCCAAATCGTGAGCCAAGACTCCTACCCTAGGTAATACACCTAATTTGGAGTCACTTTTGTTCTTGGGCATACCCCAAAAATTGACAAGAGGTGGCCAGAATCGCGATGGCAAAACCGGCCGAACCCTAAATCGAAAATCGGATGATCTACACTCAAAATCAATGCAAACCTACCCAACCATCAGCTAGAGCTCGGAAAATAGGTGAGAAACCATACCTCACTTGCCGGAATCGGTGGCGGACGACGGAGAACGAAGCCGGCGGTTTCGGGTGAAACAGAGCTGTTTTCTTCGATTTTCGATGAAATCCCGGGTGGCGGCGAGACTGGGAGTAGGAAGAGGGCGGTGGCGGTCATTTTGGTACCGGCCCATCAAGTTTGATGGCGGACGAGAGCACGGCCGCCAAAACGTGGCGCCATCGTGGTTGTCGCGAAAACCAGGAGAGAGAGAGAGAGCGGGGTAATTCCGTCTTTTAACCAAAAACTCATTTCAAAATATTTACGATTATGCCACTGAGCTTCATTTGATCATATCTTTCTCATTACAACTCCGATTCGAGCCCACTCGTGTCTACGGACTCATCTCACCGTGCTCTACGCATAGCGGTAGCACCGGAATTTCCAAATTCCTTCCAGATAAGAAAATGACTAAAATACCCCTATCCCACGGGTAATTTCTCAATTCCACTTAAATCAATTAAAACATGGGATAAATTTGGGGTCGGGGTGTTACACTTGGCCAATTTTTGTATTCCCATATAATTTGCCGCCTTGGAAATGCATGAAAAAGAATACATGATGATGACTGTTTTGATAACTGAGGATCCTAGCAGGTCAATCGATGTTTACATAAGGCCGCTGGTTGATGGCTGAAGGATATATGGACAAATGGTGTTCTCACGCACGATAAATCAATCGGGAAGATGTTCACTTTGCGGGCAGCAGTTATGTGGACTGTGAATGATTTCCCAGCATATGCAATGGTTTTTAGGTGGAGCACAAAGGGTTATATGGCATGTCATGTATGCAAGGAAGATGTAACTTCTGGCTGGCACGCTGGAAAAGTTTGTTACCTTGGTCATCGGAGATGGTTGCCATGGGACCACGAGTGGAGGGAAAAAGATAAAGAGTTCGACGAGAACACAGAGCGTCGCCTCAGACCTAGAGAATGGTCCGGTGATAGATATTGGACCAGCTTAATCGTTTGGATTTTGCTCCGTTCGGGAAAATAATTAGTCAAATTAGACCTTCTACACATATGAACTGGACGCACAAGCCAATGTTTTTTGAGCTCCCATATTGGTCGAAACTCAAATTGAGGCGCAATCCAGATGTGATGCGTGTTGAGAAAAATGTATTCGACACATTGGTGGGCACGATTCTAGATATCGAGGGCAAGACAAAAGACACAATCAAAGCTTGTCTTAATTTGGAAAGAATGGGCATACAAAGGGGTTTATGGATGAATAGGGACAGTGATAAAGCTAGAAGGGATCTTGCATTCTTTTCTATGAAACCGAATAACAAGAAAGAGTTTCTAAAGTTTGTATCGTCTATAAAGTTTCCCGATGGGTATGCTTCTAATATCGCACGTTGCATGAATGTTGACGGGGGTAAATTTACTGGACTTAAGAGCCATGACTGCCATGTGTTTATGCAACGCCTACTTCCTATGGGTATTTGACACCTATTACCGGAAGATATAGTGAAGCCAATCATGTTGTTATCCATATTTTTTTCCCAAATGACGGCAAAAACATTGCGAAAGACGGACATATTTCAGTTGCGCCATGACATTGTCCAAGTCTTATGCAAGTTTGAGATGATATTTCCTCCAGCTTTCTTCACAAGTATGATGCATGTGATGGTTCACTTGCCAGAATAGGCATTGCTTGCAGGTCCTGTCAACTATCACTGATGTATCCAATAGAAAGGTATATAATCTTTATCGTTTGTGTATGCATCATTATCACATGCTTGCTAATTTGTATCATATCGTTTTATTTTGGCAGGCTTCTCGGAGAGCTGAAAAAAAGTGTACACAACAAGCGAAGCTCAAAGGATCAATTATAGAGGCTTGGGTTCAATATGAGTCGCTTACTTTCTGTGGAATGTATTTAAAATATGTGGAGACGTCTTTCACTCGTCCTCAGCGCAATAATGACAGAGGTATGAGAAATGAAAAACTTTCTGGTTTTGCCCAAAGCACACGACCCTTTGGAGATCCTGGACGAGAAGAGTCGTTTTCTAGAAATGACATGGAGGTAGCTCATTGGTTCGTACAGAACAATTGTGATGAGATCATGGCATACTTATATGAGCATGAAGAGATGATGAAGCGAGAACATCCATCACATTTGATTGCCCAGAAAGACCGTGAATTGTTTCCACAATGGTTTTTGGATTCTGTAAGTTATAAGTGTTTTTTATTTGAGAAATATAAATTGTAGTATTTAATTTTGTCAGACTAACATGTGAATGGTTTTGTATAATATTAGGTGAATAAGTTGAAATCATCGAATTTCCCCACTTACAGTGATGAGTTATATAACTTGGCGTTCGGCCCGATTCGCACTGAATTGTTCTCGAGTTGTAATGTTAACGGCATCAAATTTTTGGGGGTTGCACAAGATGACAAGTTGTGTATGTAAAACAGCGGTGTTCATTTCCCAGGTGGAGGCGAAAGTACAGACATTGATTTCTATAGCAAACTCACAATTGTCGTGCAATTCCTTTACAAAGATCGATACCAAGTGATCATGTTTAAGTGTCGATGGTTTGACACCAACCCAAATAGGCCGAGAAGTGTTAAAATTGATCATGGCTTACTATCTGTGAACATTAACATAACTTTGTATGATGACGACCCTTATATTTTGACAAACATGGCAACACAAATTGTGTATCTAGATGACCCTAAAGCCAGGAGCGGTTGGAATGTTGTTCAGAAGATGGATCATAGGAACGTGTATGCTATACCAGAACTAGACCCAACTGACAACGACGTCGACAATGTGGCTGACCAACGTTTAGAATCTTCAATGGAAAATGATGCGGAAATACTTCGAGATACAAATGTTATATAAGAACCGTTTCAAATAAAAGGAGTGTCTTCAATCGAAATACCGATTCAGTCAATTACAATTGACCTCGGTGATCTTCCACGATATGATGTTGCAGTGGGCCCGAGCAACAACAATGATGTAGTTATAGAGTTGGTGGAGGAGGAGCATTGGGAGATCGAAAGTGATGATAGCGACGATAACGAAAGTTATTATAAGGAGGTGATGACTACACCGAGTTCGGAGCCCCGGCTCGGCCGGCATCGATTCTGCTCCGAAAGATCGATGGACCAGGACCACGTGCTAGTTGGTCCCGGGATCGAGCGCTGCATCATCGCCTTCATCGGTGGTGCAGCATGTTAGTGGTAGGCGGCGGCACCGCCCGCTAGCACCGCCGACACCACATCGACCGACTGGGTGCCTCGGGTCACAGTATATATATCCTTCAACTGTAGTTCTTTTTTTAATTTTTTTAATTGGGAATTTTATAGTTAAATTTGTCATTTATTTAACATTATTGTCATATCTCTTTGCAGCCAAGAAGAACACCCGAGGGCCGTGTCGGCAGGTGAAGACGCCAAGGTCACCCGGGTGACCAACAGTCGTATCAAGCATCGGATACGATTAGCGCCATCGGACTGCACCTATGGCGGAGTTGCATAGCTCCTTAGCCCACGACATTGGCCAGGTCGTTCGGACCCATTGCCCGATGCAATAGAAGTCTTGGAAGATCATGTCTGACGAGATCAAGATAGAGGTTCAGGCGCCCGATTATGTGGTATTTTTTTAATAATATTTGTTTAATTATTACATATTTCTTATTAATGTTTATTTTATTTTTTATATTTCATTATTATTTAATTTTTTATATTTCAACTAATACGTTTTATTTTTTGTATAACAGAATAAAGCCCAAGTGAATAAGGGCAATAGGAAGAAGAAGACTCTTCTCCACCATTCCGACTCCAGGCCATTCTCATATAGGATGGATGCACGGCGGCGGGTAAGAATAAATAATTTATATTTAATTTTTAATACGTCATTACTATTAATTTATTTTGTTCATACTAATATTTTTTTTTCTCTTGTTCAATTTAAGAGGGGGTCGAAATTCCCGGAGATCGACGTCTTTGCTGACGTTTATGTTCGACCTAGGAATGAGTTGGCCAAGTCCCTTCATGGAAGTATTATTTAATTTTAATTCTTATGTTACGCATTCAATTTATATGCATGTTTTAATTTATATTTTATGTAATGTTAAACAGACGACGATGGTGGAGAGGAGCCAGTTGGTTCTTTAAGAGTTCGCCTCCCAACTTCCTCCCGAGACTCTGATCGAGTTTGTGGATCCTCCACAGGATGCTGGATTTTAGATTTTGACGGAGATGTTAGATCAGACTCTCGGGAGGAGGCCGGGACTATATTGTAGGGGGATGGGAATGCCCGATAGAGGGAACCTCGACCGCGGTCATCGTCGCAAGCAAACAGCGATTAGCGACTATTTTGACATCGCCGGTTGCCGAGCTTGAGGGTCGATGTCGGTGATTCTGCAGTCCCTCGCGCGGTCCGGCATTCCAATCCCGAATTTTGGTGAGCTGACCATCGAGCCCGTCCCCCCGAGCATCCCCACCAGACCATGGCCCCTGTAGACGCCCAAACCTCCGAGCCACATGTGGCAGAAGACCATGTAGATTTTGGAACATTATTTGATTAGTTTTTTATTTTCATAATTATTTTTAAAATGTTTCTTTTGTATACATTTATTTTATTTTGTATAATAAATGTTTTCTTTACGATTAATCTTTTTATTGCAATTTCATTTTAATTAAAAAAAAATTATTTTTTTTCAAAATTAAAAAATATATATTAATTTTGCGCGACGAAATGTATCTCGTCGCAAAAAATCACTTTTAGAAAAAAAACTTTAAAAATTATTTTTAAATACACTTAATTTAATCATGCGCGACAAAGTCTTTCGTCTCTCAAAATGTGTATGCGCGACGATGACTTTCATCGCGCAAATAGTAATTGCTCAACGAAGGACTTTTCGTCGCGCAAATGTCTGGGACATGAATCTCGCGCGAAATTGTCCGTCGCTCGATCTTCTTGAGACGAATACCCTTTCGTCACGCAAAGTTTGTCGTCGGACATTTGTGTCATCCCAAACATTTTCTGTAACGAAGGTGCTACGTCGCACTTTTTGCGCGACGAATGAAATAAATTGGTCGCGCAAAGTCTTTCTTCACGATATTTGCGCGATGGAATGTGCGCGATGAAACTTTTGTCGCGCAGAATTATGTGCGACTAAAGTTAACTTTGCACGACGAACTTGCCTTCGTCGCGCAAAGCCTAAAATGTAGTAGTGAGTATCATTTAGATCAATTGGTAAGGTTAATGCTAAGATGTTTTGGTGAAAAACCATTGTGAAATTTGTGTTTTAGTCTCTTTTTTACTGAAAATGATTTTAATCCAAGGAAATGAACCCTATAAATACAAGTTTTTAAGAACATAGAAGGGACCGCACATCACGCTTTCTTTATTAAATTTTACTGCTTTCTATGAGTAGAAGTAATAGGTTTTCAACGTATCTTTCCTTCGAAGAAGTAATCCATTTTGCTTAGGGTTTTGCTAGTCATGGCACAATTAGGGCATGTCCATTGATTTTGAAAGCCCTGTACAAAGAGAAATATTGAGACCCCACCCCCCGGCACCCACCCAGGATTGAACCCTAGGTGGGGTTTCTTTCTCCAATGTAATAATAACGAAGCTTATGTCTTCGGTGAAAAGATAATAATACAAAGTACATCAACATGGTATCCATAATCGATGAATGAATTAATGGTGGTGTATCAACAGCACGCTAGAACCTCTTTTTCTGGATTTAATATTATATTTGGACTTTCATATTTTATAAGATTTTGTTAGGGAATTGAAAACAAAAAGAAGCCCATTTCTTATTTTCTTTTGTCAAAAGGCCTTTATTTTTCAGAAAGTGAAATATGGATAAGTAAAGGGCCTGTTTTGGTTTCTTTTATAAGTGGGCTTTAAAAAATTTAGAGACTCATAAAATAATTTGGGCGGCAAAATAATTAATCAAAAAATTATGGTGTAAACCTTTTTGGAGCAAATGCTCTATAAAATAGAAGCACCCTAAAAGTTGATACATAAGTACTTACAAATGCAGTTGCCTTCCCCTTACTGTTTCGATAGCCTCTAATCAAACCAGTGAATAGTAAACAAGACTGCAAAATAGAGGTTATAAATTGACAAAATGGAAAGCATCATCTAAACCTGTTTGAAGAAGACCTAAGAAGCTGCCACCGATACCAACAACAATGACATCCTTCAGGGCTTTTCCTGTGGCACCAACAACAATGACATCAGACCATTGCCAATTACTTCACAATTCAGGCAATATGGACCCAAAATGGATACTAAAAACAATTGTAGTGATTATCCAAAATCTACTTCGAATACTCTCGGAAAACTTTTGGATCTTGTCCAGAACTTCCCAAACCTCTGGGACCACATTTTTCCCATCACTCTGTATAACTGCATCCCTTGGAGCATGAAGAGCTACATGAAGCACTGATCTATTTTCTGTGCTGTTTATCTGAAGGCACCACACAGAAAAAGAAAAACAGAATGCAAAAGAATCACATGATAATGGTTTCAGAAATAAGCTGGTCTCATCTTTACAATAAATCCTATAAAGCTATCAAATACAAGTTTTTTGTGATTTCAGACAGTTAAAAGGTCAGATATTTGGGCATCCTAATTTTAATTAGGAGACACCAACTAGCTATTGTTCTACTGCTAGTTCTCTCCACTTTGTTGGAAGAGGTTCCAAATTTTAATCCCTTCCCCTAGATCCGAAAAATAAATAGGAAACACATCTTGCTGATTGCAGATAAAACGTGTTTAAATTAGCATTTTAATTCCATATTTATCCACATAATACTCGACCAAAGGAAGATAAACGGTTAATCTTTTCTTTGAGGGATGCAGCCTGCATTGTGGCATAGACAGCATCAATTAGAAAACACTATATTCACCCAATCCCTCCCCCCACAAGACAGGAGTGTGAAATTGCCTGAGAGTGGGGGTGCATTTGTGGATGGGGACATGAGCCTTGAGGCATGTAAAGAGAAGTGTTTGGAGAACTGTTCTTGCACTGCTTATTGTTACATGGAGATTTCAAACGGAGGGAGAGGTTGCGTCATGTGGTTTGGGGAGCTAATGGACATGAGGGTATATGCAGATGGTGGCCAAGATCTCTATGTTCTAGGCTGGGGCTAGGCTCGCTAGGAGGTCTAGGCGGCCTCTAGGCGGTCTAGGCGGGCGACATTAGGGTATATGCAGATGGTGGCCAAGATCTCTATGTTCTGGGCGGGGGTTAGGCGGGCTAGGCGGTCGCTAGGCGGGGTCTAGGCGGTCTAGGCGGTCTAGGCGGGCGCTGCGCCTAGAAAAAAAAAACGCCATTTTGGAATCTCCAAGGTCAGGGAAGAGATCACGATGGTGCTATGAGCGAGAGACAGAGAGATGAGGATTGAAGAAGAAGTCTGAGCGAGAGAGAGGGGCTGGAAGACGCCTCTTGTTAGAGTTAGGGTTTGAGAAGGAAAATTGCATTTATATGTTGAAGGAAAAAAAAAACAAAAGAAGAGATGGGCCCCGATTACTTCTCATTCTGAAACCCCTTTTATTTTTCTCTCGTGTTTTGTTCCACTATTCAGTTCTGTCCTCTTTTATGTTGGTTGGTAGATCTTCATCAATCATCAAAGTTCTTTTTTCTCGTGATATTTGTGTGATCTTTTTTTTTCTTTTTTTTTTCTTTTGTGTGTGTGTATGCAGTGCAGTGCAGGTGCCAAAGACTGGAAAAGGCAAGAAAAAAGGCTCGACCCGTTAACAAGGAAGGATAGATTCTCGTGATACCCATGTTTTTTTTTTTTTTTGGAGGACCTAAGAAGCTGCCACCGACAGCAATGACATCCTTCAGGGCTTTTCCTGTGGCACCAACCTACCAGAATTGCCAATTACTTCACAATTCAGGAAATATGGACCCAAAATGGATACTAAAAAAATCGTAGTGATTACCCAAACTCACAAGGTTCACCCTAATTTATGGAAACCAAGGAGTGGCTTAGAGCTGATGAACAATGACCTTCCCAGCACCAACCCTGAAGAGGCTATGTCCTGCTTTGATTTGTCCAAGAATGATTCATCTCTCATATCTGCAACAGGAGGGATGATCTCCATTTTTGACATGACAACATTTAAGGTAAACCCAACACAAATAGTATTCTTGAAATTTTCTTTTCCCATCCAAAACTTCCCAAATCTTGTTTGTCAATATGCGTAGGTTCTGTTTGCAAATTTCTCATGATCTAACTCATTGTACTCATAAACATCTGTTGCGTAAAAATGCAGACAATGAAAAAAGTCATGCCACCGCCACCTGTGGCAACATGTCTTGCTTTTCACCCCTGAGATGACAGTATAGTTGCTATTGGCATGGACAATTCCACCATTGTAATATACAATCTCCACTCAGACGAGGTAGTTTGTTTGTTCTTGTAAAAAAAACAAATCATGCTCGATGTTGTGATGAAGCAAACCTGAAAAGTTTGTCATTGCCTTGATTTATATATTTTGCAGGTTACAAGGAAGCTTGAGGGTCACGCCAAAAGAATCACTAGCCTTTCCTTGAGGCCACTGACAAGTGAGAACATCATTTTTTTTAAGCTTCTTATAATCTATACATAAACAATCTCTTAAAAAATAACATGTTCTGCAAGTTTTTGGTTCATTCTTGACAGCAATTGTCACGCCAAGGCATTAGATATCCTCATGAAGGATCTCAAAATTTTTGGCGAAGGTAATGAGGAGCTGTTCAAAAAAATGCATCACATGTGTACGGGTTCAATCCAACAGGGATCATAAGACACCCTCTATATGCGGAGATATAATGTCCATGAGGAAGACTATGATGAAAGAACTGAGGCAAATCCAGTTTTCCGTGGCAAACTGAAGTATCCTAGCATCAAAAGTCATAGATTAAATAATCTCATTAACCAAAGGTAATGCTTCCTCCTAGTTTTTGTCTTCCTTTCTATTTTGTGATTGCATATGTTCATACATATTTAGTAAAAGATTTAGTCACTTTCCAGTTTTTGTAACTGGGAGAGAGACTGACTTGTGTGTTTAACTTGACAGCTTGAATTGGCAGCATAAACAGTGTAAAAACCCTCGTCCAAATCCAGTCATTAATACTCTTTTCGTTGATCATGTTTGTGAACCACAGGATACCAATTGAAAACAATTTGGAAGTAAGATATGTTCTGGTGACATAAATTTATTTTTCCTAAGTATTTGTCCTCATTAACCAATGATCCTGCTCAGTGTCTACACTTACTGATTTTTGTCCAAATCCAGTTATTGTTGAGAATTAAGCTGCATACTTAGCTTAAATCAACCTGCAGATGACAATCCTGCAGATTGGAAGTGAAGAGAATGAAGTATTTGCCTTTTTTAGAAATAGCCGTTAGTTTAAATTTGTAACAGCTAGCTTTATTTCTGTTTTTAGAAACCTTCACAGCTGTTATTCTTATCCCATTTAGATTGTACTGTGCCATCCGATCTTTCTCCAAGTGGAAAGATCGTAGCCTCCTATGGTCTGTATGGCTGGAGATGAGTCCATGCTCCCTAAAAAATAGGATCTGAATTTTGACTGAGAAGAGGAATATAGTCATGTCTCATGTAATTCCTCTGTGTTTTTTTATAGTGAAAATATACTGAACATTTCAAAATACTCTGCTTTCTATCCTTCTTTCTCTGCAGTTTCAGCTTTTGTTTTCAACCTAAAATATAAAGGTTGATACCGATTCAACAGTAATTGAAACCCTTTTCATTGATCATGTTTGTGAATGGCAGGACTGTTTGTCTTTGTCTCTATCGACTGGGAACAGTTTGCAAGTAACATATGTTCTGGTAAACTGAAATTCTTTTCTTGTTGGTCCCCATTAACCAATGCTTCCTGCTCATCAGCCACACTAACCTTCTGTATTATCCTTCACAGGCAACACCAAATTCAATTCCAACTTCTTCTGCTGAGCCAAAAATTTATCTGTAACACAAGATGCGCTCTCTCCGGGAGCAGTATCTCTCAATGCTGCAAAGAGCCCAGGTATTTTATTTTAGTTCTTCAAGTGATGTTGTTGGGTACTGGTACCCTCTAATTTATGCTTGAAGTGTGTCGTACGTCATTTTATACTTTGCATAGTTGTTATTATTAACTTTTGGTTACATTTTTGTGGCTACAGCTATAGTGGTTATTGACTATCCATGTTTGTCCAAAAAAATCTTGTTTCCGATTTCGGATGAGGTAATCTGAATCAAATTTATGTACAGAATTACATAATAGAACTTGTGTTTCTTGACCTTGGTTTCCTTTCATTCGTTTAGGTAAAATCAACTGTTACTGATCCTGGCCAAAGTCACATGTCCACAGTTGCCATACCCAATGGTTTGCCCACTACTGTTGCCCTGACACTAAATGAGGGCTCATCTCCAATGAGCACGGATTTTCATCCCATTTGGCAGACAATTCTTCTATGTTAAGTAATGAGAAACTATGTTCTTTTTCTTTTTCCCATCGTTATAAATTTCTTGTCTTTTTAGGATGATCGTGTGCTGTAACTTCTTTTGATAGTTCACTCATGAATCCTGCTAATGTGATTCTTCAGTTGGAACTTGTGTTGGAGACATAGGACCACCATGGGATGTTAGTTCCGGGGAATGCTTTTGAGAAATTTTAGAGTCTGGAATCTTGACACAGGCCCGATGGCCTTAAAGGTGCGTCTACTTCTGGATTATGCACTACTCTTTCGACCTTACTGATATGATCCGAAATTTGAACCAATATCAATTATTTCAGGAAGCTCTGGTCAAAGAGTCATATGTATTTGTTAAATATATCCGATGGAGTCCTGATGGCACTGGCGGATCCATAAATTTTTTAGCGGAGGTGCAATATTGACTAAGTAAGAAAAATGGTTTTTCGGAATAATCATTTTCTCAAGACAATTTTTGGCGGCTTTTATTCCTTACACATCAAATAAGAAAACTTGATTTTATGAGATTTTAGTATGAAATATATATTGACTTAATGAGCCATCATTTTTTGCCTAAATCGTATTTTGCACTAAAACCGAATTTTCATATTTTGATTTGGTAGGAATTTGATTTTCTAGTATTTTTATTTGAATCCAAATATGGGGTACTTCCTTATTTACATTATAAACTTAAGTAAATGAAGTAATATAAAAATAAATAAAAGTAAAAGGACAAAGATTTGAAGGTAATCTATACACTAGTTGAGCAAATGAGCAATTTGAAGCATCTACAATGATTTTTCTGGTAAGGGGAGATGCAGCTCCTTGTGCCTTACTAGATCTGCCAGTGCGGATGGTTCTATATTTGGTGAGAATGTTCTCATACTTAAATGGCATGTAGTTGCTGATTTTCATTTCTTGTAGTTCATATTCACTGCCGTCGTCTTCTTCATTGAACAGGGGTTACATGTGCAATTATATTCTTATAATGGAGGCAACAACATTTTTGTAAAAACAGTATAGCCGGGCGGCAATACCTGCCTTTTTTAATGTTTTTGAAAATAGTATAGCCGGGCGGAGATACTTTTTTTGACACGTGAGCGTCTAATAGAAGCGGGTCCTCTTTCTTTTACATGTATAAATAGTATAGCCGATCGGCTATACTTGGGTTTTTTGTAAAAATGGTATAGTCAGGCGGCTATACTCGCTTTTTAGTATAGCCAAATCCGTTATACTTATTTTGACCGGTGGCGCAAGGGGTCCACTTTTTCACATAGTATAGCCGCACGACTATACTCGGTTTTTTGGCTTTTGTTTTAAAAATAGTATGGTCGGTCGGCTGCACTCAGTTTTTCTTTTTAAGAAAATAAAAATACAAATTTATAAATAAACTCAATCCTAGACATGTATTTATAAAAAAACTCAAGCACTATTTAAACATAGAAACACACCCAAAATCAACCCCAAAGTCAACTTTTTGGGTGTGTTTATAAATGGGTTTTGAGTGTGTGTAATGATGGGTTTTGGGTGTGTTTATAAAGTGTTTTGGGTGTTGGGTTTTTTTATAATTTCAACCTCCATTTTGGGTGTTTTAGTGAAACTCCCAAATAAAAAACCTCTCCCAACGAACTATCGTCGGCAGAGATCTATGCCGGCAAAGTTTTGCCAAATTAGACATCTCCTGACGAAAGTTACTTCTACCAATGAAGTTTTGTCTGGAAATGTCTAATATGGCAAATTTCACCGGGATAGAAATTTGCCGACGAACTTTCATTGGAACAGATTTTTAAAAATTTAAATAAATATAAACTTAGTATGTTTAGGTTAATTAATTTTTTAAAATTTTATTTTTATTAATAAATATTATCTTTGTCTTATTTTATTTATTATTTCTTTAGTGAATAATTAGTATTAAATATTTTAATTAACTTGATGAGTTATATTACTCAATAAATAGTAATTCAATTTTTCAATTTTTAGAGTATAGTTGCATGACTATATTGTTTAAATATATTTCCACATTGCATCAACAATAAAAATAAGGATTTTTATGTAGGCTTATCTTTTGAGGTGCCCTTTTTGGTAAAAATTCTACATAGAAAATCCACACTCCTATAAAGGTATTTACAAATAAAGCATTAAGATGGTTTAGTAAGTGTGGTTAACATTGGAAAGTTGGGCTAATGGGCTGGGCTGTAGGCTCGACTTTGATTAATAATAATTATATCAATCAAAGACTAGGGCCTTGTGCCTTGGGGCTCTTGGGATCTGGATAAATTTATTTAAGACACCCAAACGAAAATAAGTAATTTAATGGGATCCTTTTTTTCTTTTAAATATTTTCCCCGATTATCGATAAGAGTAG
The DNA here is from genome assembly GCF_029339155.1 of Prunus mume. Taxonomy (NCBI): domain Eukaryota; kingdom Viridiplantae; phylum Streptophyta; class Magnoliopsida; order Rosales; family Rosaceae; genus Prunus; species Prunus mume. The sequence goes on along the minus strand of NC_142699.1, from coordinate 31,156,098 downwards.
TTTAAGACACCCAGAGTAATTACCTGAACAAAGAATTTAGCACTTTTACGTTTAATAGTGTACATGTATGCATGTATTTTTCATGTTTAATACACGTATTTTTAACAAAAGTTTCCATAAGACACATAGAATTAACGTATTATACAAATAATTCTCACCTATTATTGAATAAAAATAATATATATTAAAATATTGTATAGAGAATAACTTATAAGTTGTAAAGTGGTACCTTTTTTAATAAAAAGAAATTATTTTTCTGATTTTGTTTTTTCAAACATAGTATAGCCGGCCGGCTGTACTCACTTTTTTTTACCAAATTTTTAAAAAATAGTATAGCCGGCGGCTATACTTATTTTGACACGTGGGCACCTAATCGCAGGGGTTCTTTTCTTATGATATAGTATAGCCGCACGGCTATACTCGGTTTTAATTTTTTTTCAAAAAACGTATAGCCAAGCGGCGATACTCGCTTTTTAAAATAGTATAGCCGTGCGGCTATACGTATTTCGTGGGCTAAAAGGGCTATTATCGGTTGCTCTTGTTTTTTGTTTTAAAAATAGTATAGCCGGTCGGCTGTACAGGGCTGCTTTTTTGCTAATATTTTATGCGTCATTCATTTGTTAAAACGGAGGACCCTGTTCATGTGCAACATTTACTTGTAAATGGTTGTGGTGGGGATTTTGTACATCCCACCCACACCTTTAGTAATTTTAAGAAATTTTATGGAGCTTCTAATGAGAGCAAAGCTGCTTATCCTTCATTTGAAGATTCAAGCAGGGCAAGTTTCGGTTTTGAAGTTTTGTAATTTCATTGTCTGTCAGGGTGTCTATAGAAAGTTCACTTCTTTATTTATTTCCTCTCAACTCTTGGTTCTGCTACAGATACATGCTGGGGCAGTCTTATGTATCTGTGGTATTGCTAATTGTAGCAATTGTGTTGGTCCCCGAAGAAACGATTGATGATTAATTGGAGTTCTTCATGTGTCTGCACACCTGGCTGCAGCACTGATTCTTATGTTACGTACTGTTGGAACTGGGTGTTGAGATGTGTATCCAGCATAAACTGCTGGGAACTTCAGGTCAGCTTTAAGTCTCTTGTTTACCATTTTCAAGACCTAGATGAACAGAGAAGAAGCACACCTTTCTCATCCTGTATACTAATGTGATTTATGATCTTGGCAGTTATTCTGTCCTTGCCTGTTATATTTGTTCATCTATTATTTTAAATTTCAGATAATTCAATCATTTTTGTTTCTGTTGAGAATTGCCTAAAAAGATAGCCATATGACATTGGGATACAATGGACTTTTGGCCTTCATCCAGCATGCATCAAGTATTTCATCTCTGCATTTGATGTTCCAGAGGTATGGATAGCTGTTTTTTCTCTTCTTTGTTGCATTCTGACGATGAAGAAATCTTATCAGGTTATGGCTGTCACCCGAAACATATATGCAAGAATGGGATGGAATCACTATCTAGAGCGGGTGCCATAATCTATTATGCTTCTGTCTTCCTTTATTTCTGGGTGTTCTCAACTCCTGTAGTTTCTTTAGTATTTGGAAGTTACTTATTTATCTGCATTAACTGGCTTCGCATACACTTTGATGAAGCCTTCTCCTCCCTCCGAATTGCTAATTACAAGTCATTCACCCTATTCCACATCAAAAGTGACGGCCGGTGATCTTGAAGTCCACACTCTTGCAGTTGATAATGTAAGAATGTGATGCGTGTTCAATTTCAAGTGCCGTATTTGGGACTTTTAAGAGTTTAAAACTGATTAAAACATGCAGGTCCCGAAAGAGTGGAAGCTAGATCCTGAATGGGATGGGGAGCCAAGACAGCCACAACAAATGAGCCACCTTAGAAAGTTTCCTAACAAGTGGAGTGCAGCTGCCGCTCAACTGGATCCGTTAAACACCGTTAAAATTGTTGATCACTTTGTTATTCGACAAACAGATAAAACTGTTAATGGAGCAAGTGATGGATCAGTAATTAGCTGATCTGGGCTTGTGTTCTATCTGTAACATTATTGTAGTTCCCTTCGCTTAGATAGCAATGAAAGGAAAAAAAAAAAAAGGTATAGCCGTACGGCTATACGCTTTAAATATATTATTTAAGGAGGGCAGCCGGCCGATATAGCCTAGCGACCATACTTTTTAAATATATTATTTAAAGAGTCTAGCCGTTCGGCTATACAATTTATAAAATAAAATAAGAAGTACCCGCCTAGCCCGCCTAGGCGGCCGATTTTTCGTAAACTTGAATGGCGTTTTTGTTCTTCAGATTTCTTTGATCCAAAGCATCGACCTCAGACAGATAAGGACTTGAAACCACATGATGACTACTTGGATCAATATTATTATTATTATTTCTCTGATCTTGTTCCCCAATTTTGAATCCTTGTCTTCCTCAGTGAACACAAAACCCAAATCCATAAAACCCTTGACCTCATCAGACAGATAAGCTCTTGCTGGGCCCTACTCTTCTTCTACTTCTGTTTCTTTCACCATGAACGTGGACCCTTTTTGTCTGAGCTGCTGGTACTTGTTCTTGTTTCACACTTTGTTTGGAGAACTCTATGACTTGTTTACCAGAGAAAACTGTTTGGAATTTCGGTGTGGTGCTCATGAGGATTGAGTGTGGGGAGAGAGAATCAGAAGGGAAGAGGCTCCCTTTGGTGTATAAAGATTGGTCTTCACTTCGAGACCTTGGCAAGCATGAAAGGCTGGGGAAATTTGGTACTTATTGTTGGGTTGCTTCTTGGGCTGATTGGTCCACTTGGAGACTTGGGTTTGTTGCTTCTTAGGGTTTTGAAGGGGATTTCTTGCTCAAAATTCCATGTTCAAACCAGTATGAATCAAAGAGGCTGAGAAGCACTTCTTCTTCTTCTTCTTCTTCTTCTGCAGCCGTTTTTTTTTTAATGGGTATAGCCGCTTGGTTATACGTTTAAATATATTATTGAAGGCATACCGCCCCGCGCCTACACCTTTTAAATATATTATTTAACGGGTATATCCATGCGGCCATACTGTTTAAATATATTATTTCAAAAGTTTAGTCGTTCGGCTATACTATTTATATATAAAAATAAAAAGGACCCGCCTAGCCCGCCTAGGCGGCCCATTTTTGGAAAACTTGAATGGCGTTTCTTTTTTTTGCAGATTTCTTTTTTCCTGGTGGGTCTGGCATCTCTGCAAATACATCAAGCTAGGGTTTATCAACAACGTAAAGGCGTCTCTGAAAATCAGTATTTTCCATTTTCTGTTTTGGTTTATGTTATGTTTGGTTGCTAGGAAGCTGATGATGAACAAATATTCTCTTACTTAAATATTCAGTTTCACGTTTCTTTTGTTGTATTCATTAGTTTGGTTACAAACTGAGTTGGTCTGGTTAACTGACCCAAAAGGAGTATGCTGCTTTCTGGGGCTCCAGTTGTTGAGTCATCTCTTCTTCTGAATTTTTTCTTTTTAAATTTCAGATTCAGTTCAGGTTTACCGTATATTTTGGTTTTAATTTATGTTTCAATTACTGGGCATATGAAGTCTCATCTGATCCTGAGTTTGAAATGACCTTGGGATGCTTTGGATCAAAGAAATCTGAAGAGAAAAAACCCCATTCAAGTTTTCCAAAAATCGGCCGCCTAGGCGGGTCCTTTTTATTTTATTTTGTATAGCCGCGCGGCTATACCTATTTTGCACTCCTTTAATAATATATTTAAAGAGTATAGCCAAACGGCTATACCCATAAAAAAAAAAATTTAAGAGGACCTAAGGCCAATGACATCCTTCAGGGCTTTTCCTGTGACCCAAAATGGATTCTAAAAAATTTGTAGTGATTACCCAAAATTCACTTCGAATACTCTCAAAAATTGTAGTGATTACCCAAACTCACAAGGTTCACCCTAACATATGGAAACCAAGGAGTGGCTTAGGGCCAGTTTGGCATTCTGTCTTGTGAAAATAATCACAGATTTGCTGTGAGAGAAATCAGCTGTGAAAGAAAGCGTTTGACGTTTGGTAAAATTTTTGTTAAAAGTGTTGTTGGTATTGATTTTACGCAAAATCAGAAAATGATTGCTGCATAATCATTAAACCCAACACCTCTTTGAAATGATTCCTGCATAATCAGAAAATGAAAGCACCTCATTAGCTGCTTTCCCTTATAGCTTTCTCTCACAGCAATTTTTAATAATAAGTGATTTTTTCGCAGTTTACCAAACAGGTTGGGCTTCTCAAAATTTTTTAAAAATCACTTATCACCCCAAATAAGCAATGCCAAAGGCACTTAGAGTGATGAACAATGACCTTCCCAGCACCAACAAGAGGCTATGTCCTGCTTTGATTTGTCCAAGAATGATTTATATCTCATATCAGCAACAGGAGGGATGATCTCCATTTTTGACATGACAACATTTAAGGTGAACCCAACACAAACAGTATTCTTGAAATTTTCTTTTCCATCCAAAACTCCCAAATCTTGTTTGTCAATATCGTAGGTTCTGTTTGCAAATTTCTCATGATCTAACCCATTGTACTCATAAAATCTGTTTGCGTAAAAAAGCGACGATGAAAAAGTCATGCCACCGCCACTGCGGCAACATGTCTTGCTTTTCACCCCCGAGATAATGATATAGTTGCTATTGGCATGGATAATTCCACCATTGTATTATACAATCTCCACTCAGACGAGGTAGTTTGTTTGTTCTTGTGAAAAAAACAAATCATGCTCGATGTTGTGATAAGCTAACCGAAAAGTTTGTCAATGCCTCGATTTATATATTTTGCAGGTTACAAGGAAGCTTGAGGGTCACGCCAAAAGAGTCACTAGCCTTTCCTTCTCGAACACTCTGAATGTACTAGTTTCTACTGGTGCTGATGCATATTGGAAACTACAATTACTTTCAGACATGGCTCATACTCTAATGTGACTTCTGTTATTTAACGATGTCATTTTGACCCTGCAGATTTTTGTGTGGGGTGCTGCTGCTGGGTGGGAAAAACAGAGAAGCAAACTGAAAGGGATGAAATAATGATCAAAACCAATATTCTAGATGCAGTGAATGTTGGATATTTATCCATTATTGTTATTTGATTTATTTAGTTAATTTGCTTATGCTAATAATCCCTATTTGTCAGGAAACATGGTTAGTGTTTGACCTAATCTTTAGGAGAATCCCAATAGTCTAGGGTTGTTAGACGTGGGATATTTTGTTGCTTATTTTTCTGATTACTTGTTTCTTGTATGGCTATTTATGCCAGTCTTTGGAGTCAATGAAAGGTGAACATTCTCTCATACTTTTCCACTCTTTAGCTTTCGAATTTCTAGTTCTTAACAGTTAACTGGAGCTGGAGTCAAACTTATGAGCAATGAAAAAGAACCATTTTGCAGTCCAGGTAAACTAAGTTTAATTTTTCAAAAAATGACCCTCACAATTTTTCCTATCAACCTGATTTGATGTCTCCAATATGTCAATATGAAACAGAAATAACAATCGCTACTCGACGAAGATCTATTTCCAGATCAGAAAGGAAAATTTCCTTGAGGCCATTGACAAGTGAGAACATCATTTTTTTTTTAAAGCTTCTTATAATCTATGCATAAACAATATCTTCAAAAATACCATGTTCTGCATGTTTTTGGTTCATTCTTGACAGCAATTGTCGCACCAAGGTGTTAGATATCCTCATGAAGGATCTCAAAGTTTTTGCCGAAGGTAATGAGGAGCTTTTCAAAGAAATGCATCACATGTGTATGGGTTCAATCCAACAAGGATCATAAGGCAATCTCTATATATGGAGATATAATGTCTATGAGGAAGACTATGATGAAAGAACTTAGGCAAATAATTGAGGCAAATCCAGTTTTCCGTGGCAAACTGAAGTATCCTAGCATCAAAAGTCGTAGATTACATAATCTCATTAACCAAAGATAATGCTTCCTCCTAGTTTTGGTATTCCTTTCTATTTTGTGATTGCATATGTTTATACATATGCGTGTGTGCGTTTGTGAGAGAGAGAGAGAGAGAGTACTTGTTATTCTCATATTTAGTAAAAGATTTAGTCACTTTCTGGTTTTTGTAATTGGGAGAGAGACTGACTTGTGTGTTTAACTTGACAGCTTGAATTGGCAGCATAAACAATGTAAAGACCCTCGTCCAAATCCAGTCATTAAGACTCTTTTCCTTGATCATGTTTGTGAACCACGGGAAAATGTTCCTTTGCTTCTACCAATTGAAAACAATTTGGAAGTAAGATATGTTCTGGTGACATAAAATTTATTTTTCCTAAGTATTTGTCCTCATTAACCAATGATCCTACTCGGTGTCTATACTTACTGATTTTTGTCCAAATCCAGTTATTAAAACCCTTTTCATTGATCATGTTTGTGAATGGCATGACTGTTTTGACAATTTAAAGTCTTTCTGAAAAAGTGTATATCTATTCATCAAGAATTTCCCATTATATGGACAGAATACAAGTTAATTAGGAAAGAACACAGGCTGATCTTTAGCCCCTAAAATCAGCTAACCTGCCATATATACATTTATCTAATTATAGCCTATAGCTAGTATATCCTAATTAAGGAAAGAATCTGCTGGTATTTAAATCTGTAAATCTGTATAATCGGCTGTCAATCTGCTGGCATTAATCATGTAGTTATTTCCTTTGACATCACCCCTCAAATTGATGCTTTGGTGAATCGAGAAGCATCAATTTGCCAATGAGGAAATGATGGCGCTGACATGGCATGGATTTGGTGAAGATATCGGCAATCTGTAGAGTAGTGGAGACATGTGGAAGGGTGATAACCTGATGATCATAGGCTTCTCGGATTAAGTGACAGTCTACCTCAATGTGCTTGGTGCGTTCGTGATAGACGGGGTTGGCTGCAATTTGGATGGCACTTGTGTTGTCAGCATGCAGTGGAGTAGGATGAAGTGGACTGAACCCAAGCTCGTGAGGAGACCACTCACCAAATGATCTCGAGCACGCAGCAAACATGGCGCGATACTCTGCCTCGATGGATGATTTAGAGACGTGGTCTTGCTTCTTGCGTTTCCAAAAGATAAGGGCATCACCAAGAAACATACACCAGCGTAGTAGACCTCCGGTGTTTGGGCAACCGCCCAATCAGCCACTATAGGCTTGGAGCTGAAGGGAAGAACCTATAGGGAAGAACAAGCCACGACTAGGTGTGCCAAGAATATAGCGAATGATGCGGCGAATGGTAGAGAGATGGTGATGCCTTGGGGCTTGCATGAACTTGCGGTGTGAGCGCATAAGAGATGTCAGGTCGGGTGATGGTTAGATAGATAAGACTACCAACCAGCTTCCGATAGGTAGTAGGATCCTCAAGAAGCTCCCCATCATCACGTCGATATTTCACATTAAGTTCCATGGGGGTGTCAACTGAAGTAGTGTTGGTAAGGCTAACTGAACCAGATCTTGGTGTACTTGTCTGATGCAAGAAGAGACCATGAGGTTGATGATGGACCTCTAAACCCAAGAAATAAGTGAGCTGACCAAGATCTTTCATGTGGAAAGTAGAATGCAACAAAGTCTGAACTGCAGAGATTGCCTTCAAGTCAGAGTCGGTGATGACGATATCATCCACATAAACAAGGAGGACAATGATACCCATGAATGTCCATTGTAGAAAAAGAGAGGAGTCATACTGACTGAGTGAAAGAAAAACCAAGCAAAGTGGAGCGAAACTTTTCAAACCATACTCGGGGGCCTGCTTCAAACCATCCAAAGAACGTTTCAGGTTTGCAAACATCATTAGGTGAGGAAGTAGGCATACCAGAGGGAAGTTTCAAGTAAACTTCTTCCTTGAGATCACCGTGGAGGAATGCGTTCTTGACATCCATTTGATGTAAGGGCCATGATTGGGATGCAGCTAGGGCGAGTATGGTGCGGACAGTGGTCATTTTGGTGACTGGTGCGAAGGTTTCATCATAGTCGAGACCATATTCTTGTTTGTTGCCAAGTGCCACTAACCGAGCCTTATAACGGTCTATGGACCCATCAGAACGAAGCTTGACAGAAAATACGAACTTACTGCCAAGGGTTTCACGGAGGAGGACATGGAACAACGTCGAGTTTGGTTTTCCTCAAGTCTGAAGCTCGGTTTAAACGACTTTTTGCCAACACTCATGCTTCATGGCCTGTGTATAAGACGAAGGAAGAGAAATAGAAGACAATGTGGCAGTAAAGGATGAAAGAGGAGAGGAACCAAACCTATCCGTGGTCTCGAACCCAGTACTTTGTCCGAGAGGGAGGTGCATTCTTTGGAGCAGGAATAGCGATCGGGAAGGAGCCAGGGGCTGGGAGGTCTTTGGAGGCAGTGGGAAGTGGAGGAGGAGCGTCGTTGATACACTAAGAGAGGCTTAGAAGGGACTGGTGTTGGAGAAGAGGTATTAAAACAGGAGTTGCATAAGAGTTAGTAAACATTGGCAAAACAGAAAATGAAGGAGAAACGGGGTCCTGATGCGTGGGAAAAAAATACTGATTTTCTAGAAAGATTACATTTATAGAAACTAGAATCCGTTGCAAAGTTGGATCATAGCAAAGAAAACCTTTCTGGTGGACTGAATATCCTAGGAAAGCACACTGAATCAATTGAGCTGTGAGTTTTGTGCGTTCATATGCAGGAAGATGAACATAATAGACACAACCAAAGGTACAAAGGTTGGAATAAGATGGAGGGCAACCAAATAACTTGGTGAAAGGAGAGTTGTGGTGCAATGTGGGAAAAGGCAACCTGTTGATGAGATGGACAGCAGTGGAGAGAGCTTCACACCAAAAACGAGAGGGCGTAGATGACTCTAACAGGAGAGTGCGAACAACATCAAGAAGGTGACGGTTCTTCCTTTCAGCCACCCCATTTTGTTGAGGTGTTGAAGGGCAAGACCGTTGAGAGATGATGTCGTGAGTCTGTAGGAAGTCCTGAAACAAATGAGACATATACTCACCCCCATTGTCAGAACGAAGGATTTTGATATGGGCCAAAAATTGGGTCTGAATATATGCATGAAAAATCTTAAAAACAGAAAAGACTTCATCTTTAGAATGTAGAAAATATATCCATGTGAAACGGCTATAGTCGTCAATAAAAGTGACAAAGTATTTGTAATTAGCATGAGAAGTGACTGGTGCCATACCCCACACATCACTATGTATCAAATCAAATTGTTGGACTACATGTGGTGTGTGAATAGGAAATGGGAGAGTCTTACTTTTGCCAAGTTTGCAAGAATTGCAATCAAATTGAACAGCACTAAGAGATGGTGATTCTTTATTTCCAAGAAAACCAGATTTCAGTAAATCATGAAGTACATTAGAGTTTGGATGTCCGAGACGTTTATGCCATGCTCGGTAATCAACATGAGCAGAATTACAAGAGACAAAGGGTAAAAAGGAAGACAAAGGAAATTGAAGAGGAAAAAGACGTCCCACTTTAGGCCCCCTCACGATCATCCTCCCTGACTATTGATCCTGCACAACACAACCAGATTTAGATAATTCCACTTTGCAATCATTATCAACCAACTGACCGATAGACACAAGATTGGTGGTAAGACCAGGAGATACAAAGACATCAGTGAGAGAGGAAGAATGGACTTTTGGCCTATGACATTGGGATACAATGGACTTTTGGCCTTCATCCAGCATGCATCAAGTATTTCATCTCTGCATTTGATGTTCCAGAGGTATGGATAGCTGTTTTTTCTCTTCTTTGTTGCATTCTGACGATGAAGAAATCTTATCAGGTTATGGCTGTCACCCGAAACATATATGCAAGAATGGGATGGAATCACTATCTAGAGCGGGTGCCATAATCTATTATGCTTCATCTTCCTTTATTTAGGTGTTCTCAACTCCTGTAGTTTCTTTAGTATTTGGAAGTTACTTATTTATCTGCATTAATCAAGCCAGCATACACTTTGATGAAGCCTTCTCCTCCTCCAATTGCTAATTACAAGTCATTCACCCTATTCCACATCAAAAGTGACGGCGGTGATCTTGAAGTCCACACTCTTGCGATTGATAATGTAAGAATGTGATCGTGTTCAATTTCAAGTGCCGTATTTGGGACTTTAAGAGTTTAAAAGTAATTAAAACATGCAGTCCCGAAAGAGTGGAAGCTAGACCACTGAATGGGATAGGGAGCCAAGACAGCCACAACAAATGAGCCACCTTAGAAAGTTTCCTAACAAGTGGAGTCACATTGCCGCTCATTGGATCCGTTAAATACTTAGAATTGTTGATCACTTTGTCATTCGACAAACAGATAAAACTGTTAATGGAGCAAGTGATGGATCAGTAATTAGCTGATCTGGGCTTGTGTTCTATCTGTAACATTATTGTAGTTCCCTTCGCTTAGATAGCAATGAAAGGAAAAAAAAGGGTATAGCCGTGCTATCGCTTGAAATATATTATTTAAAGGAGGACAGCCGTGCCGCTGTACGGTTTAATTATAGTACAGCCGAGCGGCTATACCTTTCAAATATATTATTGAAGGAGTATAGCCTAGCGACCATACTTTTTAAATATATTATTTAAAGAGTATAGCCGCGCGGCTATACAATTTATAAAAATAAAATAAAAAGTACCCGCCTAGCCCGCCTAGGAGGCCCATTTTTGGAAAACTTGAATGGCGTTTATTTTTCTTCAGATTTCTTTGATCCAAAGCATCGGCCTCAGACAGATAAGGACTTGAAACCACGTGATGACTACTTGGATCAATATTATTATTATTATTATTATTTCTCTGATCCTCTTCATCTCTATCTTGTTCCCCAATACTTCCAAGCCTTTGCAAACCAGGAATTATGGAAACAAATTTTGAATTCTTGTCTTCCTCAGTGAACACAAAACTCAAATCCATAAAACCTTTGAGCTCATCAAACTCCAGGTCAGACAAGCTCTTGCTGGGCCCTACTCTTCTTCTACTTCTGTTTCTTTCACCATGACCATGGACCATTTTTGTCTGAGCTGCTGGTACTTGTTCTTGTTTCACACTTTGTTTGGAGAACTCTATGACTTGTTTACCAGAGAAAACTGTTTGGAATTTTGGTGTGGTGCTCATGAGGATTGAGTGTGGGGAGAGAGAATCAGAAGAGAAGAGGCTCCCTTTGGTGTTTAAAGATTGGTCATCACTTAGAGACTGTTAAAAAATAATGCACACTTGTACTAGAATAATATAGAAAAGTCTAGAAAAATTGAGAAAAGATGACAAGTCAAATTTGAGCTCTACACTAGAAACATCTTATTAATTATATAATGTATTGTAACTAGACTATTCTAGGCTCATGTTATAACTAGTGGCTGAAATTACTTAGACAAAGTCGGTTATTGTGCAAACCGATTTAACTAAGCAAAAAGCCAACTTAGATAGTCGGTTCAGCAACTCTATATATAGCTATGACAGCCCACTAATGTATTCAAGTTAAGAAAGCAGAAAAACCACCAGCTGTCTAAACTCACATCAGTCACCTCTTGTATCCAATCAACTCTAAAGCCCTTGTACCCTTCTTATTTCAATCAATAAAATAAGAGAGAGAAAAAAAAAATGGTATAGCCGTACGGCTATACTCTTTAAATATATTATTTAAGGAGGGCAGCCGGCCGACCGGCTATATAGCCTAGCGACCATACTTTTTAAATATATTATTTAAAGAGTCTAGCCGCTCGGCTATACAATTTATAAAATAAAATAAGAAGTACCCGCCTAGCCCGCCTAGGCGGCCGATTTTTCGTAAACTTGAATGGCGTTTTTGTTCTTCAGATTTCTTTGATCCAAAGCATCGACCTCAGACAGATAAGGACTTGAAACCACATGATGACTACTTGGATCAATATTATTATTATTATTTCTCTGATCCTCTTCATCTCTATCTTGTTCCCCAATTTTGAATTCTTGTCTTCCTCAGTGAACACAAAACTCAAATCCATAAAACCTTTGAGCTCATCAAACTCCAGGTCGGATAAGCTCTTGCTGGGCCCTACTCTTCTTCTACTTCTGTTTCTTTCACCATGACCGTGGACCCTTTTTGTCTGAGCTGCTGGTACTTGTTCTTGTTTCACACTTTGTTTGGAGAACTCTATGACTTGTTTACCAGAGAAAACTGTTTGGAATTTCGGTGTGGTGCTCATGAGGATTGAGTGTGGGGAGAGAGAATCAGAAGGGAAGAGGCTCCCTTTGGTGTATAAAGAATGGTCTTCACTTCGAGACCTTAGCAAGCATGAAAGGCTGGGGAAATTTGGTACTTATTGTTGGGTTGCTTCTTGGGCTGATTGGTCCACTTGGAGACTTGGGTTTGTTGCTTCTTAGGGTTTTGAAGGGGATTTCTTGCTCAAAATTCCATGTTCAAACCAGTATGAATCAAAGAGGCTGAGAAGCACTTCTTCTTCTTCTGCAGCCGTTTTTTTTTTTAATGGGTATAGCCGCCTGGTTATACGTTTAAATATATTATTGAAGGCATACCGCCCCGCGCCTACACCTTTTAAATATATTATTTAACGGGTATATCCGTGCGGCCATACTGTTTAAATATATTATTTCAAACGTTTAGCCGTTCGGCTATACTATTTATATATAAAAAATAAAAGGACCCGCCTAGCCCGCCTAGGCGGCCCATTTTTGGAAAACTTGAATGGCGTTTTTTTTTTCCAGATTTCTTTTTTCCTGGTGGGTCTGGCATCTCTGCAAATACATCAAGCTAGGGTTTATCAACAACATAAAGGCGTCTCTGAAAATCAGTATTTTCCATTTTCTGTTTTGGTTTATGTTATGTTTGGTTGCTAGGATGCTGTTGATGAACAAATATTCTCTTACCTAAATATTCAGTTTCATGTTTCTTTTGTTGTATTCATAAGTTTGGTTACAAACTGAGTTGGTCTGCTTTCTGGGGCTCCAATTGTTGAGTCATCTTTTCTTCTGAATTTTTTCTTTTTAAATTTCAGATTCAGTTCAGGTTTACGTAAATATTTTGGTTTCAATTACTGGGCATATGAAGTCTCATCTGATCCTGAGTTTGAACAATGACCTTGGGATGCTTTGGATCAAAGAAATCTGAAGAGAAAAAACGCCATTCAAGTTTTCCAAAAATCGGCCGCCTAGGCGGGTCCTTTTTATTTTATTTTATAAATTGTATAGCCGGGCGGCTATACCTCATAAATAATATATTTTGTACTCCTTTAATAATATTTAAAGAGTATAGCCGAACGGCTATACCTTTTAAATTTTTTTTTAAAAAAAAAAATTTTAAGAGGACCTAAGGCCAATGACATCCTTCAGGGCTTTTCCTGTGACCCAAAATGGATACTAACAAATTTGTAGTGATTACCCAAAATCCACTTCGAATACTCTCAAAAATTGTGGAAACCAATTTTGAATTCTTGTCTTCCTCAGTGAACACAAAACTCAAATCCATAAAACCTTTGAGCTCATCAAACTCCAGGTCAGGCAAGCTCTTGCTGGGCCCTACTCTTCTTCTACTCTGTTTCTTTCACCTTGACCATGGACCATTTTTGTCTGAGCTGCTGGTACTTGTTCTTGTTTCACACTGAAAATACCTGCAGGATGACTCAAAATGCCTCTAGGAGGGTGAATAGGCCAATTTAAGATTCTAATCAAATAAATAAAAATAAACTTCGGTAGCAGGATTGATATGGCTTATCAATCCTGTAACGTGCTGGGCATAAAATAAAAGACCACGCACAGAATTATTTTACGTGGTAAAACCCCACCTCTAGGGAAAATCCACGGGACTCCTCAGTCCAACACAAATCCACTATAGAACGATGATTACAAGAAGTACTCACACACTTATCCTAGACACATTCTAGATAATGTTTACCGACTTCTTCGTAACTCAACTTCAGTCACGGGATGATCTTCGACACTCCTTATGTTGAACGCAATACTGGCCACGATTGCTTCAAGCTCACCGGAGGAAAACCGCCACCACGGTCTTGGTGCCCTCAACCATATGAGTCACCGACATGCATATGAATGCAATATGAATGATTAAAGTGTTTGATAAATCACCAAGTAAACATTGAACACTTGATGATTTATCTCAAATATACGCACAGCAGCTTTTCTTAGAATTCTATATGCTCAAAACAAATATCTCAAAAGCTGTGTGTGTGAAAATAAAGACCCTAATTTATTCAAAGCAGGTTCTCTCTAGTAAGAGAGAAACCCAATAGTCCAACAATTCTATTCCAATGTGATTGTCAAGCTTGATCCAATATGGACTCAAGTCAATCACGTCAAAACCAAGACACACTACCATGCAATTAAGAATGATAACTTTGATTCAATATCAACTACCTATAAGGACGCCAAACATGAGACTACAAATAGTATCAATCATGAATATCATATTTGATCTAGTGTGGACTCTAAATGATAATGCCAAACAACCAATCTTTGTGCGAGAAACAATATCTCCTAAAACAAACTAATTTGACCAATCAAGTAGGAGATGAGCAACGTGCAAGTCATAACGGGAAAAGATAAAACTTAAATCAAAATAGAGTCCAACTAGGAAAGTAATCTCAAGAGATAAAATCTAATCCTATTAAAAATAAGATTAAGATAAAAATACTTTGAGTGAAAATAACTCCAATTAGAAATCTTATAATGAATGCATGATTATGTCATGATTTACCTGAAATCAGTTTTTCATACCGGTCAAGTCATGCTTCAGAAACTTGGGATTGAATGTGTTGCGCCAAAACGTCTAGTAAACGATATTCACACACTAACTCCCAACCTATGCTAGAGTCTAGGAAATGACAATACAATTTTCGTACTAACACACACTTTGTTTGGAGAACTCTATGACTTGTTTACCAGAGAAAACTGTTTGGAATTTTGGTGTGGTGCTCATGAGGATTGAGTGTGGGGAGAGAGAATCAGAAGAGAAGAGGCTCCCTTTGGTGTTTAAAGATTGGTCATCACTTAGAGACCTTGGCAAGCATGAAAGGCTGGGGAAATTTGGTACTTCTTGGGCTTATTGGTCCACTTGGAGGCTTGGGTTTGTTGCTTCTTGGGGTTTTGAAGGGGATTTCTTGCTCAAAATTCCATGTTCAAACCAGTATGAATCAAAGAGGCTGAGAAGCACTTTCTTCTTCTTCTTCTTCTACTGCAGCCCTTTTTTTGGGTATAGCCGTCTGGCTATACGTTTAAATATATTATTGAAGGCATAGCGCCGCGCGCCTACACCTTTTAAATATATTATTTAACGGGTATAGCTGTGCGGCCATACTGTTTAAATATATTATTTCAAACGTTTAGCCGTTCGGCTATACTATTTATATAAAAAAAATTAAAAGGACCCGCCTAGCCCTCCTAGGCGGCCCATTTTTGGAAAACTTGAAAGGCGTCTCTGAAAATCAGTATTTTCCATTTTCTGTTTTGGTTTATGTTATGTTTGGTTGCTAGGAAGCTGATGATGAACAAATATTCTCTTACCTAAATATTCAATTTCATGTTTCTTTTGTTGTATTCATTAGTTTGGTTACAAACTGAGTTGGTCTGGTTAACTGACCCAAAAGGAGTATGCTGCTTTCTGGGGCTCCAGTTCTTGAGTCATCTCTTCTTTTGAATTTTTTCTTTTTAAATTTCAGATTCAGTTCAGGTTTACCGTATATTTTGGTTTTAATTTATGTTTCAATTACTGGGCATATGAAGTCTCATCTGATCCTGAGTTTGAAATGACCTTGGGATGCTTTGGATCGAAGAAATCTGAAGAGAAAAAACGCTATTCAAGTTTTCCAAAAATCGGCCGCCTAGGCGGGCTAGGCGGGTCCTTTTTATTTTATTTTATAAATTGTATAGCCGAGCGGCTATACCTCTTAAATAATATATTTTGTACTCCTATTTTCAAGAGTATAGCCGCACGGCTATACTGTTTTTTTTTAAAAAAAAAATTTAAGAGGACCTAAGGCCAATGACATCCTTCAGGGCTTTTCCTGTGACCCAAAATGGATACTAAAAAATTTGTAGTGATTACCCAAAATCCACTTCGAATACCCTCAAAAATTGTAGTGATTACCCAAACTCACAAGGTTCACCCTAATATATGGAAACCAAGGAGTGGCTTAGAGCTGATGAACAATGACCTTCCCAGCACCAACCCCGAAGAGGCTATGTCCTGCTTTGATTTGTCCAAGAATGATTTATATCTCATATCAGCAACAGGAGGGATGATCTCCATTTTTGACATGACAACATTTAAGGTGAACCCAACACAAACAGTATTCTTGAAATTTTCTTTTCCCATCCAAAACTTCCCAAATCTTGTTTGTCAATATGCGTAGGTTCTGTTTGCAAATTTCTCATGATCTAACCCATTGTACTCATAAAAATCTGTTGCGTAAAAAAGCAGACGATGAAAAAAGTCATGCCACCGCCACCTGCGGCAACATGTCTTGCTTTTCACCCCCGAGATGACAGTATAGTTGCTATTGGCATGGACAATTCCACCATTGTATTATACAATCTCCACTCAGACGAGGTAGTTTGTTTGTTCTTGTAAAAAAAACAAATCATGCTCGATGTTGTGATGAAGCTAACCCGAAAAGTTTGTCATTGCCTCGATTTATATATTTTGCAGGTTACAAGGAAGCTTGAGGGTCACGCCAAAAGAGTCACTAGCCTTTCCTTCTCGAACACTCTGAATGTACTAGTTTCTACTGGTGCTGATGCATATTGGAAACTACAATTACTTTCATACATTTCTTATACTCTAACGTGACTTCTGTTATTTAATGATGTCATTTTGGCCCTGCAGATTTTTGTGTGGGGTGCTGCTGCTGGGTGGGAAAAACAGAGAAGCAAACTGAAAGGGATGAAATAATGATCAAAACCAATATTCTAGATGCAGTTAACTGGAGCTGGAGTCAAACTTATGAGCAATGAAAAAGAACCATTTTGCAATCTAGGTGAACTAAGTTTAATTTTTCAAAAAATGACCCTCACAATTTTTCCTCTCAACCTGATTTGATGTCTCCAATAAGTAATGAGAAACTATGTTTTTTTTTTTCCTCCCATCATTATAAATTTCCTGTCTTTTTAGGATGATCATGTGCGGTAACTACTTTTGATAGTTCACTCATGAATCCTGCTAATGTGATTCTTCAGTTGGAACTTGTGTTGGAGACATAAGACCACCATGGGATGTTAGTTCCAGGGAAAAGTTGCTTTCGAGAAATTTTTGAGTCTGGAATCTTGACGCAGGCCCGATGGCCTTAAAGGTGCGTCTGCTTCTGGATTATGCACTACTCTTTCAACCTTACTGATATGGTCCGAAATTTGAACCAGTGTCAATTATTTCAGGAAGCTCTGGTCAAAGATTCATCTGCATCTGTTAATCATATCCGATGGAGTCCTGATGGTTCTATATTTGGTGAGAATGTTCTCATACTTAAATGGTGTGTAGTTGCTGATTTTCATTTCATGTAGTTCATATTCACTGCCGTCATGTTCTTCATTGAACAGGGGTTGCATATGCAAAGCACATTGCGCAATTATATTCTTATAATGGAGGCAACAACAATTGGAAGTAAGTTATGAAAACTTTTGAGTATGTGACTTTAAACCTAACCCATCATTTTTCTTGCGTAGATTGATGCTCACTTGGGAAGTGTAAATGATTTGGCATTCTTTTCCCCTCACAACCAACTTTTGGTCAAAACTTGTGCTGATGACAAGACCTCAAGGTTGGTTTCATAAACATATGTATAAGGTTTGGGATGTGTTTTGTGGCCAAAGACTGTTTACTTTTGAAGGTCATGAAGCTCATGTCTGTTCTGTCTGTCCTCATGCCAAAGAAAATGTCCATGTAAGGGCCACTTTGGGTATTGATGTTGTGGTTCTAATGATGTTTTAAGTTTTGAATCATCTGATTTACTTTCCGTTTCCTGCATAATATTATCCTACACTTTTTTTAATGCTTCATGCCTCAGTTTGTCTTTTCAACATCAGTGGATGGCAAGATCAAAATATGGTTATATGATAGCTTTGGAGGCAATGCTGTACCAAACTGGCTCGTAGTGCTGATGTCCAAAGGCTCAACTTATATGGCCTGCACTGCAAAACTGCAATTGCCATCTTTTATTTCCTAATTGATATCTTAGGGTGAAATATAGTCATGTTAGTTTTGATTGAGATCATGTAGGCTTTTTTCATGTGGGATCAGCCAAGGAGGGAAACAATCAGAGTCACGAGCAACCAAGTGTAAAAACATGGATTCGTTTTTTGCTTTTGATATTAAGAGAGATTACATGAGCCTCAACTAAACCAACATCTTCCATTGCAAAAATGCGATGAAGTGAACATTGAACACCTATCAAAGACTGTTTCGATATTTGTTTTGTTCGAACTACACCAATATAAGAAATCCAGGCCTTAGGTAGAAAACATTCAAGTTCCAACTTACGCCCTCATCTTGGAAGGACTTGTTCCATCAGCACCACCAATAATTGAAATGCTCTTGATCTTGACATCTGTTCTAACCAAAAAAAAAAAAAAGGGGGTGAGTTTTGGTCATTAATTGGGATCAGAGAGGACCTTTCTTATAGTTTGGTGACGGAAATAAACTTCTTCCTCTTAAAAAAAAAGGGAGTAAATAACTGAATTCTGCGACAACAACAACAAAAACAACAAAAACAAAAAAACAAAAAAAAACAAAAAAAACAAGAAATTTGTAGCTCAAGTAATTAAAGAGTATATACGCTTCCACTCTCCCCTGATAACACTAAAACAATCCCAAGTCTCAGAGGCTGACATGAGAAGAAGAGAGCAAAATGTAGCCAAAGACAACTTGCCGGCAAACCTCAGATGCATAAAGCAAGAGTACTGTAAATGCCGGCAAGTCATCCTTGGCTGCAATCCAATCTCTTGTGCTTCATGTAAACACTCTGAGACTGCACAAAAGAATTAATGGCTACATATACAAACGATCTACAGTTATTGAATTTTTTTCTCCCTCACATTCACAGATGTATCTCTGATATTGATATATCAATTGCAATGCATTTGCTTCTAATTATATAGGCAGAAATGGTGATGATAGTTTCACAGTACGGAAACCAGCTTTACAGTAAAGAAAAGAAAAAGAAAAAGAAAACACTTTGCAGTGTGGATATGATTATGCCTCCCAAAGGCCATAACCAATATTCTAATATTTTTTGCAACCTTTTTGCCTCATCTGATTAGCAGAAGAAACTCAGGCTCCGCACATGATCTTTGGGCCCAACTTCACATCCACTGCATCGAATAAAGAAACATATAATAGGGATGGGCTAAAAATTTTGATTGCTGTTCTCAGAATAGATTCTTAGACAAGGAAAGGGCCTGTGTGAGATGTTTGGAAGGATAACTTACTCACATACCAAGCATGGGAAGAAAATGGCACAACTTGCATAACACAGATCGAATCATGGTAAACCTTGAGACCCATCTTTCTTCTAGATGTGCATTGAAAGTGAAATAAGTTGTGCAATGCACTGAAGGGATCCATCCACTGGTCATTTGGTATTTTATCTTCTCAGAGGTTGTGGGAGCAAGAATGGTTCGCGGAACAATAGAAAACATGAATTTAAAACTATAACACATTCACATTTAATATTGTATTATACAAGTAAGCACATATTTTTCAATAATATATAGATCAATGTTCTGTACATGTCTTAAAGACTCGGTAAAATTCATGTTTTTAAAAAAAAGCAAACTTACAATACTCGTATTGTACATGTACGTACATATTTTTCATGTTTAAAACACATATTTTTTTTAATAAAATTTTCAATAGTACACACAAAATTCGTGTATTATACACATAATTCTCACATATTATTGAATAAAAATAATATATATATATATATTAAATTAATTATACCACATTTTGACATAGTATAGCCCACCGGCTATACCTGCTAAATATAATTATTTAACGGGTATAGCCGCCCGGCTATACTACGGTTTTTTTAAATAAAATAAAATAGTATCTCCTTACAGCTATACTGTTTTTTACACGTGCACACATAGGCGCTAGGCAGGTTCTGTTTTCTTTTTCCTTTTTTATTTATTTTATAAATAGAATAACGCAGCTGTTCTGGGCTTTTTAAAATTTGTTTTTATCAAAGATAGTTTAGCCGTGCGGCTATACATGGTTTTTATAATTTTTTAAAATAATATAGCGGCACGGCTGTACGGGGCTTTTTCATTTTTTAAATAAAATAGTACAGCTGCTTGGCTAACTCCCCTTTTTTTTATGTTAAATAGTATAGCCGCTCGGCCTTACTGGGCTCTTTTTCTTTATAATTTTTTTAATAAATAGTATAGCCGATCGGCTATACGCTTTATGTATATATTGGGATCCTTTTTTTCTTTTAAATTTTTCCCCTATTTTGGTTTGTTGATGAGAGTGGTTTATAGCATTATCTATTTCGATTAAGCCATTACCCGAGTCTATATTGTCCCATTTTGGATTTTTTAATTTTTCATAGTTATTACCTGTATAAAGAATTTAGCACTTTCACATTTAATACTATATTATACATGTACGCATATATTTTTTAATAATAAATTTGTGTTTTGTATACGTCTTAAAGACTTGGTAAAATTCACGTTTTCTAAAAATCAAACTTACAATACTCGTATATTACATGTACATACATATCTTTCATGTCAAATACACATTGTTTTTTATAAAAAAATTGACAATATACATAAAATTCACGTATTATACACATAATTCTCACATACTATTGAATAAAAATAATATATGTTAAAAAAAATTAAATTAATTATACTCTTTTTTTTTTTCATGACATAGTATAGCTGCACGGCGATACCTTCTAAATATAATATAGTTAAAGAGCATAGCCATGCAGCTATACGATGGTTTGTTTTTAAATAAAATCGTATAGCCGTGCGCCTATACTGTTTTTCACACGTGGGCACCTAGGCTCTAGGCAGGTTCTCTTTTCTTTTCATTTTTTAATTTTATAAATAGTATAGCCACGCGGCGATACTTTATTTTTTCTTTTTTTTAAGTAGTATACCAACGTGGCTTTATTGGGCTCTTTTTGCACCCACAAGTATGGCTAATGTCACCATGTGGTACAAGAACCACTTCCCTACCCGTGTCAGTGCTCTCCTCTGTTTACCTCGCTCCTCCACTAATACTGGAGTAACTCGCAACATCAAGGACATTACATAAGGAATTCTATGTTACACACAGCAGGTGTTATTTGTTTTTCATATACTATGCCACTAGAAGTGCATGTGCTACATATCCAGAAAGTGTCCGATTTCCAAATTTCATAGCACCACAAAAATGAGATTTTCTCGACATCCTTGTGCTTTAGTGAGTGCAGATTTTTTGTTGATTTCATTGTCCCCATGGTACCTCTTGACATATGAAATATTCACATACCACATATCCATTTACAATTTTATTAGTCTGTTCGGTTTACTGTATTTTATTTTTCTGTTGGTCTGGTCCAATGTGATTAGTCAATCTAATATGAATAATATTTTTTTCTACTGCTTTTCTATGTATCACTAAGGGCTCATTTAGGCCAAAATCACTTCTAGGGAGAAGCATCTCCCATGTAATTCTCCATACGATCACTTTTAGTGATTTTAAGTGATTCTGGAGAGAAGCACCTCCCATGTGCTTTTCCACAAAATCACTTCAAATCACTTAAAATGATTATATGGAGAAGTGATTCTTCGTAAAAGTGATTCTTGGCCTATCTAAAATCACTTCCAAACGAGTCCTAAATCTGTATATATATACTTTCCCTAAGAAAGATATAAACTAGGGTTCAATATTTTTATTGTTGGAGATAGCTTAGTTTGATTGGGAGATTTATTCCCTATTTTATTAGGATTTTATTTCTTTCTCTTTTGTACAAATCTTGTGTAATTATGAGTTTATTGTTTCCTTGTATAACCCAACTATCTTTTTCTTTTAACCTATCTTTGTTGTGTGTTTTATTTTTCCTTCTTTTAATTCTTGCAATTTAAGTTTTCTTGAATTCATCACTCAAATCAATCAATCGTTCGTTTAATTGGGTTTAGTGTGATTTAATTAATTAAGTTATTTTTATCTGTCATTCTGGATTCAACATTGTACTTACATCTCTCCATACTATTATTGATTTGTGTACTTGCAAGTAATTTAATTTGTAATTTTTGAATACTTGTGTTCGAAAATCTACATCAGTTTGAACCCATCCCTATAAAAGTTCTCTTTAGACCATCTTCAACCATGTTGGGGCTAAACTCAAATTTTCACCCTCCAAAATACAACAAGTCATGTATTTTTAGGACTCAAACTGTTTTTTCCTCCAACCTTGCGGACTCATAATTTGAGTCCGCAACTTTATTAAATTATTAAAGAATAATATAATCCTATTTTGTTTTTGTGGTTAATTTTTTTAAAATTAATTTTTGAATATTACTTCGTGATTTATTTTTTTGAACATTTTGACATAAATTTTTTGAAATTTCACAAACATAATTTTATTAACAAATTGATGGGTATTTATAGAGTTTAGGATATGTTTTGAGGTTGCATCCAACTTATAATAATATATTTACTTATTTTGACCTTTGGATTTAAATTTCAGCTGTTGGATTAATTTTTTTCCCTTTGATCCTGCCAAAATTTAATATCAGCCGTTGATTTCTAGCCTTTAGGTTTGAAAAAAAAATTAAAAGAAGCCCATTTTAAATGCAGCCATAGAAGTCCAATTTTTAAGTTGCCTAGGCTTTGACAAGAGGCCAGCAACTTGGGGTAGTGGGCAACAGCCCATCATTTGCTTCAAATGTGGCCTCACGTGTCTCTTGTCTTTTGTGAAATGACCTCCCATGGTTGGAGATGGTCTTATTCCATGCAAGGGATGTGAAATGGGCCCAAACATCTTCTGATACGGAAAGGCTATAATGAGGGCTTAAAGTGAGGAGGTTATTTGAGGAGATCAAATCTCACCACCAACAAATGTAAAGAAATCATGGGACTTAAATATTTTAAATGTTTTGATGGTCGGATCGGTCTCCTCACTTTAACTCCTCATTGTAGAAGCTCCCTCTTCTGATATGGACCTGAGTTTGTTCTCCTAATCAGATTTGGAAGGCTAACGTTCCAGGTTGTGCTCTTGGTTGTTACCTCTTCTGGTAAAATACTTCACCCAAATAATTTTACCAAGTAGCAACAATATACATGTATGTATGTATGTATGCAAAAAAAAAAAAAAATTGTGTGTGTGTTTTTATCTAATCTCAATTTTTACATGTATTGTTAGTAGTTTTGTAGACAAGATATTTAGTTAATAATTGAAGGAAAATTTTGTGGTAGGGATACAATATGGAGCTGAAGCAAGGTATAAAGTAATTAGATTTCCCTGCAAATCATCATCGTCTGAATGCCCTGACCCAAATAGATGCCACTGCAGCCACACTCTCTGCATCTGTAAGCGAGAAAGACTACTGGACTTCTTTTCTCTAGCCTTCTCTACACACTCGTAAGCCTACAAAGACATTCCATAAGGAATATGTTAGACATTTGCAGGTGTCATAGCACCAAAAAAAATCTTGAAATAATTGGGACTTCAGTAAACGCACAGAAGTCTGAGATGTGATCAGAACTATTTGAATAAAATAAATAAATAAATAACATCAAATTATGTTTACCAAAAGTAAAATAAAGATGAACTTGTCAACAGGAGTGCATGAAATTTATGTGTCCAGGATTGAGGGTTCTGCATAAGAACAATGTCATGCTCAATGGCTGGGATGTCAGTGAGTGTGTTGAGGGGGGCATATCCCACAGGAGAGATGTAAAGTCATGCGCCTTACTGAGCTTATAATTTCTCCACCAATTTCAATTAGTTTTGAGTTGAATGCTACGATTTTATCGACCACAAGGCTCTCACAAAAGGGAAATCGCCGAAACACGTTATGATTTAACTCCTCCAGCTGCTGCAGACAGAAAACACAAGCAAAAACTTGCATTAGCATCACAATTATAAAGTAAATTCTTCTCACCCTCTCCAGTTGTAGGCGTTGGTCCTTGAATCTCACATGAGAGAAAAGAGAGCAAACGTGAACCAAGGACAGCTTGCCAGAAGATAAACAAGTGGAAAGGCCATATGCTTTGGCAAGTCATCCTTGGCTCATATCTACTCTCCATCTCCTCATGCAAGACTCTTGAACAAATGATATTTTTATTAATCTGAACCACTTCAGTTCATTTACATAATGCAGCATTGTCATCCTATTTATAGCCATAGACTGCATGCAGACAACTCATACCTCAAAAATTAAAGGTATGATTCTATTCCATCGTGTGACAGTTAAAGCTCTTCCACTTTTGGAATATATGTACCTTTTTTTTATGGGAAGCTCATATTTTACATCATTTTCCTTCTATATATAGTTGGAAAGAAAAGAAGGGCGTTGACTTGTTCAGATTGAGTGCTTGAGTTGAGTGGGAGCCATGCATGCATGTAGTTGTGGCATGATAAGGCATCTCTGTCTCTGCAGAGGATAAGTTCGATTTTCTCTATTTCTTTATGTGGGTTTTCAACAAAGACACTACGTACAGTAGTGCCCCGAATCATATTCTATTTAAATCTTATTAAAGTGTTTGCTAAGGATTGTATCATGATCGGGACTTTGGCCACTATTAATACATGATGTTGTGATTAATTTTGCAAGACCAGCAGCTTCCAAGTCACGTATTTTCTTAAGATGCTGCGTGGAGCAGGGTCACGGGACTACTAACACATAATCTTGAACTATCCGCAAAGAATTCACTGCTAATATAATGTAGCTTTAAATGTATATCCTTGACGACATGGTACATAACCACTAAAAATATGTAGGGTGAGAATTCGTTTTCGTGTGATCAAAAGTATACATCTACACGAACACGATCAGACACAATTATATATGTGTAACACAAGACATATAACCCGTATACTTATCCTGTACAACATAAAATATTTAGAGAAAAACAAAGTTTGACAATCCTCACATCATTATAATGAGAGTGAGTCAAACTTGGTACACAAGTGCGCCTTAAATGGCAAAAACTTGGTTTTCTTGTAGTGTTTATCAGATGCTATATTCTACAATTATTTACTAGCATGTCAACCATTTCCAAATCTAATTTCGATACACAAGTGCGCTGACCCAGGTGATGAGATAGAGGTCGATCTGGAGATATATCATATATATATTACATTGTCTTTTTTGTTACAAATAAGGCTTCAAGTACTTTAAAGTGCAATTTGGACAGCATGGCAGTATGGCACCCAACATGCTCATGTTTTACCCGACTTTTTAGAAAGAATAATGTGCAATTTCACTAAACTTTGTCAAATTTTTGGTCCTAATAAGATGGCAGAGCATTTTTATATGTGCATTTAAATCAAAAGAATGATCACCTGCAAAATTTTATAATGAAATTGCTTCTTAAACTTAATTAAAAATCTAAAGGCTTTTATATAGCCATGGTACGTACTTCTCTTTCCAATGTTAGAAGAGGTTCCAAGTTCGAACCACTCCAAACTCAACCCTATTGATCAAAAAACCAATCAAACACTTTGTTTTAATAAAGAAAAAAAAGTCTTATTAGGGCATCAATTTTATTTTCACTATAGAAACCTTCTTTTGAGAAACCAACGTAGTTGCCATTCTTAACAAAATGATTGTGTTTCTCATTGATATAAGGTGTCCCAAACCAACGTACTCTCTCTCTCAAATTTCAAGACCTCCAATCAGATTCTATATTCTGCAAAATATGATCTCCCATGCAGCATGTCAACCATATTCCCAAATCTGATCAGTGCTGACCAGAAGAGATAACGATATCGCGGTGTCAAAGAGATACATTCAAACAACTCCCTTTTAACTTTTTGGATGGCAAGGCATAAGAATGCATGGCACTCACATGTTCATTTCTCTGAGAGGGTTCAACGTGTACACAGAATATTAATATATGTTCATTTCTCTCCTCATTTTTTTCTTCAACTTTCTGTGGCTATATATAGCATTCGCATCCCCACCATTTCTAATGCAAGAAACAATGGAAACTTAGATTGGCAAGCAATGATTTTTCTAAAGCATTGCATGGAAAAGAATAGAGTCTAACTGAGCCAAGGATGAATTGCCGGCATTGTATATATACGCCTCAAAATGCAATCTATATTTGTCGACCGGCAATTTGTTCTTGGCTATGTTGGGCTCTCTTCGTTCCATGCAATGCCATGACATAAGAGATGTGGAATTCGCAGATGAATTTCTTTTTCATTAGTTGTAAATGTCCAGAGGTAGCTACCTGCTCACTAACAGTATCATTTAGATCAATTGGTAAGGTTAATGCTAAGATGTTTTGGTGAAAAACCATTGTGAAATTTGTGATATAGAAAGTCAATTTTTGCAAACTACAGGCAAAATGGTCAATCCAGCCCATAAAACATGCACCTACCTTATTGCTCTAAAACTAATGGGAGATGAAAAACTATTGAGCAGGCCCGAAGAAAATAAACCCAATAGCAAATTTAAAATATAGATTGAATTTTACCTATTTTTTATTTTTAATTTTTTTTTTCACTTTCTTCTTATATTTAGATAGATTAAAAAAATGATTTATAGGCTTATGATATTATTTCATTTATATATATATAAAGCAAAAGGCGAGAATGGTGAGACATGAAAATTTAAGGGGAAAAACATTATAAAAGAAAAGGTTCATGACGTAAAATGAGATTCATAAAATAATTTGGGTGGCAAAATAATAATTAATCCAAAATTATGGTGTAATCCTGTTTTTTGTTGGAGCAAATGCTCTATAAAATATAAGCACCCTAAAAGAGTATAAAAGATAACAAGAAAACTGTTTAAAACTCAAATGTGAGAGGTAGGGACAATAACATAATCTTTATAAAAAATTGTGGACTGAACCAAACACATGGAAACAAAAGAAAGAGAGAAAAAATAATAATAATAATAAAAGAGGAATCTTGGACACCCATTTAATTTGCACAATGGTGTAATCCGTCTCCATATATAATATAGTTGGACGACAAAGTTAGTAATTTTCACTTTCATAGTATAATATCAATAAGTATCCACTTACATTACAACACGTAGACAAATATGTGACTATAGTTTTTGGTTATTAGTAAAACACTATTTAGTTGTACCTAGTACATTGTACAATGGGCCTACTTGGTATAAATTTTCAAGTTTTGAGCGCCTGAGACTCTCACTTGGATCAACATGGTATCAATAATCGATGAATGAATTAATGGTGGTGTATCAACAGAACGTTGGAACCCTTTTTTTTGTTGGATTTAATCTATACTAGCCCCTTGGCACATGCCTATTTTCTTTTTTCTTTTTTATTTTATTTTTAAAATTAAGACAAAATAATATGGGTAGTTATTTTCCATAAAAGTATGACCTATTATCTGATTTTGTTTTTATTTTTATTTTTTTTAATATGAAAAAATGTGAATTTACCATATTATCCTAATTTAATTAATAATTTCAATTCTTAATATTTGAATTAACCAAGGGTATTTTCTGGTATTTTGAATATTTTACCATTCTTTGCATTTTGCTTTATATATATATAGATATATAGCAAAAGGGAGAGAATTGTAAAACATCCAAAATACCATAAAATACACTTGGTTAATATAAACAAGAATTGAAATTATTAATTAAATAAAGATGATATGGTAAATTCACACTTTTTAATATTAAAAAAATTAAATTTAAAAGAAAAATCAGATCATAAATCTTATTTTTATGGAACACAACTATCCATTATCTTTTTTAATTCTAAAATAAATTTAAAAATTTTTAAAAAGTCTCTCATGACGAAACACTTGTAAAGAGACTATGAAAGTATATGTTTTATAAGATTGGGTAGGGAATTGAAACAAAAAGAAGCCCATTTTCTTATTTTCTTTTGTCAAAAGGCCTTTATTTTTCAAAAAGTGACATATGAATAAGTAAAGGGCCTGTTTTGGTTTTTCTTTTATGAGTGGGCTAAAAAAAATTTGGAGGCCCAGATGTTTTGTACATAAAATGAGATTCATAAAATAATTTGGGTGGCAAAATAATTAATCAAAAAATTATGGTATAAACCTTTTTTTTTTTTTTTAGCAAATGCTCTATAAAATAGAATCACCTAAAAGAGTATAAAAGATAGCAAGGAAACTATCTAAAATCCAATGTGAGAGGCAAGAATAATAGCATAATCTTTATAAATAAAAATTTGTGGCCTAAACTAAACACATGGAAACAAGAGAAAGAGGAGAAAGAAAGAAAGAAAGAAAAATAAAAAAAGTAATCTTGGACACCCCTTCAATTTGCACACAGAAATCGCAATGGTGTAATCCTTCTCCATATATAATATAGTTGAACGACAAAATTAGTATTTCTCACTTTCACGGTATAGTATCAATAGGTATCCAATTATACTATAGACAAGTATGTGGTTATTAGTAAAACATTATTTATTTGCACCTAGTACATTGTACAATGGGCCAACTTACTTGGTATAAATTTTCAAGTTTTGAGCGCCTCTGAGACTCACTTGGAAAAGCGTTTGTTTCTTTCTTTCATCAGTGATCACTGCACTCTTGGTTGTCCAAATTCCCTCATGGCAACCTCTAAGATTTTGGTCTTCTCCATATTCTTATCCCTATTATTCAGCAGAATTACTGCAGACCCACCGCTTCCAAACGACGGCGCTTCCGCTTCTGCTCCAGAGGTTGCTGGTTCGTCTCTGAAACTGAAACTTGAGTTACTCCAATTGAAGGTTTCACTTCTAGGTGATCATTTTCACACCTTCATTCTCATGTACTTTCTGGGTTTGTTTGCTTTCTGAGAAAATGTACGAAGCGAAAAAAATAAAAATCAACTTCAAAATTTTGAATTTTACGCTTGGTTGTTGCAATCATAATTTTTTTTGTTTTTTGGGTGAATGAATATTGAATGGGAATAACAGTCCCATGGTCTTAATGAATTGAATGTATAGTGAATATACAATTCCATATATCAGATTTTTATATGGCATTGGGTTTGTAATAT
The DNA here is from genome assembly GCF_029339155.1 of Prunus mume. Classification (NCBI taxonomy): domain Eukaryota; kingdom Viridiplantae; phylum Streptophyta; class Magnoliopsida; order Rosales; family Rosaceae; genus Prunus; species Prunus mume. The sequence goes on along the minus strand of NC_142699.1, from coordinate 31,126,957 downwards.
TGTTTTTCCTTTTTGTTATAAGTAAAATAATCGTATGTTCTGTACATTTTGTTACTTGGAGGTTGTAGGAAAATAAAATATTTTTTACTATTGCACGTTTTCCTTACGTTGGGATTTGAATATGTGAAAATCCAATAGAAGGAATATATGGGATTGAAGTTTTTTTCTAGTGTTTTGGTATGGGTGGAGCAAAGTTTTTTGTTTTCTGGAAACCAATTGCAAACTGCAGAGTGTTCAGTTAGTTTCATTCGGTTTCTCAGAGTCCTGAAGAGGGTTGAGCCGTAAAGATGCAATTGAAAGAAGAAGTGTTTGTAGTACGAGTTAGTCCTGCATTCCTCTTCTGCAATTGAACTCAATACTGACTCCCCATTATATTTGTAGTGTTAACATTTTGATAAAATAGGTTAGTCCATTGAGGTGCTCCCAGATTCAATGATTCTAGACCTGAGATAGTATGTCTTATAAAACAAAATAATTATTAGGGAACTCAAACGATCGATAATGTAGTAAGTGCACTAACTTGAAACTTTGTTTTACATAATTGGCTACTATTTCAGTTCATTCTTTTGTCTATTTTCATGACGTTCCTATTCTCATGTTGTTGAAGAATCAAGCCTTGATGAGAAAAACCATGAACTGAAAGAAAAGGATGAAAGTATTAGACAGATGGAGAAGATTATTCAAGAGAAATCAAACAGCATTGCATCAATACAAAGTGGGATAGAGTCTGTCCAGGTGAGGTTATAGTATATTCTTACATTGTCTTTCAGTTTCAAGGCTAAAATCACTCTCTGGTACCATATAGTTCAGTTCACAGAGCTGTTAAATCATGAAGCCACTGTTTGGTTCCATTAGTTTTGTGGCAGAAGTATGGAAAGTGATTAAGATGTGTTTTCTTAGTGGAATAAAGTGGTTAAGAAGTGTGTCTTTGTTAACATTATCGATCCTTCACTGGAGGGTCCATTTCTGTTTTTTTTACTCATTCTATTTAGTCAACAAGTGGGGTGTAGATTATGTCTCTATGTAAACAATGGGCCTCTGTTTCTGGAAAATAAGATAGGCTTGCTACACCCCATTTGACAAGATTCTGATTTATCTGTTCTCTCTTTTCTTTTGGTTAGGGAAGAGACTCTTTAGATGTTGTGGTACTTACAGATAAGTCACATGTGAAGGCTGGTGGGCTTGAGAAGCAGGTTAGTTTTCCTTAAACTAGCTCTAATATCAATATCATGTCTTCTTGCATAGCTAATGTTTTAGTCTTCATGACAGGTTAAAAGACTTAGGGAGGACATCATAATGCAAAATAAGAGAAAAGATGAACTGGAAACCCGAGCAAGTATAGCTGAGCAGAAAATCCATGAACTGAGTTTGAAATTAGAAAATGTAAGTACTGTGCTTTTTCCTTCTTTCTTGGAAGGCCTATATTACAGTTTCTGTCTTAGTAACTTTCACTTTCCTTCTCTTTCCACATTAATGACTTTCAAGTTGGGGTTACAATCCATAATTTGTTATTCACAGAAAACATAGTTTTATCCGACATACATACATACATGATAGAATCAGAACAGAATTCTGAGATATTGAACAGTGAATTCATGAAATTATGTGTCTAGCTATTCCATTTAATTAAGCTGAACTTTTAGTTCATATTAGTGCTTTACTTTATAACTAAAAAGGGTTATGCTGGACCAAATAGATAATCTTAACAGACAAAAACTTTGATACAGTTTAAAGGGCCTTTTGATTGATTGAAGTAATGGACTGCTCAGTATACATTACTTATCTCCATAATCCAATAAATTGAGCCAAAATTCAGAACTATGATGCTAATTTGTGATCAAGGTCCTACATATAACTAGACTTAACTTG